>NW_004567118.1:11036650-11113387 GCF_000260355.1 Condylura cristata | reverse complement strand
AGAGAGAGAGAGAGAGAGAGAGAGAGAGAGAGAGAGAGAGAGAGAGAGAGAGAAAATGGCTCCCTATTTATCCCCCAAAGTCCCAGAATGTCTGCTTAGCTCCACCCTTGGGTCCTCGCAGTTCAGAATTCCTTTAGGACATCCTTCCCTTTAACACCTTCATACTTGAACCTCTCAGCTCTAGTCTGGGTATTCTCAAAAGAAACAGAGTATATACCTGTGAGATGTAATAAAACAGACAAATGACAAACAGAGAACTTGAGCAGAGTCCTCCACTCCTGCCCTTTCAAACTCCCCTTATGGTTAGTTTTGCAGTCTGTAAGTGCTTCTTCCTCAAGGGCAGAGAATGAAGCTGTGACTCAAGGGCCAAAAGTAACTAACTGGTCCTCCCATGCCTGATCTCCTCTGCAGAGCTTGGCTCCCTAACCTGAGCTAGTTAGCACTGTTGCAAAATAAGATCCACTCCTGCCAGTGTCCCAAGAGATAATGAGCTCACGGACCAAAATAAGAAGACATTTGAGGATCATAACTTATTCGGTTACGTATTCCATCCAAAGAAAAAATATTAGTACCCAAAATTTGTTTGCTTCATGAAAAGATTTTTTTTAAATATGGCAGCTATTAGCATTTTACAAGGACAAGAAAATATAAAAAGGACCAAGAATAATATCAGACACGAAAAGATACTCATTGTAACAAATAACCTAAAATGGAGTAAATACGAGCATTAATGGATTAGCAAACCGAAAGATTGAGTTAGAAAAAAATTCCCAGAGGTAAGGATGTAAAATCAAAGAAATACAAAAATACAAAGAAAAGAAAAATTCAAGATATGGTGACGCAGGGAGAGTCAAAGTAGAAGTAGTAACAGTGGAATACAGAACTTCCTAAAGGAGGGAGTTTTAAAAAAATAAGGAGATAAATTTCCATGAATGAAAGAAGGAAGAAGTGGAGGAAGTGGAGGAGGGGGAGAAGAGAAGGCTACAGATGGGAAGGGCCAGAGATTCCGAAGAGCAGATATAAGGAAAAAGCCCACATGACATATCCAATACAGAGATGTGAAAATATCAGGAAAAAGGCAGAAAATTATGAACGATCAAGAGAAAAATGGCAGGTCATGCTTTAATCAACAAAGACTAAATTAACAGGTGTTTCCATAACAACACTAAAAGCAAACCTTTTTTAAAGCTGAAAAAAATTAAAATTTTTAAAGTATTGGTGAAAAGAATCTAGAACCATAAAATCAAGAAACTTATAATCACCGAGATTGTTATTTAAATATTAAAGAATGATTTAAAAATTCTCAGGTGTCAAAATTGTCACAAAAGGACTCATGAAATATATTTTGTATTAAGAACTATAATTAGGGCCCTCCCTGGTGGCGCAGCAGGTTAAAGCACAGCACTAAGAAGCTAAAGCCACTTCAGCACAATTTTGATGCCCGCCCCAGAGGTGACCCACATGGCCCTGCAGACGTCTCCTGTCCCGCCCACTGCTCCCCTCAGCAGTGTACTTCATCACTCTGCCTGTTCTGCTCCCCACTCTGTCTCTGGTGAATCCTCTCGCTGCCCCTGCACCTCTGGCCTGTACCCAGTTCTGTATGCATAAATGAATAATCTTTAAAACAAAACAAAACAAAAAAACTATAATTAGAGAAAATTCCAAGAGGTGGTATAAGATGTGTACGAAGTAACAGAAATTAGTTACTTAATAAATTTTGCTGTTGTTTTTAAAAGTTGCATTGTAAACAAAGACAAACAGAAAAAGGCCAGAATTAAGGACTATAACCAGTGGATCTCAAAGAGTGGAATCTGTTAGCAATGCAGATTGCCAGGCCCAGTCCCGGGTACATGCAACCAGTGATTTAACCAGTCCTCCCAAGGATTTGGATGTACCACTGAAGTCTGAGAAGCACTGAAGTTTGAGAAGCATAGTCTGAAAATGTGTGTGGATTCCTGGAAATCCCTAGAGACTTTCAGGAATTTCACAAGGGCAAAACAAATTTCACATTAAAATCAAAATATTATTAGCCTTTTCCCTGCTCTTAAAATTGCATAGTAGAGTTTTTTAGAAACTATAATTTGTGAACCTAGAGAAAAAAAAATGTATTAGCAAATATGAGGCTTCAGATGTGTTCTGTAAAACAGATAAAGTTAGCTAAAATAGAAAACAATAGCACTCTTTTGCTGGGAAAATGCGATTTTTTATCGTGGAAATATATCATAGTATCATGTAATTGTTATTATTATAAATATTTTAAATGTCCTGTTTTAAATTTCTAATATATAGCTCTAGCTCCCATAAACAAAAAGTGTTTAGAGTTCCAGTGTTCAAAGTATAAAGAGATTCTGAGACCAAAATGTTTGAAACATTGCTCTGGAAATTCCCTAGAGACTTTCAGATACATCAATGTATCTGGAGAGTAGGAGATGGAGATAGAGAATAGGTTAACATATTCTCATATTGAAGTTATATAATGATAGTAATTCACAGCAAAAATAGAAAGGATGAAAATAAATTTAAAAGTGATAAAAACTGACATAAAAGACTATCAAGAGACTCAAAATATGAATAACTACATCAAATTAAATAAATATTCCAATTAAAAGACCAATGGTGAGTGGATAAACAAAGCAGTACAAATATATGTTACTCACAAGAAATATAAGAGATGTTAATATTGAAAGTACAGAACAAGGAAAGATAAATTATGTCAACACTATACAAAAGAAAGCTTGAGTGACTGTGTTAACAGCACCCTAATCAGACTGGAGTACTGTTAGAGATAGTTAGACATTTCCTAACAATAAAAGATTGAATTCAACATGAAAATATAGCAATTTTTTACCTATGCACTTAATAATGTAGCCTCAACCTATATAAAGTCAAAATTAATACGACTTACCTGAAGTAGCTACAAATCCAAAAATACACTGGAAAATTGATAAAAATTGTCATATGCTGTTTAAAGAGCAAGTCTTAGACAATGGATCATAGTAATCTAGGCAACTCTCTGAACATACTGTAATTAAGCTAGAGATATTTGACCAAACACTCACAGGGAATATGACAATGGAAATTCTAAAATATTTGGAAATGAATACTAACGAAAACTGGCACATCAGAATGCCTGTGGTGAAAAGAAAACAAAATTAGATAGAAATGTAGAGCATTAGCTGCATGTATTAGAGAAGACGAAAGACTGAAAATGAACTCAATAAGTAAGAATCTATTTTAAGTTAGTTTTAGAAATGCTAAAGCTTTGAAAAATTAAAGTTCTCCCCCCAAATCAAAATGGAAATAATCCATCACAGGACAGAAATTAATTTCATAGAAAATAGGTAATAGGCCCTCCCTAGTGGCACAGCGGGTTAAAGCACAGCACTGAGAATCTAAAGCCGACTCCGCATGAGTTCAATTCCTGCCTGCCTGGGAGGAGACCACATGGCTGAAAGACCTCTCCTGACCCGCCCGCTGCTCCCCTCAGCAGTGTACTTCGTCGATCCGCCTGTTCTGTTCCCCACTCTGTCTCTGGTGAAGCCTCTCACCGCCCCCTGAGCCTCTGGCCTGTACCCCAGTTCTGTATGCACAAATAAATAAATCTTTAAAAACAAAAAGAAAAGAAAATAGGTAATAAAGAACTTCAACAGTCACAAACTGATTCAGTGAAATGATATGACCGGTAAATCCTTTACTAGAACACTAAGAGGAAAAATATACCTATATCAGATGAGTATCTAGATGGATGCCACTACAAATAACACAGATATTAGAAAGACAATGCTAAAATGTGAATAACTATGCCAGTATATTTATAATTCTAGGTGAAATGGAAAAAATTTTAAAAATTACATTGCTGCAGGCTAGTAAAGGAATGTAGTGTTTCCAAAGCTAATACAAGAAGGTACAGAAAATACTCCCATACTCATTAAAGAAACTGAATCCTACTTGATGAATGAAGAAAAACTCAAGGCCCAGGTAACTTTAGAAGAGATTGTTTTCAAATATTTAAGGAAAAAATAAAACTAATTTTAGTCAAACTCTTCCAGAGAGCAGAAAAAGAAGCAATTCTAAGCTCATTTTTTTTTTTTTTGAAGCCATAATCTTGGTACTAAATTAAATACACTAGTCTTTTACAAAAAATGAAACTTTTTCATCAGTTCATACTCCTGGACATACATGTAAACATCCTGAACAGAATACTTATAAACCAACTCCAGCAATTACACAGAGTCACCAGCTGTGTTTTCCCAGTGTGAAAGGTCAGTTCATTCAAAAGTCAGCTCATGATTCCTCAACTAAGAGAATCAAGAAAATTAAACCATATTAATCGCCTTATAGATACAAGTTGACATAAAAGTTTATGTTTTAATATATATTTTAAAATCCTTAGCAAAGCTAAAGAGATGCATAAAAGAGGGAAGGAGGTAAGGGGGAAGAAGGGAGGGGGGAGGAGAGAAGGGATAGGAGGGAGGGGGAAGGAGGGAGGGGGAAGGAGGGAGGGGGAAGGAGGGACTGTAAGGAGGAGACACAGGACAAGAAGTTAGGAAAATGGTTCAAGGTGCCAGGTCAGCAGCAGTTTGGAACCCCAAGCAGGAGGGGCTCATCCAGACTGAAGTCAGTTCCACTGGCCTCCTTTTTCATCTCTTTGGTTTATAATTCTTCAGAGAACTTGGGGCCACTTTGATGGAAGTTCAAGTGCCTGTTCGCCAACACACCTACAAATGCCTCTCCTAACCCCTGCTTTGCATGTAGTAGGCCCGACATGAATGTCTGTTAGAAACAGTAACCCAGGGACCCATAAGTCCCAAAGCTACACTAACAAACTTTATTATTCTTTCCCACCCCCTAGTCATTGGGGTGGAATGTCTTTTGCAAACATTGAGATGGTGAGAGTTAAATCTCTCATCATAACCATAGCCTGTTGACTTTACTCTTCCCTGGACCCGTGAAATTAACTTAGCAATAATTTCCTGACTGGGGAAGTAATAGGAGAGCTTCGCTGTCCCAGGTTTCCTCCCTCCTTTCTGGTGTGTCCGTGGGGGTAGGTTTTGTTCTTTTCCTTCTCCTCCTCCACTCGCCTCTCTATCTGATTTGGCAAGGGATTGTTTTTACTTTCCCCCCATCATTTTCTTGCCTTTATCTCCTTAGAAATGTCAATGAAAATTTTAATGAATGCAAGACTTATCCCACGTCTGAAAATGGTCACAGGCTAAAGATCTGTGCCCAGAATTGATATCCGATTCAAACTGATAGCAAAGGCTTTGACATGAAAAAGACAGCACGCCTCCAACATCGCTGTTCACCAAACCTCTGGCAAAATACACATCTTTTATTTCTGATTCAAAATACTGATTTCCTATGGTGCTCCCAGCCTTGCACATTATTCACAGCTTCCTTGGGAAAATCCCCATAACTCAGGGAAGCCACTATGTCCAGTTTCAGTGGAGGCAGTTCTGAAGGAGGCTGCATAGATGTTTAAGGCCTGGTTTGATATCATTTGTATAATTCACAAACTATTTTACATAATTTATTCTCACATATAATACATAACTACAAGCTATACTCCATCACTACATGACAACATTTATAAAACATTTTCCATAGTTATAAGTCCTGAACAACTTTACAGGGTCTAACACTCAAAATTGGAGATCTAGGCCCTCCCTGGTGGCGCAGCAGGTTGAAGAACAGCACTGAGAAGCTAAAAACACTTCAGCGTGAGTTTTATCCCCACGCTCCCTGGAGGTGACCCACATGGCGTGGCAGACCTCTCCTGACCCACCCACTGCTCCCCTCAGCAGTGTACTTCGTCAATCTGCCTGTTCTGCTCCCCACTCTGTCTCTGGTGAATCCTCTCACCGCCCCTGTACCTCTGGCCTGTACCCCAGCTCTGTATGGATAAATAAATAAATCTTTAAAAAAAAAAAAAATTGGAGATCTACTTACACTGAGAGAAAGAGAACAAAAAATTCCTGGTGGATATTTCCTTTTTCCAAGGGAAGACAGCGAGACTCTGGATCACAGAACACATTCCTATGATGATATACCACAGGGAAAAATGGTTGCCTCCTGGGGTGACAAATGCATCATAACGTATAAGTTTTAGGTATGTGACATGGAAACCTAACATGTGGATATGATGTTCGCTTCTTTCTTAAGGTTTATTCAGACTAGCTGGCAGTCCCTGTTATCGCTTCACGAATCTGACCTTAATCTAGAGTCTTAAGTTTGGAAAAAGGAAGGCTGCAACTCTGAGTGCAGGGGGGGAGGGGGGAGATGATGGTCTTCATGTACTAAGCATGGAGAGATTTTGAAGGCATGGTCCTTTGTTCAGCTGCCTTGCAACAGACAGCACACTCACTCTGCAGCCAAGGATTCGAGGGCTCTCCAAAGGGCCGAGCAGTCTTGGAATGTGTCTCCATGGCAGGCCGTAGACTCCTATAGCTAACAAACTTGAAATAATACAAACAGTGATTACAGACTCCCCATTCCACTGGGAAAGGGGATACACTAAGAAGAAAATGAGATATTATCAGTGAAGCACTTAGGAAGGAACAGGAGTGAGGCCCCGTCTTTGTAGCAACAGTAATAGTCCCTATTGTGGAAATTTGTGTGTATTTGCCTACCCTGTTCTTCATGGTGGTCACGAGGACTTGCTATTTTGTCCAAGTGATCAAGATACCTGACTTCTGTTACATCCTTCTGTCCTCGTTTCCATTGCGTAGTCGTTCATTTGTTACTGTACTTAGAGAATACTTACTAAGTATCAGGCTAAGTACCCAATGGAAGGTCCCAAGATGGGGAAGATATGGCCCCTTTTACAATCTAGATGGAAAAACAGACACATGAACAACCAACTCGAACTTAAAGCCCAGAGAGCAGAGTAAACACACCAGCATCATGAACTTGAGGTCAGGAGTCAGCAGAAAGTGCAGCAGGGAGCCATGTGGAAAGGTCAGCCCAGCTAATAAAGGGAGCAGCAACGGGAGTTAGAAAAGGCTTCCTGGAGCAGGGAGCAGGGGACGCCCACACTACTGAGAACTCAATGAGCACTGGGTGTCCATGAAGTCCAAAAGGGACAAGGAGAGAGGACATCCCAGCAGCCTAAACAGAGTGGGAAAAGCCACAGGGTTGAGTCACACAGATGTGTCAATACGACTGACTGCACATATTGCACAGTGACTGGTGCCAGAAGGCAGAGTTCAGGCAGGGAGAGGTCCCCTCTTAAAGGCTCCCGCTGGTCTGTCCTCTCCAGCCTCTTCACAGTCACACAAAGGGAGACAGCGGCCAGATGCTAAGGGGCAGCATGAGGTGAGCGATAACAGGCGCCTAAAAGACACTCAGCAGCCTGCAGGAACTGCAAGCACAAGCCTGGGTCTAAAACTCTGGGAACTCGAACTTTTGTTTTTGCTGCAGGACAGACTCAGAGTGCACACAATACCCAGCGCTGCAACTCCCTATTTGGAAGGAAGAACTGCCGCACATCTGGGAGAGGTTAGGGTCAAACATATAAATGAGAGGAGTGGAGCACAGTCCTCTGAGACGCTCCATCTGTGACGTCAATGGCTGCTGGCCCTGGGCAGAGGCTGCTCCCTTCCAGTAGTCAGGGGCCCATTAACTATGCCCAGCGCCTGAGTGTTTATGTGGAAAATGTGAGGCCAGGAAGTTTCTCCTAATTATGATTTGGAGGTTGTCAAGTAACTATTCTTTAGTAGTCGGTTTCTGTCTTTCCCACTTTCCCAGTTCCCCTCATTTCCTAGTTTCCTTTTTACAACCCAATCTCTCTAACCTCCTCCCCCACCCCACACACACATCCACTCTTATAAAAAAGAGCTATATTTACCTCTGTGCTTTCTCTGAGTCACTTCCTCCCCCTGCATTATAGATCTGGCTGCAGCTTCCTGCTCCCCCCAACCTCCTCACCCCATGGCTGTGGACGCAGATGGGAAGTGAACTTAGGGAGCACAGGGGCACATATAACTGAGTGTTCTGACTGACCCCTTACTTCTCTTTCGTACTTCAGGGAGCGAGCTGCACTCCACTTGGGCACCACCAGGGCCTGCCCAGAGCAAATCAGAAGGACAGAGGAAAGTGGGCCCACACCTTTCCTTACTCCCTCAGGCGTCAATCAAACCAGGCCAAGTAAGTCTCCCACCTGCTGTTCCCATCCCTCTGCTCTCCCCACCCCTTATTTCTACACCATCCTCAACACTTCCAAGGCCATTATCATCCAACAAAACAATAACCTGCAGGACTTACAGCTTGCTAGTAATTGTCATTATCCTAGTTATTGTTCTGTTTGACACCAGGACCCAAGCTGAGGCTTATCAATGCTGCCAACACCAGAAGGAAATCATGACAGCTTCATACAATGAGAGGTTGCTTATATACTGATGATTCATTTTAATAATTATTGACAGGGGCTTCCCTGGTGATGCAGGGGTTAAAATCTAAGCTCTGTCAAGTTATTACTACTCACTGTGGCATGAGTTCAATCCCCAGCCAGGGAAGTGACCCACAAGGCACAGCAGACTTCTCCGGTCTCATCCACTGCTCCCCTCCAGCAGAGTATTTCAGTGTATCTGCCTGTTCCACACTCTGTCCCACTCTGTTTCTGGTAAATCCTCTCTTTTCTCATATCTCTGGTCTGTCCCCCAGTTCTTGTAAGCATCAATAAATAAGTTCTTTCAAAAAAATTATTGACAGCACATTTTGAGCCCCAAATTACTTTTGCCTATGTGACTAACTTCCTCCACCACCTGCTGAGAAAAACTTTATACACACACACAAATACACAAATATGTTTTTATATAAACACACATATATATAAATAGGAAGATTTATTACCTAATTTTTATTTATTTTTTACATCATTACCTAAATTTTAAATTATCTTTTGTATTGATGTAACATTTGTTGTTACATATTAAAATAAACATTTCATGTTATACATTAAATATAACACTACATTTAATAATGTGCACATATTTTTAGTAAACTGCTTGACTCATTTTCCATATATTAAATTGAACACTAAATCAAATGATTGAGAGAGAAAGACTAAAAGAAAAATTATAAGATAATGCTTGAAAGCATAAATGGAGTGGTAAGGTCATTAAGTTTTCTTTTAAAATTAAGAGGTAAGTAAATAATCAAGAATTAACTATAAGCCCCAAACCATTAAAATGGCCATATAAAAAAAAGTCATAATTAAAAGAAATAAGGTGACTTACATAAAATACATGGAAAAATCAGCTCTCTTTCAGAGATGCCGATCAAATTTGTAAAAAAAAGGTATCATGAATTTGCAGCCAGAACATTCAAAATATCTGGGTGGAGCATTGAAACCAGTCAGTAATTTAATATGAATACGACTGCTGTACAGGGACAGAGTGCCAGGAAATGGGACTAATACTTTCTGTTTTCCCCTCTTCCCAAGCTTCCTGACTGACATCTTAGCTGTGTGGTTTTCTACATCATCATGTAGATGGAACCAGATTGCCCAAGTCCCTAAATACCATAGGAAGGGGTTTAGATTTCATTGTCAATAGGCAACTCTAGTCCAGAGATTGTAAATAACAGCATGATCAAATCTGCATAGTGGACTAAAGCAAAAAAATGTGATGTCTGAGAACACGTTGATGAAATTCAGCACATCTTTATATTAATATATCGAATGCTTAATACAGGGCTCCATGCTCCATACTGAGAAATAAACATAAGGAAAATAGACACAATCATAGAAATTAGGCAAGAAAAAAATGACATTCAAATTAGAAAGGATTACCTAAAATTATCTTTGGTGGTAAACACTATACTTTGGAGCCTTCCTGATGGCTTAGGGCTTAAGTCTCAGCACTATCACTGACCACTATAGGCTGAGTTCTATCCTGGCCAGGAAGCTGGCCCACATGGCACAGCAGACCTCTGCTGTCTTGCCCGCTGCTCCCCTCAGCAATATATTTCAGTAGATCTGCCTGTTCTGCTCCCCACTCTGTCTCTGGTGAATCCTTTCACTCCCTGTACTTCTGGGCTATACCCCAGTTCTACACAAAAAGTAAAATAAAATAAAATGCTTTAAAAAGAGCCCCAGTATATTCATATCTTAAAAGATAGATAGCTAGAGAGAGAGAGAGATTACACACACACACACATACACAAACTGTTAGAGGTAACAAATAAATTCAACAAGTAGCAGGATACAAAGTCAACCAACAAAAGTCAGGTGTGTTTTTACACACTAGTGAAAAATCCCATTTATCAAAGATCAAAAAGAATAAAATACTTTGGAATTAATTTAGTCAAGGAGGTAAAAGTCTTATACAATGAAAAATACAAATCATTACTTAAAGAAATATTTAAATTTATTTCATATATATTTATGTATCTTATATATAGATATGTGTACAATACTCACATACATACTTAAGTACAAATAATACAGAAACTTCTTGTACACATACTCACTTTTGGTTATTTACACAAATGAATTGAAAGGCAGGGTCTTGATGTCATATTTGTACACCCATGTCCCAAGTAGTATTATTCACAATAGCTAAAATATGAAAGAACCCAGTGTCTGTCAAAAAATTAATAGGTAAGTTAAGTGGAATGTTATTCACTCCTTAAAAAGAAAGGAATTCTGATAGATGTTACAGCAGGGACAGGATCTACAGGACACGAAGCTGAATGAAATAAACTAGTCACAAAAAGAACCCGCTGCACAATTCCACTTACGTGAGGTATTTGGAGTGGTCAGTCTCACAGGGACAGAAAACAGAATGGTGACTGATGGGGAAGTGGGAAGTTACTGTTTAATGGGTATAGAATTTCATTTTTATAAGAAGAAATTTTCTAAAGATGGATAACAGTGATGGATGCACATTTTTTAATGTATTTAATACCAGTGAATCATGCACTGAAAGATGGCAAATTTTATGTTGTGTATATTTTACCACAATAAAAATAATACTGGAATCAGACTACAAATTGGATACCAAGTCAGTTATTCCCTACAGTATAATAAATCTATAACCTTTATGCAGTAATGTTCTCTGCTTGGCAAAAATCATCTGTATTCTATCAGTTCTCCACCACTCATTTTTAGTCTTACAAAGTCTGGTAAATAGAATGTCAAACGATAACCAGTTTCCTGTGGACAGACTTATTGCACAATTCCTTATGTGTAATTGAAAGACCACTGTCAGCTGTTAGGCTTTATTTGCAAGTTTGGGGCGATCTTTCTTAACATGATCGATAAAAGCAAGTACAGTCCCCACCCTCAGGGAACTGAAAGGCAGTGACACACTCTTCACATTTTCAAACACTCACCCAAGTACATGTAGACTTTAATTGTGTGCAGTGCTATGAGTGGGAATATATGTGATGCCTACAAGCACTTACAACAGGGAAACTGAAAAGGCATACACGAAGAAGGAGATAGTAGGGTGGGCATCAGGCAGGGACACAAATGATGATCCAAGTCAATCAGTTGGCCCCCTTCCCTATCCACACAGCTCCCCCACAATTTGGACATTGTATCTCTGAGGCTTATCTCTTCCAAAGGAACACAGCTAGCTCTCTACTCTGAGAAGAGCAGTCCTCTTAGACAGCACATAAGAAGCTCACCCTCACATGTACAAGACTAGTTTCATCCTCCCCACACCAACCATCTGCTCATTTCCCATTTCCCTTTTTTTTTTAAATATGTTTTTATTTATGCATATAAGAACTGAGGTACAGACCAGAGGTGTGGGGGATAAGAGGATTCACCAGAGACAGAGTGGGAAACAGAACAGGTAGACTGACTGAAATACAATGCTGAGGGGAGTAGCACGCAGGTCAGAAGAGGTCTGCTGTGCCATGTGGGTCACCTCCTGGATCAGCAATCAAACTCGTGTTGCAGTGGCTGTGGATAGCTCCATAGTGCTGTGCTTTAACTCACTGTGCCACAGGGAGGGTTCCCATTGAGTGACAACACCATGCATTGAGTTGATTAAACCAAAAATTAAGGAATTTTTCTTTATTCTATTTTCCCTCACTTCCACCTTCCAAACCTGTTGCCATGTAGCACTGAGTTAATACTGCACTCTCTCTCGTGCCAAGTTCATCATATTTTCTCTTTTACCACTACCTGCAGTCAAGGCTCTCTTCTCTGCCCCTATGTGCATTATCTACAACAGCCATAATGAGCA
Organism: Condylura cristata; assembly: GCF_000260355.1. Taxonomy (NCBI): domain Eukaryota; kingdom Metazoa; phylum Chordata; class Mammalia; order Eulipotyphla; family Talpidae; genus Condylura; species Condylura cristata. The sequence continues at coordinate 11,101,190 of NW_004567118.1, read as the reverse complement.
ATCCAACAGGTAAACCTTATGCCAACCTTCTAAAACCTCTCCCCTATCAATTAGAACACAACTTCTCTCACTGGTTATACAATCCTATCAGACCTGATGTTAGTGTCTTCTGACCTTCTCTGTAAACATTTCCACTTTCACCTCCAGCTTCATCTCCAACTTTCCCCCACTCACATAGTCCTTTCAGTTCTTCAGACATCCCACGCTCATTCCCAGTTTAGGCCTTTGAGCTGCCTGGTCCCTTTCATCATTCAGCTCCCACCTTAAACACCATGCTTGAGACAGCTCTTTCCTAACCACTGGGTTGTAAATACACCTGTTTCTTTGCATTATCTCTCTTGACTTAAATTCTCTGCCTGGCTGTTCCCATAAGCTGGCATTTCTTCTTGCCATGTCCTCTTCCTCTTCCTTTTCTGTCTGCCTCCCAGTCCTAACCCCAACAGACATGTCCTGAATTCCAGTTATTAATGTCAACGTTTAAACACCCCCTGACACATCACTAGGGGACAGAGAATAATTCTGAATGCATGAACATGGCAAAGTGAGAAAGGATAATTGTCCAGGAAGGAGCATGAAGGACTGGAAAAAAGTTGGCAGGGTCGGGAGTTTGGAGTACAAAGCACGAGAGGGAACAGGGTGAAGAGGACAACTGGAGCAATGAAGGAGCCAAACCACACAAAGCACAAAGCCCTGGGAGGGATTTTAAGCTCTGTCTTCATCCAAAGAGCATTAAGATGATATTGACAGATTTTTAAACAGAGATGAGAGAAGGGGATTTTCCATGAGTTTGAGCACAAACTAAAAGAAACATAATAGGAAAAAATAAAGCCATTGCGACAGTGAGAGGCTGACCCTAGTATAATCAGAGCAGAAATCACTGACCTAATCAGTTCATTTCTCTCCCCAAGACACTCCTTCCTGTGACAAACATGCACTTCATCTGCTCCACCCTCCTAACCATAAAATGAACAAAGCCCATAATCATAACTTTACTTCTTCAAGCACATCAAATTGCTTCCAAAGCAGGTCCACTCCCCATACTCTTCATGCAAAGCATCTCTATTTGTTAGCCCAGCTGGATGTACTTCTTTCCCTCTGCATGTCAGCTTAAACATCATTCCTTCAGGGACATCTCTGCCACCGCCACCCTGTGCCATGTCAGGTTACACTGTCATATGGTGTCATAGCTCCTGGAAATTCTCTTTCAACACATTTATCACAAGTTTAATTCAAAACTGAGGCTGCTAGAGTGACTGGTTGTCATCCCAGATTTTCTACTTAGTAGCAGTGTGAACACTGACAAATTATATACCCCCCCACCGAACATCAGTTCTACCATCTGTAAAATGGGAATGATTGATGGTAGCTCCTCTTTCAATGCATTTTTTAAAGATTTATTTATTTATGCACACAGAACTGGGGTACAGGCCAGAGGTGCGGAGGGGTGAGAGGATTCACTAGAGTCAGAGTTGGAAAAGAACAGGCAGATGGACTGAAATACACTGCTGAGGGTAGCAGCAGGTGGGTCAGGAGAGGTCTGCCATGCCATACGGTCAGCTCCCTGCTCCCTGACCCAGGATAGAACTCATGTTGCAGTGGCTTCATAGTGCTGTTTTTTTTAATCCCTTGCACCACCAGGGAGAGCCTTCAAGGCATTTTTAATACTATAGTATAGGCTCAGTTATGTGCCATGTTCATTATCATCATCACAATGTGTCATTTTGCAAGTACCTGTTTGAGTAATTAATGCCTCTCACTGACAGACACACTCTCCAACAACATGAATCTCAGACACCACCAAACACCTGGAAGAACAGAGTGCCTGGCTCACAGTGAGAGCTCGACTGAAATTACCGACTGTTCCGTTCTCGAAGGCAAGGTCAACTGCTGAGGGATATTCCCTTATGGTGAAGAACCTGGAAACACTGAAATCTGGCCTTGCAAACCCCCCTCCCCCAATCTCCTGTCTAAGTGGTTACCTTGTGTGCTTGTCCCTCTTTGGATACTTCAGGTATCTTTTGATTTAAATTGACCAATCTTTTCTCATTCACAGTACTCTCCTTCCAACCTAGGATTCAGACTAAAAAAAAAAAGTTTTATTCAAGGCACAGGGACGAAGAAGCATGAATGTGTGCAGAAAGAGGCCATTTCCCTAACAGTGGCTGTTACCTGGGCGAGGAGAAAAAAGCCTGCAACTGGTGGGGCTGTTCCTTCATGTAGGACAGTAAGTTCCAGGCAGGAGATGATGCACAGATGCTGCGTGACTCATTCAGGAAAACCTCTCGGACACAGGTAGGGCTGCTCCCTGCTTCCTTCTTCTGCACAGAATCACACTGTGCTCCAGTCAGCGGAGGAAGCAGCAGCGTACCTCAGTGGCCACAGCAGTGTGGGGGCACCAGGTAGAAAGCCGCACACCTGGCGAGTCTTGATCGCTAGGGAGATGGGACACACGTGCACAACACTCCTGTGGGCCTTCAACCGGAAAGGAGTTAAGAGGCGCTGAGTTCTAGGGTGGAAAATGGGAGAAATGTTGAAATTATATTTTGTTCCTAGCTTGTAAGCTCCACTATCTGATTTATACATGAGTTATTTTGTTGAGGTCTCACAATTTGTATTCTTCTTTTTATAAACACCAGCGACAAGAATCTGCTTGTCCAGTTACACGCATATGTTACATAAATTAATCTATGTAAAGTTTAGAGGTGAAATTAAACCCGTATGCCAAGGCCTGGGCTTTTATCCCCCTAGACTAGGCTGTTCCAGATCACAGTTTCAATGCAGTAAATGATCATTACATATACTCAAAAAGCCAGGACAACCAAAATTAAAACCATCATTTACCTTTGAGGGAAGATCAGGGAAAACAAAGCCCATGTCACAGAAGAACCTCAGCCTGAGGTCATTCAGCAGAGGGACAGACTGGGGCGGACACAGATGTCAGCCCATGTGACCAGAGTCACTCTCCTCTCCAAAGAGTGTATGCAACGTGGCTCTGAGTCACCAAGCAAAACAGAAGTTTATTACCTTATCTCTAGGGCACCCATAAAAACTAGAAAGGATTTAGAAAAGATTTATCACAGCTACTGAATAAAAAAGGTTTAGTACTGGAATAGCTGTATTTACACAGCAGAATTTTCTGTTGCGTCTCTACTGTGAACTGCTCACCTAAGCAGTATCCTAGGCAGAAAAGATGTCACGGGTACTAACTCTGATGGACCCCTGACCTAATGACACTTGTATAAAATAGTAGTGTCGGGTAAACAGAAATCTGCTTTGTGGTAGATTTTCACTGTTAATTTGCCACCATCTCCATGCCTGGTTAAATCTAAGCTAAACCAGTTGCGTCTTAATCATCACGTCCTTCCGCTCCTTCCCCACAGTTCATCAGTTCTTGCAACAACCACTGAAGCGCTGAGCTCCTCAGTTCAACCTGAACTCAATCAGTGTTCTGGTGTGGACTCATGACAATGGAAAAAGATTGTGTCCCACCAAGTGGTAGGACAAGGAAAGCTTGAGCCCACTTGGATGGAGGGAGGTCAGCCTGGCACCCAGACTGCCTCCAGCACCATGTGGGAAGTTACAGAGCTACCCCTCTTTGAAGCATCAGAAAGTCACTTGCCACAGCAGTGGAATCTCTGCTTGGTAACTGTAATTGCCACTGCTCTCAAGAGTGAAAGAAGTGTCTGAGTGTATATCTAGTCTATTCTATCCCCCAAACCCACTGATTGTCAGCTCAGAGTCGAAGCCCCCTATTTCATGCTGAAGACCTGACCCTTCTCTTTTCCAGATGCCAAAGAAACATACCAGTCCTGCCAGATTTCAGAAACTGCAATCTTTTAATTATTATTATTAATTTATATTCTTTTTTAAAGATTTATTTATTTATGCATACAGAACTGGGATACAGGCCAGAGGTACAGGGGCGGTGAGGGGATTCATCAGAGACAGAGTGGGGAGCAGAACAGGCAGATCTACTGAAATGCACTGCTGAGGGGAGTAGCAGGTAGGTCAGGAGAGGTCTGCTGTGCCATGTGGTCACCTCCGGGGTATGGATCGAACTCATGCTGAAGTAGCTTTAGCTTCTGAGTGCTGAACTTTAACCCCCTGTGCCACCAGGGAGGGCCTAATTTATATTCTTACACTGTTGTTCATCTGTGTAAGTAACTGGATCCCCCCCCCTCAACTGTGGTTCCCATAGTTCTCCCACCACCATATATCCACATGTATCGCCACCATAGTCCCTTGTGCTGGTGCAAGATGTCAGACTGTGTTTTGGTACAAACTTCTGAAAACCCTCGGAATACCGCTTAGGAGGAAATCAGCCAAAGCTGTATAGGACTGGGAGCGACAAGTTGTTTGATCCAACATCTGATCCCACAGCTGACTCCTTTGAATGATGGCTATTAAGCAAGGCCACGGAACTGGCTGGATGGTACTGGACAGCCCACCACCTTCTTCCTGCCTTAGAATTAGACAAGCCCTCCACTCAGAGAGCATGAATGGCAAGCGTGTAGACAGTTCTCTCTGAGCAGGATGACTGAGTGAAGCCACTGTGGGAAGTACAAAGCGGGGCAGAGGGGGCTTCAGAAGAAGTGGACAAAGAAATGAGACTTTCTGCCTCTGCACCGCAGCACTGATGGAGTGTTGCTGACATCAGAGGTGGAGAAAAGAGGAGGTCGCCTGTGTCCTTTGTGTTCTTTGCCACAGAGTCAGAGCTGAGCCTTTGAAGAAAGGTTCCCCCACCCCTTTCCCCACCCAGGGCCTGAACTGGAACAGAGACAAGGATCTGGAAACCACCCGAAATCCAGTTGCTATGTGGCTCTCCACTTTCAGGGAAATGTGAGCTGCCTGTTTTTGATTACTTTGCTCTTATCACATCAGGAGGTTCTTTATTAGAAGCAGCTTCATTTCCAAGAAACCTGTTTTGCCTCTCTTCCCTTTCGATCTTCCAGACCCTTACTTCTGCCCTCTCATCACCTCTGGGACCACCTAACTCCCTGTGTCACTACATCAACACCTTCCTCATCAAGGAAATCAGCCGCTGCATCACCCTAACTTACACCAGGTCTAGAAAATAAAAAGATGAACATTTGGCCAGTGACCACAGCAGCTGGCAAAATATCCGCCCATCCTCCTCTCTTCCCAACTCCAACATTTTGGCTTTTCAACATTTCTAACTTCTCTGCTGTATTGTTAAAGGGAAAGCAGAACTCAATCTGCCTTGCACTTCTAGGAAAGCAACTTGGCACAAGTGCCCAGTGTCCTGTGAATTTCCTGGTAGCCCACAGCTTGATAGGCTGGAAAAAGCGAGGCATCTGAAGGAGCGAACTGGCTGCTGGGCCTGGCCCGAACCACACACTCCTTCTGGGCATTGAGGATCGAAGGCTTTTGCAATCTCCCTGAAGAACTAGCGATGTTCTTAGTCATCCTGGGCACCCGGGGCTGGAGTCTCACCCCAGATTCCTCCAAGGTCCTCAGGGTACTTCACGGTCATCTCTGCAAGTTCCTGTCACATGCGCTTTCCTTTCTTTTGATTTCCTTCTTTCTGTCACTCCCTGCAACTATTTTTCCTGTTTTCCTGAAGTCTCATCCCATGATGGCTGTCGTCCAAGGGCTTACTAATTCCCACCTTGCCGGCATGAGAAATAATTTTACTCAGCACCTTCTTACATTCAAACTTTAGAGACCACCTACATTCAAAACTTTAGAGACCACCTCAAAGTCCACTCTCCAAGCCCTGTGCTATGGAATTCCAATGTCTTCCTCAAATTCCTGTGAGTTTTTGAAAGTTAGTATAAGGGCTACCTGGCTCGTTCCTGCTTCCACTGAACTAGCTGACGGGGTGGGTTATAGATCCAGCACCTGTCCTGCTCTTTCTATTCCAGAATCACAGGGTCAGAACCCAACACCTTTGTTCAGTTTAGAAAACAGCAACCATCACCAGACCCGTGTGACAGAGGGAGAAGTTAAGCTACAGTGACACACAGGGCCCCCAAATTGCCTAAAACAACACTGTTCATACAACAGTTAGAACAAACATGGATGTTTCACACAGATTTGTGACTCCACAAGAAGACCCCAGTGTCATGCTTTCACTGTCCTTCTTCCTCCTCCCATCTCGCCTCGTTAGCTCTTTCTTGTCATATCCATTTTTGTCATTTCAAGGGCTGTCCATTTTGAGAGACCCAACTTCTTTCGAAAGCAGCAATAGGAATTTTTTTTTTAAGATTTATTTATTTGTACAGAACTGGGGTACAGGCCAGAGATGCAGAGGGTGAGAGGATTCACCAGAGACAGAGTGGGGTGCAGAACAGGCAGATCGACGAAGTACACTGCTGAGGGGAGCAGCGGGCAGGTCAGGAGAGGTCTGCTGCGCCATGTGGATCTCCTCCAGGGCAGGCGGGAATCGAACTCATGCAGAAGTGGATTAAGCTTCTTAGTGCTATGCTTTAACCCGCTGCGCCACCAAGGAGGGCCCAGCAATAGGATTTTTTAATGGTTTTAAATTTTAATTAGAAAAAATGACAAGCATTTAGAAATGTATGGGGAGTAATATCACTGGTGACATTCTAAGCTTTAGAATGTTGAAATGTTGTAATTTTTGTTCCCACTAGCATTCATGCAGTCATTCTCTCTCTTTCTCTCTCTCTCTCTCTCTCACACACACACTGAAACAAACTACTTCTCATACAGCTAAAGCCCAGGCCCATCCCTTTCCTCTCCTCCCTAAAGTTAGCTGGTATAGAAGAGCTTTTGCATCATTACCATGCATGTTTTTGTACTTAAATTACATGTGAACATTTCCTCACACAATGCACAGTATTGTTTGGGATATTTAAAAACATTTGCTTAAGTGGTGTATTGTATTGTAGGGTGAGAATGAACTCTAGGAACAAAAGAACATAACCAACATGAACATTATCTTACCCTAGTTGTTATTTCTCACATTCTCAATCTTGAACCCAGTGGTCCAGCATCTTGTATGTACTCAGCAATTATATTCTGAATGGGTTTCATAATGAAATACTACCCTCCAAATTCTCAAAATTCAAAGTATCTACCTATGAATAGGTACTCCTAAGACTCCTAAGCATACCTACCCAAACAATTAGATTGGGCATACTCTTCAATTTTCAGTAAAAACTTCCATGACTACAATAACTTTTCCAACACAAGATACAAGCTACACTCTTTCTGAAAGAAGAGCTTCCTCAGCGCCTCCTTCAGGCCACCACTTGTGTCCTTTCATGTGAGTCAATACAACTCTGATTTCAGTGGAATCGCCTGCGACAGAGGGTTTCAGTCTACATACTCCCATTCCCAAAACTGTGACCTCACAGAGGAGTACAGCCTTTCTTCTTTTGCTTCGCTGAGTTCATCCCCTTAAAAGCCAAGAGCACCTGACGTCATTTTCTCTGAAGCTGCCAAAGCCACCCCAGTCATTTGGTTCCATGGGTGGGGTCAACATCCCAAAGGCCTTACTTATTCTTCTAAGAAGAAGCAGAAAGGGAGAGACCTGGTGATCTGGACTCCTGATTGCAGGTTCTTAGAAGGTGGAAACTGAACCCAAAAGTGAGGGTCCTGTGAGTTGTTCACCCTCCTTGCTACCCCAAACTCAGTAGAGCAGCCAGATAATAGATGATTCAGATTCTTCCAATCTGAGTGAAAGCCGACACTGTTAATAACCTTGCCAGGTAAACACCATAGGAGAAGACCACTCTTGGCAAAGTAGGGTGCATGGCCACCCAAAAGCAGCAAGCCTACATAGAAGCCAAGCACATTGTCCCCTTTTGCAAGCTCCCTCATGTGGTCTATTATCTATCACCTCAGGAATGAGTTCAGTCTACCCCCTGATGCAAATCTAAGGCTGGGTGGGTCCGTTCTCTTAATAGCAGTAGCAGAATCTTCACAGACTTAAGTATAGGGGAAAGGTCAAGATTCCTTTTCTCTTTTCATGGCAATAAAATTAGAGCCAACTCTTCCCTACAGTCCTCTGAAAGTTTGCTGAGAAATGATAACACAACAAACTAATATAAATCAGCGAAGGAAAGTGGTTGAAAACCATGGCTAAAGCAGGCCCATTTGGCACAGAGCCCACGTGACCCATGAGGAGGAACATGGGTTTTGATGTTAGACTAACTTGGGTTTGAGTCTTGTCTCAGCCTCAGCACTAGTCTCCATGAGACTTTAGACAAATGACGTCTCTAAATCACAGGTTTTCTATCTATAAAATGAGGGAAGGAAGGAGGATATTACCAATCTTACAAAGTGGAAGTTTTCAGGGAGGTAATACATTGTAAGACCTTAGGGCATTTTTTGAGGTCACTAATGATGGAAGGAAAGGATTTAGATGTATGTATACTAACCTCCTCACTTTACTACTTTCTTCTACACCCATCTTTCCAATATTGCAATTTGGAGATAAGCCACAATTCAAGTTGATAATGCTATCTCCACGCAAATATTTTCACCACTGTAGCGTAGGAGATGAGAATTATGAAAACACCCTAGAAATTCAGTTGGTAAAATAATATCTAAAATGGGGGAAAAAATTTTTTTCAGCTTTCTTAGAAATACTGGAGATAAAATTTAGAAGAGTCAGCAAAGACTTGATGGTTCCTGGCTCCTGGGGAGTATGACCAGTATTAGGGATCTGGCAATCCTATCTGATTTTTTTTACAGAATGACTTTGACAGTAATTTTAATTTAAAAATGAAAAATTAGAGTCACCGAGAATCTTAGTCTTTCCCAAAGGCCCTCACCCGCTTCCCCCCCCCCATTTTTTTTTTTTTTTTTTCAGAAACTTGATCTTGAAATTTAAAACAAAAGTCCATTTGGGAATCAATTATAACTTATTCTGTCCAATTGAAAAGACAAGGTAATGAAATATATTTAAAACTGTAACCCAGGAATTCAGAAGTCTAACTCCAAGCCATTTGGTCAAAGGAGGTTGGCATATTAAACTTACCTTTTTCCTTCAATTTCCTGTTTATCAACATGCTTCATTTCCCAAATTATTTGAAGATGCATATTGGAATTCAGCTTGGCCATCTTTGGATCAGTAAAATTTCTTTAGTCATATTTCCCCTTTATTTACCATGAACAATGAAAGGAGAAAGAGTGAGATAATACTGTACATATGTAAACTATACATCAGTTTTTAATTTCTAATCTAAAGCCTCACTGTGCTTGGAGTCTGCCTTCAGAGAACAGAGAAAACAAAGACAAAGGCATTATGGGTCATGTGGTTCCATGATTCCAAAACTCAAATTACAGCTATGGAAATCTATCAGTAGGGACTTTTTAACAATTTGTAATAAAATACAAATTTAGTCCAAATTGCAAAGTGTATGTTTGCTGGTTTGTTTTTTTTCCTGTAATTCAGAAAACATAAGACTAGTTCTCTACCAAAACAATGCAGTGAAAAAAAAATTTTTTTTCAATCTGCACTGCTGAGTTATTACTAGAGATTAGTTGAATTATCCAGAAAATTATTGAAAACATTTACATGCAGGGCCTGAAAAATAATAGACTGAAAAAGTAAAGTTCAGATGGTGGGAAAAGGTAATTTTTTAAAAACTGGTGAAAATATACCTACCAATTCATGCTGTCAAGTGTTTTGTGACTCTTATTACTAATAGAAGAAGACTAGAAGAAGAAGACTAGAGTCTACAATTTTTAATCCTAGATTCACCTCTCAATGTCAGTGACAATGGACCTGTCAATTCTCCTCTCTGTGCTTCATTTTCCATTTGGACCTAACTGGATAATCACTGCAGCTTCTTTTAGGCCTTAGGAGAATACAAAACATGCATTAAAAACATGGAGAGAATATCCTCTTGCTATACTCATCCATCCTCCAGATTGATATTTATAATTATACACAGACGTTTGAAAACCTACAGCCTCCAAGGATCTGCCCATCAATTATAACAGGAAATGTAGCTGTCTAACTTAGCTAAATCATAACCAACATCAGCAAAACTCAAAGCTTGGCTGAATTTCCATTATCCCCACAAATTAAGGGTGTGGTATCAAAAATAACCCAGAACACTTACACTTAGCTTTGGTATCCATTATATGTTTTGGTTGACAGTAAGCTCAAATTAATATGTTGGTTTATTCAGTCTAATTTTTAAATTTGTTACCCTAATTATATACTCAGTGATCGAGTCTAAAAATAGATAGCTGGATAAAGACACACTGTTCTCAAATTCAACTTAGTTTTTGAACTTTAAGGGCTGGCTCACATAGAGCCCTACTTTACAAAGTAACAGAGGAGACTACTGTGATGTCTGCCTGCTCTCAAGTCCCTCCTCTCAGAGTAGAGTTCTCTGCCCTGACCTTCTGGGCCACAGGAATGGCACTTTGGAAGCCAAGTCATTGCTCATTTGTTAGTTTTCATTTTTATTGAAGTAGCATTGGTTTATAACAGTACATACATTTTAGATGTATAGCATTGTACTCATACTATAGCATGACCACCACCGAAAGACTAATTTCCATCTATCTTCATACAAGTGATACCTTTAGCTAGTGTACTCATCCCATCTCCCTCTCCTCTATGGGACTCACCATTATGTTATCAGAATCTAAGAGATATTTTTGTTTTGGCTGTTCAATATTTTTTTAAAGATTTATTTATGTGTGCATACCTGAGGTAAAGGCCAGAGGTGAGGGGATTCACCAGAGACAGAGTGGAGAACAGAACAGGCAAATGTACTGAAATACACTGCTGAGGGAAGCAGTGGGTGGGTCAGGAGAGGTCTGTTGCACTATGTGGGTTACCTCCCTGGCAGGGGATTGAAATCACGCTGCAGTGGTTGCAATAGCTTCATAGTGCTGTGCTTTAACCCATAGCACCACCAGGGAAGGCCTGCTCAATTTTTGTTTATCTTCTATCTTCTTTGTTTATGAGTGAAATCTTAAAGTATTTGTCTTTCTCCAGCTGGCTTACTTCACTTAGCATAATGCCATCTAAGATCTGTACACCTTGTCACACCGGGAAATATATTTTACCCACAAGTGGAATCGCTGGATCATACGATACTCCTATTCTTACTTTTTTACCCCCTCACATCACTGGGTAGGTTATCTGGACAGAAATTCAACAAAAAAACCAATGGCCTTAAATATCATATTAGAGCAGAGGGCATTAGTAGATATGTACAGAACATTCCTTCCAAAAGCAATGTAGCCCAACTTCTCACGTGTACACAGAGCATTCACAAGGATAGACTATTTTCTGGGACACAGGACATAGCAATACAGTTATGAAGAATAAAATCCAATAAAATTCAAGCATCTTTTGTGGTCACAATAGAACTAATGTTTTGGTGACATCATCAAGAGCTCAGCTGCTCGACATTGACTAAGCACCAGAACCAAACTGGCCTATGCTTGCAATTTGTCCTCATGGCTGAGAGTGAACTCTCCGTGTGGGCTCACTTATATGAAACTATATAAATCTGGGAACCAGAGTCCAGTCATGAATTACCTGCCAACTAGACAAATAGCAAAAATAGCTGATTTGCAAAGTAAGATTTGCAGAAAAAGGGAAGCAAAATACAGAGAAGCCCGAGTTCTGGGCCCCTCCTAGCCCTCCAGTCCCTTCTGAGTCACTGCTGCACCCCTTTTGCTGACTCCCAGCTCCCTCCTCTGCCATTTAATTGAATTCTCCTTTCTTGAAAACTGATTTCTACTGTTAGCAATAAAAACAAAACAAAACAAAACCAAAAAAAAAGTGCTGTTACACTGGCTTCTGTTCAGCTGAATTGAAAATTACAATAGGGAAATAATTTTGCTTGCTGGGTTTGGCTTTTTTATTTTTGTCTTTTCCTAAATTATTTTGTTTGTTGATAAGAGAAGTGACTTGGTATCACAGAGCCTCAGGTAATTAAGAGATAGATGACTGCACTTTTATAAATTTTCTCTTTTTCCCATGTCAGCCTCAGTTCTATAAAGTTAAAATTTTTCTGTATGACTAGATGATGTGCTGCATTTATAAGGTTAATAGAGGGCCAGAGCATGAAACTACTCATTGTAAGCTCCATCTGCATTCCTGAAACAGCTACAGATTAATGCATAATAACACATTTTCTGAATACAGTGCCAAATATTCCTAGTAACAGATTAATTAGAACAGCTCTTGCAGCAACTTGGCAGCCATTTTCTGGCTGCCTCCAGATAGCCACAAAACACACACCCCTTTCTCCAAAAGTTGAAGCTGTCAGGCCTTTCAGAATAGGGGAACAAAGTCTATCATCAGATGACGTGAATTCAACTCCTTACAGCTGTCTTTACTTGTGTGAGTCTCCATCTCTTCATCTCATTTGGAATCAAGAAAATCCAAGGTTAGATCAATGGTCAAAGGCAGCCCAATAGTCCACATGCTAACACATAAACATGGACCATGTGCTTTGCCTCCACATTGGGAACGGGAAATGTACTTACCTCTAGGATTATTGTGAGGCAGCTACTATGTATAAACAGCCAAGAGTGCCTGGCATATGCGAACACTCTATTGATGATAGCTTTTGTTATTATCTGTATTATTTCTGAGAATATTTTTTAGATTTATTTACTTATGCATACAGAACTGGGGTACAGGCCAGAGGAGCAGGGGCAGTGAGAGGACTCACCAAAGATGCAGAACAGGCCGACTGACAAAGTACACTGCTGAGGGGAGCAGCGGGCGGGTCAGGAGAGGTCTGCCGCGCCATGTGGATCACCTCCGGGCCTGGGGATTGAACCCTTGCTGAAGTGGCTATAGCTTCTCAGTGCTGTGCTTTAACCCGATGTGCCACCAGGGAGGGCCCATATTTCTGAGAATTTTTTTAACAGACTAATCATTATCAGTTCCTAATGCTACTGTCTGACTCCTTCCAATAGTAAATTTCATGAGATTTTTTGATAAGTGTATAATTACAATCAAACCTGAATATATTTAATCACAATATTTTGAGACTTTTGAGTTCATCTCCTGAAAGTAAATCACTAAACTGCAGTGATTTAAAGCATTATTGAATAAGGAAAAATAAGGCTATAAAAAGTCTGTAGGGATCACTTGTTGGAAAATGACCAGTACTCATGCTATAAGGATAGATTATCATATAGCCCTTATACATTTGGATTTCAAATAACGAAGGGACAATTTTGAAAATATTAAACAAAGGAAAAAGAAAATATATCAATAGATCCTAATGCATTAAGCTCTAGCATTGTTTTGGGTCACACATTCTGGATTCCCCTGTGTGTGGTTCTTGAAAATTCTGAGTCTCAAAAAACAACTGCCTCTATGATTACCCAAAGAAGAAAATTACTACTTAGAACAAGAGCTGTCTCTTTTCCCCTCTTACAGAGGAGCATCAGATCAGAAGAATTATTCTTTGAGAAAGAAAACAAAAAAACAAAAAAACAAAAAACATTGTGTCGGTCCTCACTGTGAATAGCTACCCCTGAGCCCCCAGACTGGAAGGACATTGCACACTGAAGTGAGACAACTTGAATCTCCACAGGCAACTGAGGCCAGAACAATACAACGAGATAAACAGAAGACACAGGCAATAAGAAGGAAGGTCCATCCTCCACACAAACTCCCCACAACCAACCAGCAGCCAGGAACTTCAATGTTCAGTTGAAATTGCTTTCTGTGGGTGCTCTGCTATACTTCAGTTACCACAGTTTCAGCAATAGAGAAAAAGAAATTAACAGCAGAAAACAAGAGCAATATTTAAGAAACACACTGTAAAATGGACAAAAGGCATAAAAACTCTCTCCAAAACTACACTGGTGGAGTTTTGCTACAGCAATATCTTATTTGGATTTAAAAATTCTGGTTGATTCCAGAATGTCAGGGGATGAGGTCAACCCCATAATTGACTCTTCAGCTAGCATGATGTACTCCCACACAACAGAGAAATACATCTTCCACAGGATTTCACATATCCCCCAACATTATCATGTCATCTTTAACTTTATCTTAGCATTGTCTAGTTCTGTTTAGTCCCTGCTTAGGTTACACTCAGGACTATTGTGTTCTCTTGGTTTGTTATTATGGTTCTAGCCCACTTCTTAAACAATTATGTCTCCTGCAGGTCTATGTTTACGCAAAATAGTGACAAAGTACTAATGTGCAAATAAAAATGATCCATACAAAAAGAGGTGGATTCCAAAGGGAAAATTATGAAACTGATTTTTTCCTTCATCATTTATTTCTCTCAATATGTAGTCAATATGAAACACCATTCCTGCCTTATCCAAACCAAAACTTAAGTACAAAGAAATTCACTTGTTCGACAAATATTTATTGTCCATCTATCCTATGATGGACACTTCAAGCAAGTTGGAACACTAAGGTAAATATTCAATGGTCAACGTCTAGTTCAGGAAGGAGAAATAAAAATAAAAATGGGGAACTGTGTGTATACCAAGCTAGAACAGCACACAGAGGTGGAAGGACTCTGGTTTGGGAAAAGGCAAAAATTTGCAAAGAAGGTAACAACAAGAGCAAAATTTGAAGATTTTATGGGCAATAAAGGAGGTGATGGAGAGCATTTGGGAAGGCGGGGCTTTGAAACTCTGAACTTGCCACTTGATAAGGGCACAGTAGGAAGTTTGATGAGTGGGTGCATTCACAGGAGAAAGGGGAAAGGCAGGCAGGGCTTCTGAGGTCCTTGCTGGACTGAGATGTTCTGCCTTTAACCTACAAACCATGGAATTCCAGATAAGGCTGATAAAGAACTAAGTGAGTAAGAAGGTATGTTCGTTTACAAGGATCTGTTGGAAGGAAAGAGAAATGGAATCTGAAAGTCCAGAAGATATGAAACATGATAAAGACCATGAAAGAATAAGGAATATTATATCCTTATTACTGGATGGGCTCAAACAGGATACTTTGTTCCCTGGGCCTGACTGCCTGAAACTTATGTAGAAGTTATCCAAGCAAAGATGGTGAAACACATTTTCTTCTTTTTTCCTTTTCTCCAGAACAATTCTCAAATGAGGAGTTGTATATCCAAGTAATTCTGCCTCAATGCATTTCTAACTGCTTCCTTAGAAGCCACCCATAATGGCCCTATGACATCTTAGATTCCCATCACAATTGCTGAGTAGAAAACCTTATGTCCCCCTCTGAGTCTTAGTTGGCCAAACGCAACATGGCTTCGTTTGCAAATGGCCATGAGGAGATGGAGTGAACTTAACTGGGAGTTCTGAGACAAGCAAGCAGCGCTGTTTTCACATCCCTGAGCTGAACTGATGTGCAATCCTCATCTCCTCCTCCCAACCCCTCAACCTCCACTGAACTTTACCTCCCCAGGCAATCTCTGGAAAGCCCAGTTATATTGCTCATATTCTGGTGAAATCCTTCCAAGTGATCTTTTGCCAAATCCTTCTGGAGTTTAGAGCTCCTTCTGGAAGATTTATAAAGCTTTACTGTTTTTAGATCATTTTCTCCTTTTGTTTCTCTCCTTTCTTTGGGGCTTTGGAGGAGAGCTCAGTTTTCAGTGTGATGGTGAATTATCAGTTAAACACCTTGTCCCCAAAGATCTGTCTTGGAGTCATTTATGTGCCACATTGGAAACAGTTTCAGCTCAAAAAAAAGGCGTCCAATGACATACTCAATGATTAAGACTCATTAGCAATAACTGACCAGTATGTACACAACTTACATAGGAGGAAAAGTTAGGCTTAAATATTATATGAAATCCTTTTAACAGGACATTCATAATAAGTTGTTGAACAAAATTCAACTGATTATTTTCAAAGCCAATTAGTGTTTTCTTGTAATGAACCACATTCAGTATTTTAACATATGTGCATGGGTAGCTCTTTATACCACAATTAGAGGAAAACAGAAAAGGATAGTTCTGACCAATATGTCTTGGCCCACAGGATGCAACAAAACCCTCTTGTCTCACCAGCTGCTGTCTTCAGCAGTACATTTCTATAGATCTGCCGGTTCTGCTCCCCATTCCTTCTCTGATGAATCATCTCACCCCCCACATCTCTGGTCTACATCCCTGCTCTTGTATGCATAAATAAAAATAAATCTTAAAAAAATAGAATAAATACAATGCCTATGAATTCTTTTTCATTCAATTTTAAATAGTTAGTGCTAGAAAGACCCAGAGCAGACCTCTGAACGAGTCATCTAAAGGTACAAAGAAGGCCATTAAAATCCAGAGAGATTACGTGACACCAAAGTCACACAGGGTGTGTGGTGAAACTTGAATTCTACTTGTATGTCCCATGTTCTTTGTCCAAAACTATTTAGTTGTATTTCATTTTAAAAAGACTATTTAGAGCATTCTTAGATCCATAACAAAACTGAGAGGAAATCACAGAGCTCTCCCAAGGCCCCTGGCCCCAACCCATGCATGACCTGTGCCTTTATCAACACTGGTACCAGACTGAGGCATTTTCAACATTGATGAACCTACTTGCTACATCATAGTCACCCTAAATCCACAGTGCACCCCAGAGCTCATTCTCAGTGTTGTGCTTTCTATGGGTTTAGACAAATCTATAAGAACATAAAAACACCATTATAATCTCACACAGAGTATTTTCACTGCCTAAAATCATCTGTGTGCTATTTATTCACCTTTCTGTGGGTCCCAGCTGCCACCCAGAGCAACCACTGACCTCATGGTCTACATAGTTTTTACCTTTTTTCAGAATGCCATATGGTTGGAATCAAAGAGTATATAAACTGCTCAGGTTAGTGTATTTCACCCCCACGTTCTAGGATTCCCTCCATGAACAGTTGTTAGTTGTTCTTGTGAGAAAAAGTCAAGTCAGGAACCACCAATGGGTGACATCACTCCTGAATAACGTTCTATTGTCTGAACATATTACCATTTATCTATTCACCTACTGAAGGATATATTCATTGCTTTGGTTTTGGGAATTGTAAGTGAAACTGCTAGGAATATCCGTGAGCAGGTTTTTGAATGGACAAAATTTTCACCTGCTTTGGAGTACAATTACTGCACCATGTGGTAAGAGGATGCTTTGATTTTAAGAAACTGCCATACTGTGTTCCCAAATGGCTGTACCATTTTGCATCTAGCAATGGGATCTCGCAGTGGGAATGATAGCTCCCCCTGGCAATGAATAAGTTCTCCTGTTCTGTTGGTCAGCATTCAGTGTTATCATTGTTTCAGATGTTGGCCATTCTAATAATTGTGTAGAGATATCTCAGTGTTATCTTAATTTGCATTTCTCTGCCTATGATATACAGCATTTTTCTGTATGCTTATTTGTCATCTGTTTGTCTTTGGTAAGGTGTCCGTGGGGCTTTGTTACCCATTTTTAAATTAAGCTGTTTGTTTTCCTAGTGTTTAATGAACTTTAAGAGTTTGTTGTACATTTGGGTAAAATTCTTTATGAGATTTATCTTTGCCTACATTTCTTTACAGAAATACTTTTTCTTTCAAGTAATGTAGCAGGAAAAGCAAAATCAATAAAGCTATAGGTCTTAGACTTTCTCAAATTATCCCACCCATATAGGATGAGTTCCTAATCAGTAAACAATTGTGATTAATTGTATTCACTCGTGAGTTCCTCTGTCCAACCAACATTCATCAGGCACTTATTGCCTGCCTCACATGGGGCTCAGCACTGGAGATAACAGTGAGATGACATGATCCAGGATTAAAGGGTCTCACAGTCCAAACATTGAGATACACTGAACTAACGTGAAAGCTCTGGAATACAGAGGAGGAGAGATTGAAGAGTAAGAGGAGAGTTCAGGGATCCAATCTAAGGTTAGAAGTTTTCCAGAAAAAGAAAGGAAAAGGCATTTCAGGCAGAGGCAGAATGAACATGCACACGA
Source organism: Condylura cristata (assembly GCF_000260355.1). NCBI lineage: Eukaryota > Metazoa > Chordata > Mammalia > Eulipotyphla > Talpidae > Condylura > Condylura cristata. The sequence goes on along the minus strand of NW_004567118.1, from coordinate 11,083,351 downwards.
AGCTGTGGAGAGGCAGATGCAGGATGACATAGGGTTCTGGGAGAAACGGGAGCCAGGTTCTGCTACCCTACTGAGCTGAGGCTTTCTGACATGCAGTTTCTGCTGGTAGCTCACATCTCCAGTGATCTGCTTAGTACCCAGCGGCTTTTCTGACTAGCATAGTCTAGAAGGGGAAATTCCTGCTCATAGGGCACCCTCTGTTGGTAAGAAGAAACAGGCGTCATTTCTCTTCAAGAAAGAATAGATGGGCGATAGGTAGGCAGACATACAGACAGAAAGATAAACAGCTAAACAGGTAATTAGAATTGCCTACCTTCACCCTTTGAAAAAGCAAGAAAATGTAATTTCCCTCACAGGTTATATTACCTAGTAAAAAAAGTAAAGTTGGAAGACAGAGCCACGGATGGAGAATTAAGATCCAACAGAATAAATGACCTTGTTTTCTGGAATTCTATTTTTTTAAATGATTGGACAACAGTAAATGATCTGTGTCCGCCTTTCTCTGCTTTCCCTGCCTTCTAGAAAATATGGCTCATTGTATCTTGGCTGAGCATATAGTGTTTGGTACTTAGACCACATTCACAGGCGTTAACGGCACTAACTAAACTGGAGAATCCCTACCAAAAGCAAAATGTTGTTTTTGGCTGTGGAAGCTTTGGTCTCTGAATTTTCCATAGCATCCAGAGATAGTTGGCCCAAACAATTTCCCCTTTTTCTTCTTTTCATGTTTTTGGCAGTAAAAAGCCTATTTGAGATGGTAAATAATGTAAAGGCAGCCAAATCACAATCTATTCCTACAGAAGACATCCACAAACATTTTAAAATATCACAAATCTACATAAAAACTCTAATACAAAAAGAATTATATATGCCTATGTCCATAGTAGCACGTCCACAACTGCCAAATCATAGAACCAACCTAGGTGTCCTCCAACAGATGAAATGGATAAAGAAACTGGAATCTATATTCAATGGAATACTACACAGGTATAAAAAGGAAAGATTACATAATTGTTTGGGGGGCCAAAATGGACTGCAAAACAATTATGTCACATGAAATAAGTCAGAAAAGTGAAAGAATCTGATGGTTTCATTGATCTCTGGAATATAAGCTTAAAACACACACACACAGACAAAATATAGCAGGGATAAATCTTGGACTTAAAGAAGAACTTAATGATTACCAGAGGAAACTCAGGGGAGACAGGAGGGAATGGGATCAGTAGGGAGATAGGACTTTGGCACAAGTCACTTGGTGGAGGACTTGTGGAACATTCATATATATGGAGAAGCAAAACATGCAACCCCAAAAATTAAAAGTAAAAAATAAAAACTAAGCCACAGACGTGCTAAACAACACATCAACCAAAAGGCAAATTTTTTAGTGCTTTATGAAACTCAGAGGATATCTTCTTTCTAAATGGTTTAATTTTCCAAGCTTTCAATAAAATGAGCTTAAGTAGTTGGAGGGTCAGCCCATGGAGATGAGTGGGGGAGGAGGGAGAGTCCCAGAAACTTGTTTATCTTAAGATTTGAGTATTCCCCATAGATAATTCTAACAAGTACATTATAGGAAAAATAGTTATTAGAATTGACAGGGGACAATATGTGTGAAATAGGTGTAAAATGTCATTGGTCATGTGGGGAGGAGGAGGGAAGAGTAAGTTTATTTTTCAGTTGTGCCAAAAGTATGTTACTAGTGATATAAAGAAATGGAAAATAAGAAAACCCATTATCATCCAAAACCACTTGTCCATCTCTTGCTCCACATGAAAAGAAAAGTTGGACCTTATGCCTTGCCTCATACTTACATGGGTGTGGTCTCCTGGTGCCCTCTACTGTCGGGGAAGGAGGATTCAGCTACCTGCCTGGAGAAAAGAAGTGAAGGCCAACCAAGCTTGGCCCTGAGCTGGAGACTCCAGACAGAAGGGTAACTGATAAGAAGAAAGGAAAAAAGAAAGGAGCATGAGAGGAAACGGGAAATTCTCAAGTTGCTTCCAAGCCTGAAGTTGGGACTGAGTCCTTATGGGAGAAAGCATGCATTCTACAGATCTAAAAGTTTAAAAGATGAATGAACTACCTGAAAGTGCCTTGTGGAGGGTAGTTCTTGACCTCAGATGAATGCTCAAGGAAAGGAGAGGGGTCAATGAATGAAAGAGGGAATAAGAAAAAAGAGAGGGCCTTCCTGATGGCCTAGGAGTTGAGTTTCAGTGCTATCCCCACTGCGGCCTGAGTTTGAACCCTGGCCAGGGAGGTGACCCACATGGCATAGCAGACTCCCCTAAGCTTAAGTAGACCTGCCTGTTCTGCTCGCCACTCTGTTTCTGGTGAATCCTCTCACCTCCCCCATCTCTGGCCTATACCCCAGTTCTTGTATGAATAAGTAAATCTTTAAAAAGGGAGAGGTAGAGAGAAAGCATTTCACCATCAAAACTGCTTCCTTCATCTTGTCATCTTAACAGAAAGATCTAATTCTATCACTCTTCTAAAAGTTTTTCTTTTATTTGGGAGAGGGGAGAAGAGTTAAGGTATAGGTCAGAGGTGTGGGGTGGGATTTTCAGAGCATTCACCAGAGGCAGACTGGGGAGCAAAACAGGTAGACCTACTGAAATACACTGCTGAAGAGAGTACTTCTTAATATCAGCCCTAACACTTGCAAGTTGTGTTACTTTAGACAATCTATCTAATAGGACTATGCTTCATTCCCTTCACTGATAAGATGGAAATAATAGTAATATTTAAAAGTAATATTATGAGCAATAAATTAATTAACAATATCATGCATTCAGTCTGGTGCTAGTTATTTAGTAGAATGACCTTTTTTTAACCCAGATTTTTTTTCAAACCAAAGTTGATCAAAAAATAGCTCTTATCTTTTTGTTAGACTCCAAGTATCATAGGAAGTAAATATTTTATCCCTGATCTCAATGAGTTAATTTTGTTTTGAATATGAGACCTAAAACTGATGAGAAGTTAAGACCTGAAAAGACTTATACAGAATATTGAGCCATTAGTAGAAGAATTTTCATAGAGCACCACATGATTAATTACAAATTTGTGCATACCGCAAACTTTTCAGAGGATTGAGTTAATACAAGACCTTATGGGGGGATAGAGTTGAACTTTGAGAGTAGATTTTAGAGATGGCAAATAGGGAATAAGGAGCAAAGAAGTCATGACAGGAAACTAGAATAATCAAAAAAAAAAAGAAAAGAAAAAAAAGGTAAGGATGTGGAGGTGGAGAGTAAAGGAGAGCTGAGAGACAAGATATGATAGTTTTTCTCCATATAAATGAGTAATGACAAGTAAAGTTGAGAAGGTTAGTTGGTGCAGGTAGTAAGCTTAGACTAGCGAATCTTGGCAGGCAGGAAGATCTGTAAGAGGAGGGAGAGGGCAGAAGCTGAAAGCAGAGTTTCAGGACCACTGTCTAGATGCACACCTGGGCTCTGCCCCTAAATCATAGGCCCTGGGCGCCCTTTCATCCATTCTGCGCCTTGGTGTCCTCCTCTGTAAAATGAGGTGATGCATTTGCATGGTTTGTGTGAGGACTGAAGGGTTCCATGTCCCTGCAGCCACCAGAGCAGAACCTGGCGCCGAGCAAGCCCTCCATCAGCTAGCTGATGAAGACTGTGAGGACAGCGACTCTAAGCAGGGCTGATTGACTTCTGAGTAGAAGTCAATCCAGTCTTATGCAACTGCTCCTAGAACAGAACACTTTTCTTTCCTAGGAGTAACAGACTCCCCAAACCAAGGGACCCTTAGAACACTTTAACTAGCTATTTTATTTGTTATTTGGCTTCTTAGAAATACACCCTAGAACATCCTCAAACAGTGAAAGTGCAACTCAAAATATTCCATTTGGTAGAAGCTGGGTGTATGAAGCAGCTTTAGCTGCCATCACCAAATCCCACCGATGGAGTGACTTCACAGAAATGCATTTCCTCACAGTTCTAGAGACCAGAAGTGCAAGGTCAGAGTGTTGGCAGGTTTGATTGCTCCCGGGGCCTCTCACTGTGCCCAAACCAGCCTTTTCTCTATGATGGACATCCCTGGGGATCCAAACTTCCTCTTCCACTCAGGCACCAAACAGACTGGATTAAGACTAGACCCCATGGCTTGTTTTAGTTTCATCACCTCCTTCAAAGTCTTAACTCCACTCACAATGCCATTCTGGCATTCTCACTGTTAGGGTTTCTGGATGAGTTTGAGGGGTGGTACAATTTAGATACTAAGCTAAGCCCTTTTCTTTATGTTTTCTCTAATCTTCCTTTGGGGCTTCTTTTTTTCATAATCAATAGTTTTAGTGCTTCAAGAAGTGCAAGAAGTGTGTATGTGAATGACTCATTCATTCAGCCATTTGCCAGATACATATTCAGTCCTTCCACTGTGCCACATTCTTGGCACTGACTGTAAAGTCCTTATGAACTTTGCATTCATATGGGGGTGTCATGCATCAAAACACATGACAACTCTTGCACTATGTCAGGTTTTGGGGGGGTAGCAAGTGCGATGATGAGTAAGATGGCAGAAGAAGGGAGAAGGGAGTGACTTGGGCAAAGGGGGGATGATTTTTTTTAATATTTATTTATTTGTGCATACAGAACTGGAGTATAGGGGCGGTGAGAGGATTCATCAGAGCCAGAGTGCAGAGCAGAACAGGCTGACTGATGAAGTACACTGCTGAGGGGAGCAGCAGGCAGGTCAGGAGAGGTCTGCCGCACCATATGGGTCACCTCTGGGACAGGCGGGGATCAAACTCATGCTGAGTGGCTTTAGCTTCTTAGTGCTGTGCTTTAACCCGCTGCACCACTAGGGAGGGCCATGGGGGATGATTATTTTTATAAGGGGGTTGTCATGAAAACCTTCTTTCATGAGGTCACATTTTAGCAGTGATCTAAAGACATCATGGAATTAGGAAATCAAGGAACAGTTTAATGGAGGAACATTGAGGCAGACAGAATAGCAAGTGCTAATCCCTGGGGTGGGAGCAACTGGAAAGCACAAGTAGAGGAGGTGAGCAGGGAGGTCTTGGAAGTCACAGGAGGGGGTAGGTTAGGCTGCTCGGGCAGTGCCTCACTGTGTTGTAAGAACGCTGGCTTTGACCAGAGTAAAATAGGAAATTATTAAAGAGTTGGAGCAGAAGAATCATATCCCTGACATGGTCTGACTTCCATTTTTAAAGGCTTGCTCAGGTTCCTGTGTGGCTAGGGCACTGGGAAAGCAAAGCAGGTAGAGTGCAATGGTCAGGTTAGGAGGTGGCAGGGACTTGATGCCAAGGAAGAGAGATGAAGATGGCAAAGCTTTAGATTCTAAACATATTTTGAATGTAGAGTCACCAAGATTTTGTTACTCCATATGGTGCTTGCATCTCCCTCTGGGTTACTTCTACATCCTGACAAGAAGTACTATAAAATTCAGTTGCATCTGAGCATTCTCTGTATCTTGGAGACAAATATACATGATAAATCAAAGCATGACCTCTGAAGCCCGATCTTCATGTCAATATAAATGGAAACTAATGTCAGATGAAGTCTACATGGGAAACTAGCTAAAGATAGACACTTTTAAATATCTGCACCTTAATCACAGGTTATAAAAAGTCCAAAAGGAATGCAGAGTGCCACCAGATGGTCTGATTTTCAGATAAGGAAATATAGAATGCCATCATGGGTGTGAAACATTTCTAACCAGAAAAGGGAAGGAGAGCAGAAGAAAGGAAGGCAAAGTGGGGAAGTGATAAAATTCGCTATCCCTAAAAATCAGTGACTAGCGTGGTGCAATTATTTTTTGTAACAGTTCTAGTCAATTCTTTTGAAAGCAAGCCACAAAATAGTTTCTGTCTAATTGCTGAAGTTAAGAAGTGACATCTTTTGAGCTTTTCTTATTTAAGATCAAGACTCTACATAGCTCATCATCTTTGCCTCCCCTGGTTTTTGTTCATAAAACCTAATTTTTTAGAGCAAGATCATTTAAACAAAAAATATTATTACAATTACTATTTCCATTGAAAATGGACCATCCTTGTGGAAACTGGGGCCTCTCAAACAAAAGCTGAGTTTTCCTCCATAGCCCATGTGGTAGGCTAAAATATGGCCTTCCTAGACAATACCCACATTCTAGTCCCTGAAACTCATGATTATTATAGTAGATGTCATTAAGTTCAGGATTCTGAGATAGAGATGTTATCTTAGATTATCTGAGGTTACTTAAAATGCAGTAATGTGTATAAGAGGCCAAAGGAGATTTTAAACAGAGAATAAAAGACCATCTGAACCTAGAACAGAGAGAGAAATTTGAAGATGCTGCCTTAGAAGATAGAAATGATGTGGCCACAAGCCAAGGAATGCCCGTGGCCTCCAAAGGTCAGCCAAGAACAGAGTCCCCCTGCCCCCCCCCCGCCTGCCCTCCCTAGAATCTCTGCAGGCAACGAAACTTTGCCAAGATCTTGATTTTGATCCAGTTATACTGATTTTTGGAATTCTGTCCTCTGGAACTGCCAGAGAATAAGTTTTCATTATTCCAAGTCATAAATTTTGCATTGTTACAGCAACAATAGCAAACTAATGCACTCATATGCTCAGGGCCTGCCACATTTATGCATTTTTCTTCTCTCTCCATCAAACACCTGAGCTGGCGGGCTTATTCTTGCAATGCATAAGTCATCGGACTGGACAATGTAACAATCACTGTCATTTAACAACCTCCCAACCTCTGCTCTCTCATCAAGGAGATTAGAACTCATTCTCTTCACTCTTACTTTTTCTTTTCTCTTGATAAATGAAAAAAAATTGTCCCAACTCTTAGCTGTGACCCATCCTTCCATGTTTACTTGTCCCTACTCAGAGAACTTGCTCCTATAAGTGTCCCTTTCCTATTGGGGAATATGGCTTGTTCCCCTTGGCTCACATGTATGTTTTAACATCACTTCATCTTCCAAAGAAAAAATTAATGTCTGCCATTCTCACGCTTACACTCTAGCTATTTCCCATTTCTCTATAGTCTGACAAACTCCTCCAAATTATATATTCACTCTCCATTTTCTTCTATTCTCAACCTGACTTTTTGAGTTTCATTCCTTACCCCACCTCCTCCTTGGATAAACTTCTGTTTTTATCAAGGTCTCAAAACTAATGGTCAATTCCTGGCCAATTTTTCTAACCCACTTCTCTCTAGTTTTTCTCTTGTTCTAGGCTCCCTGGTTTTCTAGTTGCCTCCCTGGTCTCTCCTTCTCTGACACATATTCTGGCTCCTTCCTCCTTGTTGAAATTCTAAATGTTGGGATACTCTTAACTCTATCTTTAACCCCCCTACACACCTGTCTATACTTTCTTCCAATGTCACCTCATGGGTTCCATAACTATACATACTCCTCAGATAATGATAATAAAATTTTGTATCTGCAACACACATCTTTTCCACCTAAAATCTAGACTCAACTATCCAGCTGCTCCCCCACATCTAAAATTTAACTAATCCCAAGGAGGACTCTTGACCCACCCCCCAAACCAGTCATCCATACATCACTAAATTGTACCCTACATATATCCAGTTGCTCAAGCCAAATTCTCCATCATCACTTATGCCTCCCTCTTCAATAATCCTCAGCAAATATAACACATATTTCTCAAATCCAATCCACTCCGTGGTATCTTCATCAACACCCTAGTCTATCATCAAGTCTCCCCCACAACATCACAGCAGCCTCCTCATGGGTGCCTGTGCTCAGACTCCTGTTTCTCCATTATTCATTCTCTCCAGAGCAACCATAGAGAGTTTCTTCAAGATTAAGCAAAATCATAGTCATTCTATGTAAATCTCCGTGATAACTTCCTATGACAGCTAGAGAAAAAACCAAGTCCACTAATTGTCTGATGTTCCATTCACCTGGTACATCTTTGTTATAAAGATGGAATTTACTCCTGGCTTCTCTCAGAGTTCCACTTGTCTTTTTGCTTCCTTCTCTTAGTTTCTCTTTTTCTCTTTCATCTTTATTGAGACATAGTAGACATACAACATATAACAATGCATCACATTGCACACCTTTATCTTTTACTTGTGGGGAAACACAGTCCATGACATAAGATGGATACACCACCTCTTCCTCATTCTCTACTTAGTTCTCTTGAGTTAAAGATGCTGAGATTGGGGTGGAGAGGGTAACCTTTCATAGACAGGTAACAATGAGGTTGTGAGGGTAACCTTTCATAGACGGGTAACAATGAGGTTGTGTGCATTCTCCATTTCAAATGCAAGTCCTGATTATGCCCTATACTGAAGAATGTTAGATATTTTTCAGTCCAACTCCATATACATGCCTTACGGTTGGTCAAGTTACTTCTTCTCAAATGTTGGTATTAGGCTGCCTTTCATAACTGAAATATACAAAACCTAAATTTTTATTATAATTTATTCTAAAATAAATTAGTTCAGAAGTTCACATGTCTGCAACTGGTGAAAATTCAATCTTGCCAGTAAAAAGTCCTCCATTCCTTCTTGCTTAAGGTTTCATTTGGGAGAGGGAGTATGGTTGACCCTTGAAAATCTGGGGGTTAGAGGTTTTGATCCCTGCAGAGTCAAAAGCCCACATAGGGCTTTTGAGGTCTTCCCCCCACACCCCAATTTAAGTACAGTTGCCCCTGGTGTCCTCAGGGATTGGGAAGAAAATACTGGCACAGAAATGAACCAGTGCAGTTCAAAAACAAGTAGTTTAAGGGTCTCTTGTAAAAAGCTATTCAAATCTTGGGTTTTCCTTCCTTCCTTCCTCCTTCCTCTTTCCTCCTCACTTTTTTCTGGGAAACTTCTATGATCTTAGTGACTTCAATATTTCCAAGGTTTGGGGAAGAGACAGACAGTTTACATATTATCATTTTTCTTCAATCAATGTCCTTGATTTGTTCTACATTTTTTTTTTTTTTTGGACATCAGACTCTATTCTAGTCATATCACTGTTCATACAATTATGCCTTTATGTCCCACAATTGACAACTGTTATCTCTCTCTCTCTCTCTCTCTCTCTCTTTCTCATACACACACACAAACACATATTCCAGCAACAGAAACCCAAACATGTAAGTGACTGCTGTAGGCATAAGTCTTTTTTGGAGGAAGTGTGACTGCAGATAACAGAGTCCCCATTTCAGGAGGGTCTTCCATGTCAGTCCCTTAGAATCTTGGAAACTTAGCTATTTTTCATGTGCCATCTTAGTATGACTTCAACTGTAAGGCAACCCCGGTGTGTCCAGTTAATCACCTTTCTCAGGCACTGTTCTCAACTATTGTTACTTACTGTCACATGGGGGGTGACAGGTTCTCCAAGAACCCAACACTACCAGAAGCTATTTATGGAATCAAAGATCAAGCTTATTGTTTTAGGGTGCCCATTTAGATGAGTCTACAGTGTCTCCACCAACAGCTTTGCCAGTAGCACCCTAACACTTAAGCTCTTGTCACTTCCCTTCGGGGTCCTCTTTTCAGCTCATAGCCATAAAAATAGGAAAGTTGCTCACATTCTTCACTTCCTCTTACCTGTATTTTAGCCTGTGGTATAAATTCTATGTTGTTAATCTCTTGATACACAACATCAATATTTTCACCATTTTACATCTATGGACTTGGGTATACATTCACAGATGTCTACATACAAAAAAAGCTCAAGAATGATGTGTGTGCTCTAGGTGATACCTCTTCTGAGAGACACTACCTCCAGAAATGCTGGGTAAAGAAGGAGAAAAGAAGTGGGTTCAAATAATTCTTGGGGAGGGAAGAGGAGAGAGCAATGCTAGAACATCTTAAAAATATTACCCTCTACCGTACAGTTTTTCCCTTCTTTTGTAAGCTTTTATATACGCCTGTATTGTGAGGAATTTGACTAGGAAGATATGAAATTCTACACCAGAGACTGCAGCCAGTTGCTATGTTAAAATGAGTTCTTATGTTTGACTTTACAGGAGCAACTTTCACATTTCTTTCATCTGAGGCATGTTCTTCACCGATCCAGACCTAAGAAGGAGGCCGAAACCAAAACCAGGGTCAGAAGAGGCAAGTGTAAAAACAAAACAAAGAAGGGGGCCTAAGTGAGTCACAGATCACAGAGCAAATTGCCATAACCTCAGTCATTTAAAACAGAAATGTATTCTCTCACAGCTGTGGAGACTGAAATCTGGAATCAAACTGTCAGCAGGGTCAATTCCTTCTAGAGGCTCTGCACCTTCTAGAAGGTAACTCTGCCCCGAATCTCTCTCCCACTGCTGGTGTTCCCCCATCCTCTTCACCAGGATGTCCAGAGGTCTCCCTGAAGCCTCTTCTCTACCTCCACGTGACCTTCGTGTAAGGACACTGGTCACTGGACTGAAGACCCAAGGTTAACCAGTGTGAATTGACCTCACAAACCACATCAGCCAAGTCCCTACCCCCAAATAAGGGCACATTCAGAGTTTACAAGTGGACATGAATTCGGAGGCAGGCAATACTCAACCCAGGACAGATAGAAACATTCTCTTGCAGTTGTTCTGTGATAACATGTGGTAGCATTTCCTGAGAGGCCCCAGAGGAGGCACATATTAGTTCCAACAGGAAAGTTGAGGACAGTGGGCTGGAGTTAGATTCTCTTTTTGCAAGTGTCAGGTCAAGTTGACTTTGGAAATGTAGGTGGCAGGCCTGTGGTCTTTACCATCACTGTCACACTCACTTGCTAGTATCTGTGGCATCTAATCTACTCCTCTTTCATTTTCTGCTGTATCTAGTTAACAACACCCCTGAAGAAAGTGCTAGGTTAGAATGCAAATGCCTGGCTTAACGTCTTCTTTCTGTTAGTTACTATTTGGTCCTGAATGAGTCACTTTCATTGTGATTTTGATCCTCAGTGGTAAAATTACTAAGCTTCCAATGATTATTTAAATAAGCTTATGGTTATTTTACTTTCAACATTATTAAAGCTTAAAACTGCAGTATGATTTTTGGTGTCCTGTATTTTATTGAGAAAGCAAGTCACTGAGTAAATTCCTACCCAGGTTAGGTAACGTATTTTAATAGTTTGGTATTTTTAAAAATACACTGAAAATTTTGGTGATGGGAAGCCCAGGGGGGATTACAACTGAGATGGAAAAAGATCTAAAAATAAACTATTAAAAAATATACTGAAAATGCATTTTTATGGAGCATATCTTTATCTGATATTGTTGAGGTTCAGAAGACAAAATGGATTTTACTATAAAGAATGCGTATATAATGGAGAATCATCAGAATACCTATCTGATTGGGTTTCCCACGCCCCAAAGCACAGGACACAGGACATTCCATGTAGATCATTAATTTCTGCTTCAGGCAGGAGCTAAGAGAGATGTAGAGATGAAAGGGAGAAAGGGAATAAGTCAATTAGCATTTCACTGGCTCTCTGACCTTCAAGTCCTCATTCCTAAATGGGGCTCATAATTCCTCTTTCCATGAGTGCTCGCTAGCTAGCACGGTACACACAGCAGTTTGGGTAAAACCACATTTCCAAGCTCCAAGTTTCTACCATCTGCCAGCCTCTGGCATATTGTAAATGGGTGTGTGCAGAATATGGGGTGGCTGGGGGGAGGGGTTCTGAAATAGGTCTGAAACGCAGCTTGTTATTATTGCCTCTGTCTTCTGATGAGAAAAGCTAACCCTTTGTTTGCTTTTCACCTTTTTTCCCCCCTTTATTTCACAACCTCTGCTTTGGCCACTAGATGGCAAAAGAGGAAAGCTCCTTCAAGATCTGGCCCAGGGGAAAGAGGCTCTTAGAGAGACTGACTGCAAGGTGACTAAAGCAGCTAGTAGCCTAGGACTGGTTAAACAAGACAGGTAGCCTGCATTTCACCAATACAGGGCAGGAAGCAAAGCCTGGACTCAACATGAACCTTGAGCCCTGGTAGATAGTAATAAGATACTGAACCCAAAACAAAAGCCTTGAACAAAATATACTGGGACACCAAGGAGAAATTCAGCAGAAATGGGATGATACACATAGTAGGGAGGTCAGACCAGATTAACAGCATGATTGGGGCTATCACTGTCCTATGGAGAAGGTGCTGTAACTGCTCAATGCAACAGAGTGGCTGCATCTATTTCAGTATAATTTCTTGTTGACCAAACTATGGGTAGTTTTCACTTCAGCATAGTTTTAGCAAGTCTTTGTGTCATGAATGGAAAGCCACGGAAAATTTGCCTAAAATATTGTGTCATGGAAAATCCTATACTGTGCAGGCTTCCTTTTCTATCGAAGTGAAGAATCTAGAGCTCAGATTGGGCAATTAACCGTTCTATAATGTTACTTTTAATGCCTGTCTGTGACCTGAAGCACCAGAGAGTGCCATCTCTTGAGGTTCTGTACTCATCAAGAAACTTGCTGGTTACAAATGCACTTTGTAGATCTCCCTCAAGGGACAAACACTGCCGTTGTCCCAGCCCTGGCCCCCCTGACCTAGTGGCAGTACTAGTTTTCTCTCTAACTCCATAAATCAGTATTCTTTTTAAAACATCAGTGTCTTATGAGCTTGGTAAATGTGAACCACGACCAAGGAAAGGACTTCCTATCAGCCAAAAGTATCTCACTTTCTGATTCTGCTGGACTTAGAACCTCAGACGGTGCTGGAGTCTGTGTTAAGAGCCTCTGGCGTCCCTTGGAAGCCACCCAAGGTGCTGGTGACATGGTTCCCTCTCATCTGTTACTCACACTTCCATGGCCATGATGCTCCATCCTGAGCTATATATACAATTATCTAGGAAGGAGTTTTCTAATGCAGATTCCCAAACTGTAGCCCCAAAGCTTAGAATTCTATACATCTGGGGTTGATCCAGAAATCTGTATTTTTAAGGTGCCTAGTTGAGCCCAGTGAAGCTGACCCTAAACCTGCATTTTTTTGAGAACCATTCCTCTTCTGGAGTGTAATTCCATGGGTCAGTCTAGGGCCACAGGATTATAGGATAGTTTATTTAAGACAAGCCTCTAGAATAATAGGAACACTTTTCTATAATATTCCCAAACCCTCAGGGCCCAAGGAAACTGGACATTAGCACCCAAGACAGGAAAATGTTAAGCCATTAAAACTTAGCAACTTTGGCCTTGACCTAGAAGCATCAAAAGAGCCCCTTTACCTCTGGGAGAAATGGTCCTGTCTGGCTAAGCATGCCTAGATGAGGTCAAGGCCAGGTCCCCAACTGTGAGCCTGGTGCAGAATAAAAAATTACTGGGTTTCAAGATGGTATTGGCGGAGCGTGAAGCCAAGCACGGGGCCCCTCTAAGCATGGCGTACTATACACTTGCAAGGTCACATGCTCGTGAACTTGGTCCTGCACAGGACAGCTGAGACAGGGCCACCGCTGAGCAGGGCGGTGATTTAGAAATCCAAGGTGATCTGTATTCTTATCTTTCTTTCATTTTTTTCTTGCATCCCTACAGCAGCCAGACAATCTCTAAAATGCAAATAGATTGTGGTGTTCCTGGGCCTAAGACTTCCCAGGATCTTCCCTTACTCTAGGATGCATAGTGATGCTATCAGCGTGTAGCCTGCAGCAGCCCAGGAGAGCAGAGCTGTTTTGTGCAGGAATTAGCATGGCCCGCGGTGGGCAGACAAGCCAATTTTTCAGAAGGCTGAAACTATGTACAAGATTGTGCTGAGGTTAGAATGCCGTGAACCCAAGACAGAGCCAAGAGAATGCTGACTGAGGAGAGGCAAGCATTCTGAACTTGCATGAGCTAGAAGAGAAAGGACAAAGGGTCCCAGTTCTAAGCTCCCCACACTGCTTGTTTGGATAACAAATTGTATGGACATCCTCCTTACATACTGCACTTTGGCAACATAAACCTTCTCTTGCATAGGTGAACTGGTGAGAGACAGCTTCTGTTTTGGTGGCAGTAGTATTAAGAGCAAGAGCTTAAGTTATTAAACGGAGCAGACTTAACCTGTGTGGTCTCTGAAAGCAGTGGGGATTAATGTATTTTTACTCCAGAGCCCATCTAGCTCTTCTCACTAGCAATCCCCAACCAATCCCATTGCCTTTCTCTACACCCACTTCCCAACAGTGAGAGATGCCATGGAGTTTTACCTGGAGATCGACCCTGTCACCTTGAACCTGATCATCCTGGTCACGAGCTATGTCATCTTGCTCCTGGTTTTCCTCATCTCCTGCGTGCTGTATGACTGCAGAGGCAAGGACCCCAGTAAGGAGTATGATCCCGAGACCACTCAGGATGCCCAGCCCTCCACTCACTTGGTGGTGACGCAGCAAAGCTCTCCAGAAGCCTCCTGGGCAAGGGGGTCTGGTCTTCATTTGGGGGATCCTGCTCCACGGGAGAAGAAAAGCACTATGGTATGAGGCTGGCTGAGGGAAACCACGGAGGAAAGATGCTGTGGACAAACTGTTCTTCCCATGGCTGCAATTCTCTCAGCCCACAAGTCCCACCTGGACAGGTAAGCGGGATCTCTGCCCTCTCATCACATTTATGGTGCATGAAGCAGCTGTTCAAGGTAAGACCCCAAGGTGGCCTTTGGTCACGTTCTCCAGATACAAAATGTCAGCAACACTATGTAAAGTAAAGCACATTACAGATGACACTATAGACCTGACAGTACTGTTTTGCAACTTCTAAGAGAGATGGAAACATTTGAGAGAGACTTTAGCGAATGCAGTTGTGTATGTATTAAGAGGAACGAGACTCAAATCTATCTTTGTAAATCCTTTCTTTTCAAGGCAACCACTGAACTTTCTCACACTTGAGATTATTATTACTTCTAAAGAGACCTGTTCTTCACATCCTAGACCCTGTTATGAGTCAGTTGAGGGAGCACAGTTATTTAGACTATAGTAGTTACAGGACAAAGCTTGGAGCCCAGATCCCACTCTGCACATTGGCAGGGTGATAAGACCCACCTTTTTGTGCCTTGGTGTCAGTGTTAGGACTCTAGGCTGCTGGGGGTACTTAAATGAGTTCATCATTGAAAGCACTTTAGACATAGAGTCTAAATTCTATGCCTGGACATAGAGCTAGCAGTTAGGATTATTGGTAACCAGTTTCTCATCATTTAAAATAAACTTTTCTATATACTATATATGCTTAGAATCATATAGTAACTAGTAGTGTCTTGAAGAATATTACCTCTGAGAAAAACAGCCCAGAAGGAAGTAGCTTTCCCAGTAGCGTCTGGCTTCAGATCTGAGACTGAGGTCCTGATTTTCCTTTTCCCTATTTGGTTCCCTCCCTCTACCCAATATTCTTCCTACAGTGCTACAACCTACCTGCTTGTATTTTAAAACTTCATGACTTGTTTGATTTTTTTTCTTATTTTGTAAATAGAGCACTAATTTTCAACGAAACTATTAGTTGTAAAGCCTGGGTGGCAGTTCTGTATGCATAAATAAATAAATCTTTAAAAAAAAACAAAAAAAACCTGGGTGGAAAACACTGCTAACTAGAACCAAGAAGTTCCTTTGACACTGATACCATCTTATTTTTGTTTTCTCAAGGGTTAGGACCCCTTGCTCCACCTTCTTCTAACTCATTATTCTCTTACATCATGCACAATTTTTATGAAAACATATGCAGTCTTTTCACCTAGCTTGGATGATAGCTGTGAGCAGGACACAAGCAAACTTTTTCCAAGATATGGAAGGGAGGAAGGGAATGGTGATTTATCAAGAGTCTGCTACAGCTTAGTTATTTTTATTCACATTTTATCCCCATGAAAGAGACAGTTCAAACTATCTTAAAGAAAAGGAACAGGGGTTCAGGAAAGCACTGGAATTTGTTGGAGACCATACTACTTGTCCACATGGGAGGCAGCATTTGAACTCAATTCTGCTTGTGTTCCCTTCCCTTATCACAGCTGTCCAAAAGCAGTTACAAGTCCTGCTGCTAAAATTAGCATTCCTCCTAGCTTCATGACTGGAAGCTTGTATTTTCTCTCCATCCCCTTCTCTCTGATTTAATGCTCCAATATTAATGCTTGTTCTACAAAGTGTGTAATTCTGGCTATCCTTACTCAAATCAGAAGCTTGATTTCATCCTCAATGTTTTTCTCCAATCTTTCACATCTACTCATCACCATTGAATTTCCTGTTTATCCATCTCTGCACAAAAGCGTTAAGTCAGGGCCAAACACTACATTGTTAGTCTGATTTAGAGAGTTTTCATTCTCAAGTCTACCTTTTTTGAAGTTCATTGCTGAAGGACATAAACTATTTTTTAAAAAATTATTTATTTATGCATACAAAACTGGGATAGAGGCCAGAGGAGCAGGGGAAGTGAGAGGATTCACCAGAGATGGAATGGGGAGCAGAACAGGCACATTGACTGAAATGCAGTGCTGAGGGGAGCAGTGGGAGCAAGATAGGAGAGGTCTGCTGCACCCTAGCTAGTAAAAACTCTATTTCTGTGCAGCAACCTGGCTGGGGTTGTAACTTGTGCTGAAGCAACTGTGGCTAGTGCCACAGTGCTGTGCTTTAACCTGTTTCACCACCAGAAGGATTCTAACACATAAACTCCTAAAATCTTTATTTGTAACAGAGACACCGTGGAAAATAATGAATACCGTTGGCCTTCTCTCTTGAAAATTGCACACACAAGTTACCAGCCAATTCCATTGTTTCTTGGGTTCCCTTGAGGCCAAATCTGTAAATTAAGAATTACTGATATTATGCTGTCCTCATTTTTGTCTTTAAAATCTATCCATTCATTACTAGAATTTCATCTTCACTAGCTCCATGGAAACATCGCTAATCATCACTGGCTACAGAGGCTACAAGCAGTTCTTCCTCTGTTGGATTTTAACGTTAAACTTCAAGAGAGAAGAAAATATATTTTTACACTTTTCTTTTCTTCACACTGCCTTCTGCTCTGATGTGCCATGCTTAGTTATCTGACAGGGATGGGGAATATAAACATGATGCAATGCTTACCTTCCTAGATTATGTCAATTCACAAGGCCTATGAAAAGGATTTATTTGGAATATCTTTAAACTTTGACTTCAAGTTTTCTGAATTGTTATGGCTGCTGTTTCAGTTATTCTATCCCTAGCTAATAAAAACTCTATTTCTGTGCAGTAGATGAAAAATTTCAAACACTGATTTAAACTGGTAATAAGATTGGCCACTATCCATGGTCATCATCAAGGCACTATTCTCGTTTTAGTAGAGCATGTAACCCTCAAACACAGTGCATCATGCTAGAGTGATACTTGTCTTTAGTCTCAGCCATGCTGTAAGCAACTTATACAAACCTACATGGTTTGGTATCGCTGGGAATTTATACTTCCCATAGGCTTATAGCTAAATATAAAAAGAAAATGAAAAATATATCCAGATAATGTAAGGTTTAAACTTTATATCATAAAGACATGCTTAGAAGTGCTGCCACTTTAATGCCTTCTGAAATTTAAATACCACTGCTTAAAAAAAAAGGACAAAGATTTAAAAAAATAAATGCATGTTACAGCGAATACCTAGAAGTTTTTCAATAAACATCTGTTGGATAATCTAATTGTCTTTCAGATTTTCTCTTCTAAATAAGATGGCCCTGGTTTCCAACAGAGGTAAAATAAATTATTGTAACTTGGCCAGAAAAATCTCTTCTGATGTCCCAGGAGACAATGAGGTGGAGTAGACTTAAGTCTGGGCTTGGAGCCAGAAAATTCAAGCTCAACACTAGCCTTTAATGAGTCACTTAAGCGTTTTCCCTCAACTTCAAAATGGGAATAATGTTAATTTGGGTGAAATTTACAATCATATGCATGAAATATCTGGCACAGAGTAGGATTTCAACTAAATGGAGCCTCTACTATGCCAGCAGATAAAGTAAAGGTAAGCAGGACCTCACACTACAGCCAGATTGTTCAGCAGATTCTGTCTCCTTTATATGGGGTTTGAGAAGAAGCGAGATTGAAGAGCGGCCACCTACAGGAGAAATTTGCAAAGAGGAGATAGTGACTGTGAGGGCTTAAGTTGATTTCCCACCTCCAACATTCACATATTGAAGATTTTATCAATGGGACTCTTTTTTTTTTTAAGGCTTATCAATTATAAATGTTTTTATTTATTTTTAATAATATAATAGTTTGTTTTTACATCATTTTGTGCCCTTTTCCATCTCAATTGTAATCCCCGTGGGCTTCCCAACACCAAACCACCTGTGTGCCATCACCATAATCCAGTGCACTTCCCTCCCCTCACCTCTTTTGATCCCATTCCCCACTCCACCCCCGGAAAATGTCTCTGGTATCTAGTTGTTCATTATTATTATTATTTTCTCCCTTGGTCCTTTATACTCCTGCTATGAGTGAAACCACCCGGTATTTTTCCTTTTCTTTCTGGCTTATTTCACTACGCATGATCAGAATGGGACTTTATTTTGAAATAAGGTCATTAGTGGGATAACTAGTTAAGGTGAGGTCATGCGGGAGCGCCATGGGCTTCTAAACTAACGGGACCAGTGTTGTTATAAAAAGGGAAATCCGGACACGGGCGCACACACGGGGAGGAGGCAAGGCGAAGACTGACATCATGCAGTCGTGGGCCAAAGAGCCAGCAGTAGGAGGGAGAGAGGCCAGGGAAGCCCCTCCCCGACGCCTGCAGAGGAAGCAGCCCACACCTTCTTCTGACCTCCAGATCGGCGACTTCCTTAAGCCTCTCAGTCTGTGGACCTGTGCTTGGACACACGTAACGAGCCCAGGCAGTGTCTAAAGGGAGGGGTAGTACACGTGACGGGATGTGTAACATGGCAAAGCCCTCAGGGGCAGGAGCGGAATTCTTTTGGGTGTAGTGCCATGCTTCTAGATGGGCAGAAGCGAGAAGGTCAAACTTTGTCAGAGTTGTGGCCTCCCTGGTGGCACAGGGGTTAAAGTCTCAGCTCTATCAAGCTGTCATCCGCCAGGGCAGCAGGAGTTCAATCCCTGACCAGGGAGGTGACCCACAGTGGGCAGCAGACCTCTCCTGTCTTGCCCACTGCTCCCCTCAGCAGTGTGTTTGGGTAGATACACCTGTGCTGTTCCCGGCTCTGTCTCTGGTGAATCCTCTCAAACATATACCTCTCCCATACCTGTGGCCTATACCCCAGTTCTTGTATGCATAAATAAGTCAAAACAAATCTTGTATTCATAAATAAGTAAAAACAAAGTGTGACCTAAGAAATGAAGCCTGCAAGGGAGAATAACCACTTGTCTGTGTTTGAGGGTAGAATACAGGAAAAATATCTTTAGGATGAAAATATGGCAGTGGTTTGACTAGTTGCAATGTAAAGAGTAAATGAGAGGAACAGAAGTAAGAAACTCATGGTTCCCTGAAAAGCAGCAAGGATCAAGTCACAAGAAAACGTGTAAGGAGTCCAAGTGCAACTCTGTGGGTTGAAAGTAAAAGAAAAGCCGTCTCTAACCTGACAGCATCCAAGTTCCTCCAGGTATCCCATAGATACTTCCAGAGCCACTTAGTACCAGGCACATCCTTTAATCTGTCTGAGCATTTGTAGGAGGTGAAATATACTTTGAATAAAAGAGCAAGGCAGTTTTAGCTGGTTTTACCGACACTTTTCAGTTGACAGAATGGGATTAACAAGACAGGGACTTTGACTCAGCCCCATGCTTGCCCTTTCATCCCTAACTGCCCAGGTTCTGTGCAGAACAATGGAGCAACTGGCAAGCTGGATACAGAAGGGCACACTCTGTGAGTTAGTGCCACTGCCTTAATTTTTGAAGAGCACCCAATAACACAATCGCTTGATTAACCCAATCCTCTTGATTAAGACAACCCTTTTGATTAGCACATCTTCCTGTTTAAAGCAAAATCTCTGCGAACTAGAGGGCAGACTCGATATATTGCTCAAGAGTCTCCAGACTCATTACTTCATCTTCCCTGAGAACACTAGTAGTTGAGATATTGAAAGTAAGAGAGCATTTATTATCTATCTCTGTTGCAATAATTCATTTCGACTTTGACCTTTTTGGGTTGTCAGTGTTCCAGATAAGGGCTTTGTGACACCAAGATTAAGAAATATCTTAGCTATTTCACATCCTCCCAAGATAGTGGGAAGTTTCTGCACATATTTATTTTTTGTTCAAGGCTGTATTCAATCGTTATTTAATTAAACACCCACCATATGCTGGGACCTGCTGCTTCTCGGCTTGGAATGTGTCCAACCTCAGCTGCAGTTTAAAGTTGACAGGCATGCAAGGCTCGGGGGATACCAGAAAGATGGGACGTGGGTGTGGAGGATGTGGAAGGTGGTTAAAGGACACCAGAGGTTTCTGCTCCAAGGGAGGGCTCAAAGTTGCCCAAGAGTGGCTCAGTGGGAACGTGGCAGTGGAATTTGGAATTTGAGCTGTTTATCAGAATTGATAAAAGCATGCTTATCAAGAAAATTTATCAATGAAAAGCTGTTTGCCATTGGAAGAGGAAGAAAAACAAATACTATGATAGAATTTTGGGGAAAAACTTAAATATAGCAATCATTCTACACATATGCAAAAAGAAAATCAGGAGATCCAGACAAAGAAACAATTGGTCTCATAAATGTCAACTAAGACTAAAATTGACAATTCTTACTATCAAGACCACCTCCCTTAAAAGGAACCTTCATCCACACCTGCTGATGGGAGTAAAAATTGGTGCTGCCTCTCTAGAAAGCAGTATGAAGTTTCCACAAAAATTGAAAACAGAACTACCATGTGATACTGGAATCTCATCTCTGGGGGCTACCTGAAAAATATGACTGCAAAGGGACATGCACACCCTGTGAGGCACTATTCATAATAGTCAAGATATGGAAACAAACCAAAAACCTAATTACAGATGAATGGATAAAGAAGATGTGGTATAATATGCACTGTGGGATATATACATGGTGGAATACTACTCAGCTGTAAAAAATGAAACCTTGCCATTTGCAACAGTGTGGGTGGATCTTGAAGGATTATGCAAAGTGAAATAACTGGAAAAGAAAAAGACAAATACCACTTGACTTTATTTGTAGAATAAAAAGAAAACAAAAACAAACCCTTAGTCTCTGAAAACAGATTGATGGTTACTAGAAGGGAAGGAGAGGGGAGAGGATGAATAGAGGGGACCAAATCATTGGTGGTAGATAGTGCCTGTACATTTGCTGGCAGAGTGAGAAAATGTAACCTTGGAACCTAAATCAATGTGATCTCAATTTTATTTATTTATTTATTTATTTTTTAATTTGTGCATACAGAACTGGGGTACAGGCCAGAGGCTCAGGGGCAGTGAGAGGCTTCACCAGAGACAGAGCGGGGAACAGAACAGGCAGACTGACGAAGTACACTGCTGAGGGGAGCAGCGGGCGGGCCAGGAGAGGTCTGCCACGCCATGTGGTCACCTCCGGGGCAGGCGGAAATCAAACTCATGAGGAAGTGGCTTTAGATTTTCAGTGCTGTGCTTTAACCCGCTGCGCCACCAGGGAAGGCCTGTGATCTCAATTTTTAAAAAAATCTTTAAAAAAAAATCTGAACATCCCCAGACAATACAAAAAAAACAGTAAAAATAAATTTCCTTATATTTAACCTAAATCTCTTCTGCTATTATCTTTACATTTATTTTCTTTCATTTACTCCTTTTTGTTTGTTTGTTTGTTTGTTTTTTAAGTAAGCACTGTTTATTTAGGAAGCAGTGATTTGTGTAAGCATGTTTTGTGAAAGAATCCAAGCAGATGTCAAGGTATTAGTTTGGTTCTAACCAGCTGGTTCACATCCACAGACAGGGTCACAGTATCTTGTGAAATCACCATTGGCTGTAAGGTGTGCTGCAAATAATTTATTACTAGAAACAACTGTTTACGTTTATGAATGATATGCCTATTTTTATATTGAAGGTTATTCCAAAAGAAGCTTCTCCCTCTGTGTTTTCCATCGCTCAGCTTGGACAGCACAGATGCAAGGGACATTTATGGTGAGAAGTGCTGTCTGTTGACCGCTATTCTAATTTGACAAGTATTTTTCAAACATTGTGATGGCCTCGTGCCAGGCATGGGGACACATCACTGCAGGCAGCGGTCTATGCTCATGAAGTTTACCAAAAAACAGGAAAATCTGTACTAAACACATATCAGCTGAATCTTCACTACAACCCCAAATTTCCCAACTACATATATATTTAGGCAGCCAAGATACTAAAGCCATTCTCTAAACCAGTAGCCTTCAAATGTCTCTCTGCATGAATTCCTATCAGTGACAAGGATGTAGTGCTCACCTATATGTGGATTTAAATAAGCACATATTTGTAGATAGTTATGCTGTACATGCATACATCTGACTGGATACCATGTACAGATGTCCTTTAACACTCTAACTGGGAAAGTGCTACCCCACTGCGGTCTACCATGTTCCCTCTTGATGTTCTCTATATATAATGAGGAAAAAATGATCTTCAATGTCCCTCAAGCTAACCCCAACTTTTACTCTGGATAAAGGGGCATGGGAACAAGTCTAAAGACTTGCGGTAGGATTTTTTTTTTTTTAACATAAGAAGCAATAATTTTTTTTTTTTTTAACATAAGAAGCAACTAGATTTTTCAGTAAGATGTTTTGGGCAGAATTCCTTACTAAAATGTGTGTGTGTGTTACACAAAGTTAAGTTCTGTTGCTTTGTAAACCTTACTCCTTTCCTTTGAGTTCTCTCCCCACTGGCTCATAAATGCCTCCAACCAGTGGTTGTGTCTTGCCTATCTATTCCAAACTCCCACAGCATCCAGTAAAGAACTGAACACATCAGGAAATCTCCATCCTTTGCTGAGAACTTTGAGAAAAGGAAGGGGGCTTTTTCCTTCATTTGTTACAAATGAAGGAAACAAACAGCGCAGACATGCGTGGTCCTGCGGAAGCTGCTCAGCGGTGGCTTTACTCGGTGGGGGTGAGAGCAGCGGAGCACACAGACGGCCTGGTGATAACTGAGGAGGCTGGACCAGATCAGGGCTGTCCCTTCGCTGTCTCCACAGGCCCCATGAAAGGGAGCGCCAGGAATCTGGATGAATCCGCTGTGATCACAGCCTCACACAAACTGGCTCTTTTCCTTTATGGAGGCACCTCTACTGAACCACTAGGAAAAGGCTGGCTCACCCCTTGTCTCTGTTGTCCTCAACTCTGGACTGGCTGGTGTCTGGATTCCTAGTTCTCCTGCACCTTGGCGAAACCACCTAAGGGCTGCTGCTCTGGTTGGGATTCCCATGTGTGAGACCTCACCTGCTCTTTGACAGAAAGATAGCACTGAAGTTAATTAGCAACTCCCAAGGTCTCCACATGTTGGCATGTGTGACCCTGATCTTTCCTTTTCCCTGACCTTTCCTCTCTCTTCCCATCCTGCCCTTTTAAAAATTAAGCCACCAGTGACAGGAGAATGTGTTCTGGAAAATTGCCGGTGTTTGTGGCATGGCTGTTGATCAGGGGGTTGCCAAAGGAAGTTAAACAGAGGGCTGAGTCTTTCCTTCCACAGGATGCCAGCATACTCCCCGTTTTCTAACATGTTTTTCATCTGACATTTCAAGTAACTATGCCCACGTTGGTGCTTCTTCAAGTTGAGGTCTGTTTTGCACTCTTTGGAAGGAGCATAAACCATGACAAATGGTCTCCCTTTAGGCATATGGTGATGCATTGATTTCCTGATTGCTGGGTTATATTGCAAACTTATTGTCCCCAAATGTAAAAATAATGAACTTACCACTGTGCATGGAACATTGACAGTGTGAAACAGATGAGATTTACTGGAGCCTTAGAGACCATCCTTAATTTGTAGTACAACGTTGCCTTTTATTTCCATCCTAAGTGAATTTCAATTTCCTATCCCCCAAAACGCTTTTTTTTTTCCCTTAAGATGGTTGCAGTGTTTAGGAATTTCAATGTTAGAAATTGTAATCGATGACAACTAACAAAGACACAAAAGGCAGTGGCTAGAACACGATGGGGACGTTCTTCTCTTTCCTGCAGCTTGAAGTCAGGAGGCAGATGGTCCAGTCCTGCTTGGTGTCTCTAGGATGCACCCAGTGTCCCAGGTACATTTATTTCTCCTTCATGTCACGGATTCTGTCCTTGAGGTTGTCTTTTCTTTCCAACGTGGCCACTGCCACTCTGGGGTCTGAACTGTACATCTGAGTTCCAGACAGGGAGAAGGAGCTCAGTGAGAAGGGCAAACCAGTACACATCAGCGGAGTTGTACAAGGAGCTCCCTCAACAGTTTGTGCTCATATTTCACTGGCTAGAGGTTGACCAGGTGTCTATTCCCTCCTGCACAGAAGCCAGAAGATGAGTACATGGTTGGGTTGACATTGACATTCCCCTACCAAAATGAGGGTTTATTAGAAAGGAGAAGGGAGAGAATGGGTTTGGGGTACATGACTCCCTGGGTGGGGTTGAGTCTCCTTCTAGCATTAATGACTACTAAGGTAAACTTGAACAATATGTAATATGAAGAGAAAGAAATGAGGATGATTTTAACTACCCAAAGTGACTTCCTACAACATACAGTGTAAATTGTACTTGATTTTTTATCAACATCTTCAGGGGTTTTTTGTTTTGTTTTGTTTTGTTTTTCTATTCATTGGGGAGACTTTGAGAAAATACAGCGAAGTGTGAGGGGGAAAGTAGGGATCACCAGTCACCCTGTTACCCAGAGTTATCACTATACTATTTTGTTGGATTTTCTGTCTTTTTAATGTATCTTTTACTTATTTATAGTCATAGTTTATGCACAAGTTCGTGGCCTTTTTCACTAAATAAATAATTGTGCTGACAGATGACCCTAGGAAGGGTATCCTGCACCCTAACAGAACATGCCAAGCTGTTTGGGAAATGCTTAAATTGGAGGAGAATGAATAGCATAGGCTGGGTTTTCTCTTGCTCTGCTTCTGGGATACCAGAAGGCAAAATTGGCCCAGTTCTCACTCTCACTTTAAGACTCCATCATATGCTCTTCTTTCTGTATTTTTCCATCTTAAAAAATGTCAAGTGTACATGCCAAGAGTAAAGATCATTCTTCAGAGAACATGAGCTCCTGTGCCCATTTTCATCGCGTGGTTCACAGAGGAGGACTTTTCTCTGGCTGGTTACCTCATAGGATGTCAAAGGGCCCTCTTGACCCACCAGTTCAAACCCCTCATACAAGAGTAAAGAGAAGCAGAGAGGAAAATATGTCTTCCTCAGTGTTACATCTAGCAAGATCGGTGCTGGAACCCGGGCCTCCCAAGTGCCTTTCTAGTAAATTCCTAGTCTTCTGGAGATACTTTGGATGATGCAACTCACTTCAAAGGTGTGATGACTCCCTCAAAACGCACAACCACTTCTAGCCAGTCACCAAAGGTGTTTACTGAAAACTAGAGATTTATCTCTTTCTTAGGATGGCATTCCGATTGGTCATTTCATTTCACATACCTGAATTTTCAGGGAACATACACTCCCTATGGCGAGCAGCTTTTCAACTCAGTGTTACCTGTTGTGTACTCAGACCTTGCTCAGTGCTGCTGAGTTGCTCTACAGACATCTTGAGGCTGGCTAGGGAGGGAAATAGGAGCCCATGTGACACATGATCCAGTGAAATAGCATGCAGCTGTGAAAGGAAGCCAGGGCATCTGTATGCACCTCTGTGGAAAGATGACCATGAAACGTTGGGGAAAGGGCAGATTGTTGGTGATGGCATATATGGCATATGTATCTGCTGATATACAGACCATCCCTTCATGTTTTATAACGTATATTCACACACTCACATGATTATATGCATAGGGAATATCTATTGGGGGGTGAGCTCAGTATGCTGAGCTTTGAACTTCTAACCCTTAGAACAATCACAATGTTAATTTTACCACAACTTTACCACAGTAATTGGAGAAAAAATAAGAAAATAAAATATTTCAACAAATATAAACTAGTCAATAAAGTATCTAGTCACTAAGCTGGGATTTAAAGATGGAGAAATAGTTTTTTTTTAACTTATTCATTTACATACTTCTGTTTGGTAAACATAATCATCATAATCATAATTGGGTTTCCCTGTCATACATTTTGAATAATTATAGTATCCACCACAGAGTTGTAATGACAAAATTTAAAGAGTTGCTATGAATAAAAGGGTTAGAACTTTGCCAGATACATAATAACAGCTCAATTACATTAGTTGTGATAATGAAAGAATGTTTATATGCTGTTGCTAAATATATGTATTTATGCAAGTTATTTATAGGGCAATTTGGTTATATAAGTGTGTATGTATATGTATGTGTGTGTGTGTGTGTGTGTGTATAGGTGCCAAAAACCTGTAGACTTTGAAAATATTTTTATCTAGCAGAAGTATTTTAAGAAAATTATCCTATGGAAAATATTTACTAACCATCTAAGAAACAAGTACAAATAAGAGTAAAGACCAAAATGTTGATAACAGCTAAATGTTCAAAGCAGAAGTGGTTTAATAAAGGATGGTGCATCATTCCCATGGAATAGTAGGCATTCATTGTAGCAGTAATTTCATAACCATGGTAGGTGTTAGTAATATAATATTTCATTGTTTTAAAAAAGACAAGTTTCTAGTTGTTATACAATATATCCCATGATGACAAAAACATAATATATCTATGTAAGTCTAGAAGCAAGTATAGAAGTATTGGACTCCAGATAACTATCAACATTTTCTTCTTTATACTTAGGTGTACTTTCCACTTTTCTACATGGAATCTCTAATACTTGGGCAAGTGTTTAAAAACAAGGCAAAGGACACTGGGGGAGCATTTCATAATGTCATGCAAATAGACTGGCATTTGGATGCCTCTGCCTGGCAGCCAGAGGACATACAAATGCTCCCAGCCTCAAAGAATCAATTGGGCAAGTTTTGTCTGTCTCTAATGCAAAATCAGCAGATACAGGACTCGTGCGTGTCCTAGCCTGACTCAGGAGACAGGCTTTTGGATGTTGATTGATGGCCAGATGAAGAAAATGGTGAGCAAAATTGGGCCATCTCATTGCAATAAGAAAACTCAAAAAAGGACCAAATTCTTATGGTGACCATTACTCCAGTTTTTCACACAACAGTCCAGTTGACCTCTTTTGTCCCAGTATAATTACAAATAACATCCCCTTCCAATGTTTGTTACTCTTGCCATTTGGGTTTGCTTATTTGTTTTGTTATTTGCTTTAATTTATTCTTCTGGCTGCTGTATTCCCTATGCATTGAGTTAAAGATTTGATTCAGTGTCAATTTCCTTTTTGGAAATTGGCTCATCTGCTGCATGGCGCTCATGTCAGGAGGTGCCCATATGTGATTATCTTATTAGTAGTGGTCATACATTCATTGACGAGTGGGTGCAGGGGAGAATCAGCAAGATCACTCTCCTATAAAGTTCTGCATCAACCATTGATCACATGGCTTCAGTACTGGAATAATTTTACTAGGTGTTAGAAAATATTTCTAGCTTTATCATTTTCCACATTTATTGACTGTAATTTTTTTTCATAATGAAGAATATTCTCTCATCAATTAGAGCTTAGTTACTCTAGTGTAACTAATATAGGAGGGACAGAATCGATGCTTAATTCTTTGGTTTTTAAGGTCAGTTTTCAGAATAAGGAGTTGAAATGCTAGTTACTTCTAGTGACATCCAGGGTTATTTAATTTGTTTTGCTTTGGGAAAGTTTTGTTTTTTGGGTTTTTTTTGTTTGTTTGTTTGCTTTTGCCTCCTTGCTACTTGGTGAGGAGTTTATCTCTTTCCCTTTTTATTTTAAAAAGCTTGATATCATTGAATTCAGTAAGTTCGTATGTGTTAAATTTAAATACATTTACAAAACAAATTTCCCTCATAAATTAGGAATTTTGAATTCCTATCTATATTACTCAAAGTTATCTAGAAAAATTAGGATCAACAGAATGTGCCTAGCTCTCTAGAGTGAGGTATATTTAAAGAATCCACTTCTACAATTGCAGAGACTAACAAATCCAGAATCTGTAGGGCTTATGTGTTGACTTGAAACCCAAAGAAGAGCTGATGTAGCTCAAGTCTGAAGGTTGTGGGAAGTGAAATTCCATTTGCTTGTGTGACGTCTTTGTGTCTCTTTTAAGATCTTCAGTTGGTTGAATTGAGTCCACCAACATTAGGGAAGGTCTATTCATTTAAATATTAATGTCACCTTTAAAAAAGAAAAAAAAAAAAAGCCTTTGCAGCAACATCTAGAGTAATGTTTGACAAAATATCTGGGTACCTTGGCCTGCTCAATTTGACACATGAAATTCACCATCACTCTATATTTAAAAAGAAAAGTAGCAAAATGAGGAAGGAAGTACAAAATGAAGGGTAGAGTTAGTACTTCCTGTGCTTGCTCAAAGATGGCAGAGAACGTTGAACTAAACCAAACAAGAATTAGTGACTTCTTTGTGATTATTAGAACTAGAGTCTGAGTTGACAAAAATCACCCTGACCCACTAGTTCCCATGTAACCTTGCATCAGTCCTATTAGTTCACTGAGTTTTATAATCTTCATTTGAAAAGTAAGGATAATAAAATATGTCCTCCCTGCCATTATCTTGAGTTATGATAGTTAAAAGAAATTGTGTATGTGAAAGGATTTGTAAATTCTGCATATGACCCAATAAAAGGTATTATTGGACTACTTTTTGTTAAGAACTAATGAACCACACAGTGTCAAGCAAATGTGCTTTGAAGCTATATAGCTTTACTGTTCACTGTCACATTGTAACATTCAATGACTTTTCTTTTAAACAAAGCTCCACCTTTTCAGAATAGGGAAAAACTGTTACTCCTTTGAGGAAAAGAAATCAGAGTACTAATTTTCCATGTGACCTTTGTCTATAAATTCTAATTTCCCTAGAGTCCCTAAATCTCTATGTCAAATATATAACATTGACAAATGCATAGAGTAAATAGCTGACTGGCTTGATTCATTCATTTGTCCATTCAATAAGCATTTGTCAAATACCCATTATATGTGAGACACTGTATCAGGTGCTATTAAGACACGAAATTAATCAAATCCAGAGTCTGTTCTCAAGCCCTTTACAGACTATTAAGAGGAAGAAGCCATAATTTAAAAAAGAAAAGCCTGTGCTATATCATAGAAATTGAAACATACAGTGAGAGCTATCAGTGACATCCCAGGGAACTTGGAAGAAGGGTAAAGTAGTTTCAACTAAAGGTTCCAAACTGCTTCTTGGAAGAGGTATACTGAGCTAAACTGAAGAATTGAGAATATCGTTGAACCTGTGCAATGGAGTGGGGGGGGGGGCAGAATAGGGAAGAGAGAATGTTATAGATGTGGTGAGGAATATAAGAATTTAAAGGGGAGAGATAAGAAGGGTGTTTGAACATATGCTATTATTATGCTATTATGACAATTAATTAATTCTTAGATCTCTAAATCTCTATGTCAGCCATGTAATATTGACCAGTCCTTAGAGTCCTTTCTAATTTTGGAAAGGGTTTTAAGCTTCATGTAACATGGGGATGGCAGAAAAACTTCCTTTGCTTAGGAAGTTCCTCTGCTTGGGAACCCAGTTCAATTAATAGGTCACATCTTGTCAACCAGTTTAACGAGAGGGTTATTGTCAAATATCCAGACAATAAATTTTAATGTTACTGTAATTATGAGGCTTTTCAATCCTAAAACTGTGATTATCAGAAAAATCTTGTTGAAGTTTTTAATATTTTAGATATAAATCTGTTTGAGTACCCACATCCATGCTTTCTAAACAGAAAATACAAAACTTAATTTAACCTTATTGTGAAAAAAAAAGTGTTTTAAAAACACTTGTCAGGGGGCCCTCCCTGGTGGCGCAGCGGGCTAAAGCACTGCACTAAGAAGCCAAAGCCACTTCCGCATGAGTTCGATTCCCGCCTGCCCCGGAGGTGACCACATGGCGTGGCAGACCTCTCCTGACCCGCCCGCTGCTCCCCTCAGCAGTGTACCTCGCCGATCTGCCTGTTCTGCTTCCCACTCTGTCTCTGGTGAATTCTCTCACCCTCCACATCTCTGGCCTGTACCCCAGTTCTGTATGAATAAATAAATCTTTAAAAAAAAAAAAAAAACACTTGTCAGGACCCTTGAAGGCGCAGGGTTTTTTGTTTTGTTTTTTTTTTTTTTACCCCTAAATTCAATTGTTCCAGATTGCTGTTTGTTATATTGCTCTGTTTTTCTCTGCCTGTTGCTGAGCAATCATTTCTAAGATATGATGTTATAGGCTATTATTCATATCTTCTCATTTTTGTTCTGTTCACTGGTTCTGCTCTAGTTGATAGTGGGAAGTTAGATAACCAATTCCTGTTAGAGCTACATATAAGATATGATGATCTCCAAGTAAGGGTTTAAGAGGATTGTCTACATGCAAAGTATCTTGAGACTAAGTGCCATCTGGTCTGCCTGTTTAATTAAAGGGGGGTGGAGGTTTTAAAGAAGGGGGGAGAAAAAGAGGAGAGGAAGAAAGAGAAGAGAGATTGAGAATGAGAGAAAAAATGAATGTGTATGTGTGTGTGTGTGTACGTGTATAAATGTGCTTCTGTTTTACCTTCTGTTTTATTATTTGAGTGCATGAAAGCTAACTTTAAGATCAGCAAAATGTGACAGTCTATAATTTGCCCCAAAAAGCTGAGAAGCTCAGAAAAATCTAAGATAACAAGAAAGTTCATAACATTGCATTTAAGAGATAATTGTGGTCACCCCTGCTGTTATACAGACCCTGTGATGATTACAAGGTCATGCAAGAGGCAACCATTATCTCTGAGAAACAGCACTTACACGGATTAGCCCAAATTCCTATGGGTAACTTGAAAGAAAATGAAGATTAAACTTGAGGTCTCCAGATCCCAAAGAGAGTTCCTTCAACCACTATGAAATGCTACCCACATGATAATTATTATAAGAAATTCTGCACCTCTTTATTTTCACACCACATTGGGAGAATGTGGGTCTGGGGTAAATCAATGAATCCCCAAGATCAACCAATAAGTGGGGAAAACAGAATCAGCAGAAGAGCGTATTAAAATTACTCATGTCCAGGTTTCATGATTAAGAGTATTTCAACAGGTCTGGGCTAGGTAACAGAAGTTTGGGTTTCATGTTGCATCCTAATCACACCACACCATCATAACCACAATGCCATCATCACACTGGCTTTGATTTTACAGGAGATGCAAATGGTCTTTATGTTTCCAACAATTATAGTCTTCAGACCTGGGGCTGTAGGTAGTCAGGTCATTGCTTTTCTTCAGAGCACAGCCTTCTTCCTGAGCCTGCCTTTACTGTTCTGCTCGCTGTGTACTTCTCAGCCTCTTCACCCATGCCTGTGCCAAAACAACAGGCTATCTGGGCATGCATGAGATCCCACTCAATTGCTTTCTGTTCTGTCACCGTTCATGGTACTCAGCTGGAAGGTTACCATAGGGCATTCTGACTTACTGGGTCCTGCCTCCTGGGAGGTTGAAGCATTTTCAGCAATGGTCATGTTTCTGAAGGAAGTGTCAGATGGCCAAAGGTAATGGTAAAAAACTGTGATGATGTTCCAGCTAGGAGGTCAAAGTACTCTGCAAGGTGGAAGGCACACCTGCCCAGCACTTCACCTACCACCATGGAGTGTCCACTGAGGTAGACACAGGGACAGTTTCTTTTGTCATATACTGCATTTCATTCTCCTGACAGTCTTAAAATGGTAATATTGCTATCCTTATTTCACACCTTAATGGAACATAGAACAAGAAGTAATTTGTCCAAGTTTGTACAGCTAGAAAGTGTCAGTAGTAGGCCCAAAATCAGTCTGATAGATGCAGGGTCTGATTTGCAGTCACAGTGGTACAAAGTAATGCTGTTGGGTAAGCAAATTCTGTTCCTACACCTGGGGCCATTGAAGGAAA
Source organism: Condylura cristata (assembly GCF_000260355.1). NCBI lineage: Eukaryota > Metazoa > Chordata > Mammalia > Eulipotyphla > Talpidae > Condylura > Condylura cristata. The sequence goes on along the minus strand of NW_004567118.1, from coordinate 11,051,495 downwards.
CCTGAATCCTGCAGGAGCATTGGACAGAGACTTTATTTAGACACCAAAACAAGACAGGATCTACACCTCACTCACATCTAGGAGAAACTTAGGGTCTTGTCCCATTCAAGAAAATGGAGATGGACCATACTATTGGGGTGAAGCACTACAGAACTTAGGAGAAGTCACAGAGCGGGCGTTCCTCAGTTTTGTTCTGTTTACTGGTTCTCTTCTAATTGATACTTGGAAGTTAGAAAACCAAGTCCTCTTAGACCTACATATAAGATATGATAAGCTCTGAGCAAGGGTTTAAGAGGATTGTCTACATGTAAAGTATCTTTTTTAGGCACTGGTTCTTCCCACTGCTGCAGAGAGATTATGATCTCAAAATTAGACATCCACACGATGGATCTGTGTTAGAAATAGCACCCATACAAATAAGCATTTAACCCAGTGGTTTCTGAACTCTCAGGGTAATGGAAAAGTGCGACAAAGGTGTCATAGGGAATCCTGCCAACAAGAAAGGTAAATGCAGCAAGGCTGCGGCTTCCCAGCCAACCCCATTTCAGTCCATACTCCACCCCTTCCTCTGCTGGCAGTTGCCTCTCCCATTGTTAAACTCACTTTCTCAGTCTCCCTTGTATCTAGGACTTGGGAATGTGAACTATCCCTTCAGGGGGATTCTGGAGGAAAAAATTCTTCTCTTAAAAAAAAAAAATGGAGGGGGGGTGGGAAGGAGATATCCATGAAAACACCCTTTTCCTTCATTACCTGCCAGGCACTTGGCAGTGTCTCCTTTTATCCCCAGAAAACCTTATGAGGTGGTGAATAATATCGTCCTGATTTTAGAGACAAAGACACTGACATCAGAGAGGGGGTGAAATTAACTAGCAGGTGGTGGGACCAACACTTGAACCCAGATCTGTTTAACTACTTTTAGGGGTTGAATTGTATCCCCTCAAAAAAGAGATGTTGAGTTCCCAATCCCTAGTACCTCAGAATGGGGCCTAGTTTGTGTAAGGTATTGCTGAAAGGAGCCCACACACGAAGTCTTAGAGAAGAGAGGTTTATTGGGGCCAGTTGCCAGACGGGACTCCAAGGGAGGGGCAGCCACGCCAAAGAAGTGCATGGAGAAAATTGATACCCAAGAGTAGTAGGGGGAGGGAGGGCTGTAGGTCAGAACAGCCAAGGCGGAATGCACAGACAAGGAGGTGAAGGCGCAGGCAAGGCCCAGGCGACCCCCAGTCTACACAACCAGGAATGTGGGTGGAGTCCTATAGTTATGACATCTGCCTACTGCTGGATACTATCAGCCCACAAGGTTAGGGGGCCCTTCTGCCCCCCACCCCCTCACTGCCCACGTTGGCCTAGTAGTTTGAACATTGGGTCCCTACAGAGGTAAGCATGTTAAAATAAGGCGATGAGGGTCATTCCTAACCCAACGTGGCTGGTTGGGGTCGGAGGAGGTTGAGACAGACGGAAGACAAGATGGCAACACACAGGGTAAGGGCACATCAGGTGGCCAGGTGAGGCCAAAGACTGATGGCAAAGGGAAAAGAGGAGACGAGTCTTCTCCATTAGAGTCATCAGAGTGCAGACAAGATTTCCAGCCTCCAAAACTATGAGGCAATACCTTTCTGTTGTGTTCAGCCACCTGCTTGTCGTTACTTGTTATGGCAGCCTATGCAACTAATACGCCTCGCAACGTCATAAACACGTTATTTTAGTGCCTCCATAAAAATACACAAATGTAGATGGTTTTCACTGGGAATGTTACCAGAACAGCCAAGACAGTCCTGGAAACTAGTGGTGTCTTCATGAAGGCAGCTAAGTAGGGCCACACTACTTAATGTAGCAGTGGGAAGAACCAGTGCCTTAGTGTGGTGAACCACACAGCAGTTACCCAGAGAACCAGGCTGCAGGGGAGACCCTCATGGACTCAACCTGCATTTATAGGACGTAGCAGCGTCCTAGGCATTTCACACATGAGGCTTCCAACACCCTACACAGTTGGCACCTCTACCCTCATTCTACAAGTGAGGGAGCTGATTGGTCCCAGAGGTCATGGCTAATATCAGCAAGCAAGCCTTCAAGCCCAGAGCTGCTGACTAGTCCTCTGTTCTTTCTGCAGCTGCACTTTATTCCCACAAGGGACCACCCTCAGGGACACTGCCTCAGGATGCCGGCAGATAGTGGCAGGAACTCCGTGAGCCCAGTCCCTGCCTCCAGCTCTGCCCTCTCTGTGTCCTTGACTCTACAGATTCAGGAGGTTTCGGTTTGAGATTTTTTTTTTTAGAATTAAATTGGTCAATGTGAGCAGTTGTAGCTGTTCCCTGTGCTGTCTCCAAAAGCCCAATTGTATCTCCCTGATGGCCTCATTTCCCCTTCTGTTATTGTGCATATTCTACTGGATGGAGTAGAGCTAATAATTGTAACTAATTAGCTTAAGAATTGCCTTGAGATAAGAACAAAAGCATTTACATGAAGGAATTCAATAGACTGAACTTAAGCAGAAGCACTTGTTCTTTAGAGGGAAATTATGAAGTTTGGCTTCTTGCCCTCAACACCTTTGATGTCTTGGGACTGTTGTCTCAAGCCTGTGTTCCCAAGACTTGTGATTCAGTTGAGTAGACCCATGGGTGCTTCCTTTACTACTTGGAGAAATATTTAAATGAAAAGCCCTCCCTTCTTTTACACATGCCAGGATGAAAGGCCGTAATGCCATGGGTCAACAATAAGCATTGTTTAATGAGGGTCTCTGGAATGAAGAAAATAGGTGACGGTGCAAGTTGCAGGTTCAAAACAGTGGATTCCAAGAGGATATCACAGTGCATCTGAATGTCTCACTCATCATTTAGCTCACCCTTCCAGACAGAGAAATTCTTGGAATCTTCTTTGCACTACAATTATCATGGAACCCTTCTTGGTCACCTCCAAACTCCCAAATCTTGCACTAAGCTCTCCCATACACCGGCCCTAACTTCTTTCCAATCAGATTTTCAGGTAGGCTTTTACTTGAGACCCCCATGCTAACCAATAACTCCAAACTATGTCTGGCACTTTCTTACCTTCTTCTCTGTCTGCTCATAGACCTTGTCCACCAGAACCCCTTCATGGCATCCTATAGGGCAGGAGATTGCTCCTCCTGTTCAGTGGGTCTAAATCACCTAGGTAGGGACTGGCTTTACCAGAACCACCTGAGCTTGCACTCGACACCTAGGTGATTCTGATTTGCAGCCAGATTGGGGAAGCCCTAAATGCCCATATTCACCCTGTATGGAGCCTCTATCTAAACCATATGCTTGAACTGTTTTTGTGGTCTTAAGTTCCATTTTTAATACCACTGATTGTTAAAAATTTCTGCCAAACTTGAGTTGAGGCAATATTATCTTTTCTACAAATCCTACTATCTAACTAAAATCTTTCCTATAAATCTACCCCAAATAAATCTAATACCTCTTCCCAATACCAATTCTAAATTTCCTAAAGACAGATACCATCTCCCATTTAACTGTCTTGCCATCCCGTCCCCCACACTCTGAAGTTTTACAATTTGTTGGTTAAGCAAATTCTAATTCCTTCACATATAAATCATAGTTTATTATCATCAATATAATCCTTGCTAAAAATCAAAAAGCTAGATACTGTTATTTCTATTGCATCAATAAGGAAACTGATAGTGGGATATTAAGTGATTTCCTGAAGGTTCCACAGTGTCAGAGTTTGGACTTAAATGAGTCTGTTGACTCCAAAATAAATAGCATTAACCATTTGGCTATATTGCCACCAAATTGTTTATTCTGTGTTGGACAGTTTCCAATCTGATTTTCTATCATTAGTTACAAATCCAGAATGGAACACAATGTTTGTGCACCTCTCTGCCCAGCATAGACTATGGAGTTTTCTTGCTGCCAGAGCACACACTGTTAGTACTGCCTAAGAGGATGTCGGTATTTACTGACAACTCCATAGCATGGTTAACTGATAATCGATCATAAGTCTGGTTACAACATCATAAACCAATGTTACCCCAATAAAAGAAAATAATAAACACATAAAATGTCTGGTCAACCTTTACGTGGACTCTTGTAAAGTCAGGCATTATTTCTGTTTTATTAATTGCCTATCATGTGCAAAGAAAGGACAATAGCTGAGGGACACAGAGTGTGTCTAATGTGAGATGAGGCCTGTCCTGCTCTTAAAGGAGCAAATGAAAGAACAGGGAGGAGAGGTGCTGAGTGGAAAGTTTCGTGGAACTGGCTTCCAACCATATCAGCATTATAAAGCTGTTCAGAGGCAAGATCTTAGGGAGGTTCGATCCTTTCCCAACTCCATGACTGAAGTGCCCTTGAGATTACGTAACCCCTGCAGGAAGAGCAGAAGAGCAGGTGAGACAACTAAAGATGCCACACTATTGTCTTACCCTGTGCTTGCCAATTTAATTGTTTTAAACCTGAGTTAAGGATTTTCCCTGTTTAGACTTAATTGTACCTTATGTATTTACCCTGTGAGTTTTTATAGGAGTCTCAAAAACAAAACGAAGTCATCACTTTCCTGTAGAACTAAATTGCATCTAGAGAAAAAACACCCAGGATTGAAAATACTGGATTAATGGCAGCAAACTAAGCAGATTCATTGCATGAAAGGAAGGCAGAGAGAAGAGAAAAATGCACCCTCTAGAAACAAGGAGCACATATCCCAGTGTGGATGTTGAGACAGTAGAGAAAACCCAGATCTATATTTCCATTAGAGTAAGAATAAGCACTGTTTGTGGGCTAATGTCATACATATAATTATTTTTCCCATTTGTGAGATAGTTAGATAAAGAGCTTAAGAACTGTCATCAGGTTTTATTTTTTTTTTTTTCTGTATATGGCCATGTAATCATCCTTCTTCCTTTAGAGAACATTTATGTATTTTCTAATAATGCCGATTTATTTGAAAACTGCCTGTTTTATCCTCTCACAATCTACTCCTTCCCCATGAACTAATCCCTTAAAAATATGTGCCCTTGTGTTGTAGAAATTGCATCATATTATAACTGCTTACCAATTTGCAATGCTCTGAAGAAATCTGAAATTGCAAATTGCTATGTAGCAGTCACCCAAATATTTGATGTTCTATGAGGCCTAAAAGAGTAAAGGTCAGGGTCTATTTCCACTGTATTTTGAAAGCCTATCAACTTGTCTTTTGTTAAATGTATGTATAAGTGGAGATTTAATACCAAAGGTGATTGAAAGACCTTGAAACATCTGTAAACCCCAAGAATAAACTCACATAACTTTTTTTGTCTTATTACCTTCCTATTCTAATATAACTCATGGTAGCAAATACTTGTTAGACCTTCCCTCTATATTGAAGAGAAAAACAAAAATTAAGATAATGTGGACTTGAAGTCACATTTCTTAACCTCAACTCCTTAAGTGGACGTCTGATGAGCATTTAACAACCACAGGCTTATTAATATCCATATTTCTAGAATCTACATTAGATATAATAGGACCCAAAACTTTCATCAGATTCTCAAAGGCATCTTTAACTTCAAAAATTTAATGATCACTATCCTGATTGTGTAATAATAAGCTATACATAAAGATTGAAGTTTAATTGTTAAAGGTGAAATTTGTTTTAAAAGTCATCTTTACTGAATTAAACTTCCTCAAGTTACAAATGAGAAAACTGAGGAAGGAACAGGAAAAGTGACTCAGCCCCAAAGCCATATAGAATTAAGAAGTCAGCCACATAATAATAAAGTTAGCCACAGAATAATTAAGAAGTCAGCCACAGAATAATAAAGTCAGCCACAGAATAATTAAGAAGTCAGCCATAGCCTTCATGCTGGACCTAACTGTGCATGTGTCTAGGGTAAGATAAGATAATTAACAGGAAAGATTTGCAGGAAGAAAAGGGAAAAACGACATTTGCTTGGGAAATCAAAAAAGACTTGGTGAAAAATGTGGTCTTTAAAACTGTCTCAAATGATGGACTTGGAGACATTTGACTGAGAAGACCTGTAGGAAAAATAAAGTAGGGATGTGATTCCTGTTTGAACAAAAGCCTGTGTGTGTGTGTGTGTGTGTGTGTGTGTGTGTGTGTGTGTGTGTGTGTGTGTAGATTCCCATTTTGTCAAAGGATCAGGGATCAGAGGAGAATCTACACTCCAGGCACAACACAAGTTAAAAGGATCCAGCAAGAATTGTACATCCCCTATCAAATTTCCAGAGATTTCTTTAAATGTTCGCACTGACTCAGCTTTGGCAAACACATGTAGGAAGTTTTGCTGGAACTGTGGATACATATAGTCTCTCCAGAGCCAATTTGGGCACTGGTATCTAATGCTTTGAAAAGTACGGAGTTTAACCACACAATTCATGTTGCAGGGATGTATTGAAGCAAACAGTAATGAAGTGTTTTCTAAGACTACCTATTATCATGTTCATTTTAGGGATGCATAATTAGAAGTTGCCTAATGTCTGCACATAGATTATAAATGTATTTAATGATAATGCTTCCTCATGATGGAAAAAAAAACTGATCGTTAAAAACCACACTATGAAGAAACAGCCCAGGGAACTTGGGGAAGGTTTGCACAGCTTCTTGTTTTACTTTACTTTCCTTGTTGCATTTTCCTCAAATGAGAAGCCAGAATTCTACATGTCCCCTTGTGCCTTATCTGCACAGAATGTCCTGCACGTATTTTAATGAAAGAAAGCAAATGGTAAGATAGTAAATATTTTATCACCATTGGTGTATTAAGGCATATAATTCCATATTTAGAAGTGAAAAAGTATATTCATCAAGAAGTTAACAGTGACTGTCCCTGATAGTAACATTAACATTGAAGCAATTTTTACTTTCTGTTCTGCTATTTTCTAGATTTAGAGAGTAATTGGGTCATTTTTTTATATCTTCTTATTTTTTTATTCAACATTATAAATCAACATCTGTATAGACTACATTTAGTTCACTGTCCAATATCTAGTTTCCATCTTTTGACATTTCAAAAGCAAAAAAAAATGAGCGTTATATTTCTAAGGGGATAATACCTGAAGCTTGTTTACCTTTTGGTGAAGAAGTGACTCCAGTGAGGATAATTTGTTTTTCTTTCTTCTGCTTTTTTTTTAATTAAGATAACATTCACTTACAATGCAGGGCATTGTTAGGAGAGTTGCTTCCACCTCAGATGTCTGCCTCCACAGCAGCCCCCACCCAAACACCCATGGTTCTCTCCCCTCAACCATTGAGCCTCCTTCTTTTTCTTTCTTCCCCCTCCTCGCCTTCCCCTTTTGTAGCTCCCATTCTGTACTCCTATTTCTAGGGTTTGTTTTGGTTTCATTTTGTTAGTTCCTTGGTTTTGTTTCTCTAAATTCCATATATGAATGAAATCATCCAGTATTTGTATTTCTCCTTCTGACCTGTTCCACTGAACATAATCCCCTCTGGCTCCACAGATTGATTTCCTTTTTTTTTTTTTCTTTAAGTTTTATTTATATATACAAGAACTGGGGTACAGGCCAGAGGTACTGGGTATGAGAGGATTAACCAGAACAGAGTGGGGAGCAGAACAGGCACACTAACTGAAATACACTGCTGAGGGGAGCAGTGGGCAGGTCAGGAGAGGCCTGCTGCCCCATGTGGGTCAGCTCCCTGGCTGGGGATTAAACTGCAGTGGCTACAGATAGCCTCATAGTGCTGTGCTTTACCTGGTTAGTGCTGTGCTTTACCAGTTGTGCCACCAGGGAGGGCCTAATAGGTTGATTTCTAACTTCAACAGAACTTTCTCTTTTGTAATGCATGTCCACACCCACGGGACATTTTCCTTTCTCTTATTGTGAAGACTGCTATCTGGGAACATTGAGTTAGCAGCTTCATTTACCTCTCAGAACTTCTTCTAGGGGGCATCTCCATAAGCCAGGGCTCAGAGTGTGGCTATCCCTAAGGTTTCTACCAAACACATTGAGAACCTCCTTCCTAGGAAAGTCAGTTATGATTTTGTCAAAAATTCCACCGTTGGCCAGATGACACTGAGTGATCAGCCGGTAATGACCCTTCACTGGAGCGAGGAGGAAGCAAGCTTGGCTCTCGCTTACCCTGAGGTCCTTCCAGCTTGTTCTCTTTGCTCCAGGAGCTAGTAAAGTCACACCAGAAGGGAAATTCCTATGACACTGTGAGGGTGGATATTTCCTAGAGAATCAGAACTCTTCAGGGAAAAAACTAGGTTGTTCCAGATATCATCCAAGGAAGGGCACTGTGCTGTCATTCTGAAATAGTCCTGGCCAACTGTTCTGAGTGCCTTTAGAGTTTTCTGCTAAGACCTGGGGACCGCCTTTAGCAGCAGACTGGACAAATCCTTTGTGATATACTCATCTTTACAGGTGGATGGGGTTGGGGGTTGGTAATGTTCTGGTTCTTGTTCTCACCACTGGTTTCAAGGGTGTGTTCCACATAAAAAAAATTCAGTCAGTGTACATAAGTGCTCTTTTTGAGATATATAATTTGCTTCAATAAAAAGCTAGGAAAAAAAAAAAAAAGATCAGGGTAGCACTCCTACCATTCCCAGAGTAAGATGCCCCGTGGGATGTACTGAACTTATCAAGAGAGATGTGGGGTAGTTTATATGACTTGAAGTCCTCTTAGGAGGGAAATACAGAGGAATGGAAACTGGGAAACGAGAGTGACCTATATACTTGGAAACCATGTGTGGCCTCCTATTCTGAGTAATTGCTCAGGTGTTGTGCTTCAGAGAAAATCTAGAGACTGTGAGCAGAGCGACCGGTTCCCAGCCACCCCCACAGAGGCTTTTCAGCTGGACTTTAGCTTGACCAACTGTAAAAAGGGACTGTTTGGCCCTCCCTGGTGATGCAGCAGGTTGGAGCCCTGCACTGTGAAGCTAAGCCAAGTCATGGCTGCTTCAGTGCAAGTTCGATCCCTGGCCCCGGAACTGACCCACATGGCGTGGCAGACCTCTCCTGACCCACCTGCTGCTCCCCTCAGCAGTGTACTTTGTCCATCTGCCTGTTCTGTTCCCCACGCTGTCTCTGGTGAATCCTCTCACCACTCCGTGTCTCTGGCCTCTACCCCAGTTATGTATGCACAAATAAATAAAATCTTTTTAAAAAGGGGAGGGGCTGTTTGATCTAGCTTACTATACCCTAATGACTTTGGCTCTGTTCTCACTAAGGTTTTATGTTTACGGAAAGAAATAAAGGGGGAGGGGCACTAGAGCACTATGAAAACACAGCAGTGACTAATGGGCTCATTTGTCTTATTAGAAAGCAAAGTAAATCATCATTCTCCAGTCACCCAGAGACAGGATGTAAGCTGATTGGTGGCTACTGCATAAGCCAAGCACTTGGGCTAGCAGAGCTGGAGGCCTGGGTCAGCAGCAAACAGCTAGTTCTTGGTTTGTGCAGACTGGTGGCCAAAGTCCCAACAGGAAAGTTCAGCATTGGCCACACCTCACTTCCCCTCCAGACAGTCGGTGAGCCATGGGTCTGCAGGAGGGCATCCTGCATCTCTGGCCCTGGACAGTCTCCTTCCCATCATCATCAATACCTACGTGCTTCTGTTCCCACACAAAAAACTATGCTACACACATGGACAGCCTGGAGTCGACCCCCCTTTTTCAAATGATATGGGAGTCCAGTTGGATGCTGGAGCATTTTCTATTTTTTTATGTGAAATCCTTATTTTTAAGTGAGGTAATATTCGGATACCCCCATCAAGTATCACCACCATGGTGCAACCACCCCCAAATTACCCATAGTCTACCCCATCCCAGTCCACTGTGCTTCCTTCCCTCTTTGTTCTTACCCCTCCCCCACCCCCTCTCTCCTTTGTACTTCAGTTCTGTAGTCAGCTAGCAAGCGTCAGTTTTTTTTAACTTGTTTTTACCTGGCTCTTAGTTTAATTACTTTATATTCAACACTTTCGTGACACCATCCAGTATTTATCTTTCCCCTTCTGACTTCTTTTCACTTGACAATCTCCCTTCTAGCGCCATCCACATTGCCATAAATAGCACAACTTTATCTTTTTGACCACTGAGTCATATTTCATTGTGTATATGAACCACATTTTCTTGATCCATTCATCCATTGTGGGTTGTAGGTTATTTATATAATGTCGCTATAGTAAATAGCATGGATACAGCAGAATTTTCCACCAGCCATTCCCAAACTGTTCTGTAGGGGACTTGTACTGAGGAATATTTACACAAATTCCATGAACAGAGGATGTGGGGTAAATATGTTTGTGGAATGCTGAGCTTGTTAAAATGTTTACTCTAGAACTGCTCAGAGCCTTCAATATGTGTTGCAAGTGTTCAGGAAGCTACTAAGACTGTTTAATCTTTTTTTTAGAAAGACAAACAATTCCTAAGGCAAATTAAAGAATAAACATGTATTACATGCCTACTATGTGTCAGGCACTTCCAGATAAGGAAACAAATATATTTTGAATTAGTTTCCAGCAGCTACATTAACAAAACATCACACACTTGAGTATCTTGGAACAACAGAAATCAACTGATGTATGTTCTGCAAGCCAGAAGTCCAAATTCCAAGTGTTGGCTGGGCCATGTTCCTGGCAAAGGCTCTAGAGGAGAATCCATTCCTATGTTTTCTAGTTTCTAGTGTCTCCAGAAGTTCTTGGCTTGGGTCATATCACTCCAATTTCTGCCACTGTGGTCATTTTCTTCCTTCTATGTCAAAACTCTCTCTACTTCTCTCATATCAGATACTTGTAACTGCATGTAGGGGTCTTCCAGATAACCTAAGATAAGCATCTATGTTCAAGATCTTTGACTTAATCTTATCTTTTACCATATAAAGCAAGTTTCTAGGGATGAGAATGTGAATGTATCTACTGAGGGGATGCACCATTCAACTTGATATAGCTATAATTAGCACAACCCCCCCCCCATATGCCCTCACATTATTTTCAGATATCCATTCTTCCTCGCCAAGATCCCCATTTCACTACACCCTTTGCTTTTTCATTTCTTCTTCACAGCACCCAGTGAAAAGATTTCACACAGATTAGGTAGTTACTTAATAAGTACATCTCCCAAACAGGGCACACATCAGCTGATTTTTAAAGTGACAGAAGAGAACACTGAGTTAGACATATGAAGAGATGGGAAGTCGTTTCTACTATGCACCCGCTTGTTTTATGACCCTGCCAGGCATGGGTCTCCAGCTGGGTGGACAGAGCTTTCTAAAGAGAAGGGCCTAATACATTTGACTTCCAGAGACTTTTATACCACTTGCATTGCACTAAAAGAATTTGTAGGGAAGGAAAACATTACTTTATTTTGACCATCTTAGGTTCATGGATGAGGTGTTGAAAATCTGATAAAAGACTAACCTTAGAAAACAAGTGGGTAAACTGTTATGTGTGCATCCATATACATACAGGAACATGCAGTGATCAATAGCTCGAAGAGGTGATTAGATGCTTAGAGTGTGGACATAGCATCATAACAGAAAAATTATATATATATATAATTATATATGTGCATATATATATACATATACATACATACATACATACATATATATATATGTATGTATATATGGAGGAGGAGAAGAAGAAGCAAGGCAAAAGAAAAGGATAGAGTTTTGAAGGTTGGAAGATTTGGGCAAAGTAAATGCATAGGATGAAACAGGACTCCTTAGCAAAGTTTGTAACTGGGATGCCATTTCAGGTTCCTTGCTACCTAGATTTTTCTCCATGATTAAGAATCATCCTATCTTTCCTAGCAGGGGTAGGGGACAAGAATTGTTCCTGGGTCTGCTTTTTTCCATTTGCCTTTAGCTCAAAATAATCCTTATGTTAGAATGGCATATTGTAGACTGGTATACATAGGACGTGTTCAGATTAAAGATTAAATATGTTCTTTCTTAGGATCCTTTCAAACACATTCTTTTGTAAGTTGGGTGGTGGGGAGGAAACATAGCCTTTTGCCCTCTCCTGCTGCAATTTGGGAGGAAGCATCTGTCCTAGGAAGAAGAAAAGTACTGAAGTAAGATAAAAATCTGTATTTTCCAGTTCTGATGGCCCAGATCGGAACACTTGAGTCTTTTGCAATAAGAAGGGTCAAGTTTCAAAGATTGCTATCGCTATAGTAAGCTCTATTGACATTTTGGAAAAAGCTAGCAAATTCTTCAGCTAACACATGTTTCAAGGCCTAGAGACATATAACCAACTGGAAGTCTGCTTCCAGCTTTATCCTCTCCTCTTCCCACAACCCAGGCTGTTCCCTCAGAACTTCCTTCCATAAATAAATTTTTTTAAGTTTTATTTATTTATTCATACAGAACTAGGGTACAGGCCAGAAGTACAGGGGCAGTGAGAGGATTCACCAGAGATAGAGTGGGGAGCAGAACAGGCCAACTGATGAAGTACACTGCTGAGGGGAGCAGTGGGTGGGTCAGAAGAGGTCTGCAGTACCGTGTGGGTCACCTCCGGGATGGGGATAGAACTCACACTGAAGCTGCTGTGGCTCACTTGCAGTGCTGTGTCCTAAACCACTGTGCCACCAGGGAGGACCCCTCCCATAAATAATTTAAAGATCAAGTTAGAGAAATTGTAACAGAGGATCACAGGAAGCACAGGAAAAGAAGTACCATGTCCTTTTCAGCATATTCCCTTAGTTAAATCCTCAAGGACTCAAAACAACCATCTTATGAAATAGAAATTACTGCTCCTTTTAACAGATATGGACACAAAAACCAAAAGATGGGGGGAAACCATCTATCCCCAAATGAAAAGATAAATAAAATGTGATATATGAATACAATGAAATATTATTTAGTCTTAAATAATAGCAAATAATAATAATATTTGCTACAATACGAGAGAGTCAGAAAGACTTCATTCTTAAGACATGATGATAATTGAAATCAGATGCAGAAAGATTAATACTAAAAGGTACCAAGAATGGGCAAATTCATAGAGACAGAAAGCAGAATAGAGAGTGGGGTGTCACTGTTTAAGGGATACAGACTTTCTGTTTGGGATGATATAAAAGCTCTAGAAATAGACAGTGGTGATGGTAGGGCAACATAGTTGATGTACTTAATGCCACTAAAGTATTCATTTAAAAATGGATACAATGAGGGAAAAAAAGATGCTATGTATATTGTACTGTCATTTCAAAAAATGATATGGAAACTGTGGTTAATTGTCCAAAACCACACAGCCTTTGGCAGAGAAGCAAGTTTTTGAGCTCATCAGTCTGGCATATGATAAAGTGTCATCTAGCAGGAAAAAAGCAGTAGATAGTGCTACTACTGATCATCAGACATGGTGGAAACTGCAGCGAAGAATTGGTAGCTTCTCATGTCTAGTTCAAACTAATTTCCTGACCTGAGGTTGTATTAAGAGTAAAAATGGGGTGAGTGGGAAAATGCTGACATTACTCATTGATTATTACTAGCCATATGCTCTTAAATCTCTTTTATGGATGGCCTTGGCTGTATTAGTCCCTGCTTCCATATCTGTTTAAATTTTGAGGAAAATTTAAAAAATTTGAAGAAAAATAAATTTGGTTGCAAATAATGGCATTAATGAGAGTAAAGAAAGAGCATCTTACAGCAAAAGAGAGACTACACAAAACAAAGAGAAATCCTACTGATTGGGAGAAAATATTTGCACACAATACTTCTGACAAAGGACTGATCACAAAGATATTCAAAGAACTGATGAAACTTAACAAAAATAAAGTGAACAATCCCATCAAAAAATTAACATAAGGGGCCCTCCCTGGAGCTTAAGCCACTTCCACATGAGTTCGATTCCTGCCTGCCCCAGGAGGAGATCCACATGGTGCGGCAGACCTCTCCTGACCCACCTGCTGCTCCCCTCAGCAGTGTACTTCATCGATCTGCCTGTTGTGCTCCCCGCTCTGTCTCTGGTGAATCCTTTCACCCTCCACATCTCTGGCCTGTACCCCAGTTCAATATGAATAAATAAATCTTTAAAAAAAAATGAACAGAAGAGCTAAAAAGACAATTCTCCAAAGAGGAAATGCAGACAGCCAACTGTCATAAGGGAAATACAAATTAAACCACAATGAGATGCCATCTCACACCAGTGAGAATGGCATATATTGAAATATATTGGCATATATTGAAATAACTAGCAACAACAAATGTTGGCAAGGATGAGGAGAAAAGGGAACTCCCCTACACTGCTGGTGGGAATGCAAACTGGTGTAACCACTATGGAAAGCTGTTTGGAGGTTTCTCAAAATGCTAAAAATGGAGTTTCCATATGACCCAGAAATTTCACTCCTACTTGAGTAGGTACCTACTTGAGTAGGTATCTACTCAAAGACACAAAAACACTGATTCAAAAGGAACCCCATGTTTATTGTACCCCCATGTTTATTGCTGCTCTGTTTACATCAGGGAAGACATGGAATCAACCAAAATGCTCAAAAACAGACTACTTTATTAAAAAAAAATGTGGTACATATACACAATGGAATATTACTCAGAAATCAAAAAAGATAAACTCATGCCTTTTTCAGCAGCATGGATGGAGCTGGATGGGATCGCGCTTAGTGAAATAAGCCAGAAAGAAAAAAAAATACCAGATGGTTTCACTTATAGCAAGAGAATAAGAGATCAGGGGGGAAAAAAGTAATTATAATAAAGTAAAAAGCAAAAATGAAAACAATGAACAACTATAAGCCAAAGACATTTTACAGGGGGGGAAGAGGAATTGGATCAAAACTGGGGTAGGAACAGTGCACAGGACTATTGTATGGCACATGGGTGAATTGGTGGTGGGAAGCCCATGGGGACTACAACTGAGATGAAAAAATGCAAAAAATGAAGAAGGATGTAAAAAATAAATA
>NW_004567118.1:11018167-11035245 GCF_000260355.1 Condylura cristata | reverse complement strand
AAAAAAAAAAAAAGAACATCTGATTATGGACTAGAGATTGGAGATGAGGGAATACTGCTCATTTTCTTATGTGTGGTCATAATACTGTTAGGAAGGAAAGCAGCCATCTTTTTAGGGTGTGCATGCTGGAGTGACACGGGGTTCAGTGTCCTGTTGCCTAACACTGTCATGTTGCCTATGTGTAAGGAAAGCAACATGGCGGAAAGGCAGTGGTCACTAAATCTAGATGTAAAGTATTGGAAGGATCCCTGACCTAGTCTCACCTTTTCCATAGTTTTGAACATTTTGCAAATAAAATTTTATTTAAAAAGTGAGAACTACAATTAAAAAAATAATAGTTGCAGTTCGTTAAGTAGGTACTATGGGCCAATCAGTGTTATAAGGCTTTATATTAGTAGCTCATTTAATCTCCACAGCAACTCTATGAGACTGATACTAATATTCTTCTCATGTTATTGATGAGGAAAACAGTTCATTATAAGGACAGATCTCTCAAGGGGGAAACAAGAGATGATTTCAAAACCAATTTCTAATAGAGCTGAAGTGAATGATTTCACTTACAAGGCACACAAAGAGTAAATACGATGCAAGCCCCCACTTGAATTCCAGATAATCTCTCCTGACCCAGGGAAGCCTTTCATCTTTCCTTTATATGCCTTTTTTTTTTTTTCATCCTTAAAATAATCATTAATGCAGCTACTGATACTGTTATCACTCCAACTCAGGAAGTTGTAAAATAAAATGATCTCAGTCTTACCAGAACATTGTTCAGTTTGTAAAGGAGGGGTCAACTCATTGAGTTTTGATAGCAGGAAGGGAAGACAGTGAGGTAGGCTCAGCATATTCCACTCTGGGTTCAACCTCAGTCCCTGGGAGCTGAGGGATCTGGGGTACAGGGGTATTGCCTCTCTGGACCTTTCTTTTGTGAACATGCACACACATACATGCACACATATACAATATATACGTCAACTTCAAGTAGCACTAGATCCAAAGAGCTCCCGAGTACCATCACCCCCCTCACCGTCTGCACCACCCAGCCTTCGTGGGAAAGTGAGGCCTTGGCCCATCGCCAAGCTTGGCTGGGGCCATGGGAAGGCCTGGCGGCTCCACTTGCATAGGGCCATCCTTGCCCAGAGGCTGACCCCTCCTTCCACCAGGACATTCTGCTCCAGTATTTCTAAAACCGGACCAAAGAACAACAAAGTATAAATTCTGCATTCCATTCCTTCTGTAAGAAAGTTTTATGAAAGTTCCTTTCCTGGCAAGGAAGGAGTGGAGGAGTGGGGAAACACAGCCATGGACTCTGTGTTTTCAAGGCAAATTCCCCCAGCTTCCCACGGAGAGATACTTCAAAAGTAGCCTGGTTAGGGTAATGTGTCATGCCCCCAAATGTGACCTATGTACGTTCTGCTACAAAATAATCTTCTTTTGTAAGTAAGCTTGGGAAATAAAGCATAAACCTGTCATCTTTGGAAACAGGTTCTAAGAAAGCCTACTTTCAAGAAACCTGAATGTTTAATGCAAGACTTCCCAAAATAATTTGACCAGTTTTTTTTTTTTTCTCTTATGTAACATACATCATCATCATCTGTCCTGAGGAATGCAAGTTGGGAATTGCTGTTTTGATGGAAAATCATGCTCATCAGTGTCAGCAAACTATATCAGAATCAGCATCTGATTGCTTCCTTGCTGGGGGCCAGGGAAATTTACTTAATCAGAGTCTCTGTTTGGCCATCTTTTAAAATAAGCTAAAATTCCAACCTTGTAAGTCTGCTGTGAGGATCAAATGAGTGAAGATACAGTTGGACCCCAGAGGGGAGGGCAGTAAGTGCTAAGTATCACTTATCACAATGGCACATTGTGGAGTGCTGGTGACCAGGTACTTTCCAGATCTCCCTTCTAGAATCAAAGAGGGGCATGACTCCCCAGCAGTGCAGAATGCTTCCCTAAGATAGCCCTCAGCCCCTCAGTAGTTGTCTTAGCTTGTAAGCACAGCCTGGCCCGAGCATAGGGAAACTGTGGCAGGGTTAGTGTTTCCAGAGGTCTGGCCTTTCACTCTTTGGGGGGACCAGTCTGAAGGGTTTTCTCAGCCTCAGAGCTTCGATGCAGCTGCCGAAGTCTTCTCTTGAAACCACTGCAGCTATTTTCTCCTCTCCCAATCCTACTGCCCACCCATCCCTTCCTTTCTCCTTTGTGCATGTCTTTATCCAAGAGCACTTCCTAATAAACCTCCCGTATACACATTTCCATGTCAAAATCAGATTCCGGGGGCCCAGCCGGTGCCACTGAGATCCTAACAGCCCACCATCCATCAGGACATAGATGGCAGGAAAAGGGGGCACATATGATTTGTTTATCTAATTAAATGTGAGTTTTTTGAAAATATGCATCCCATGCCAGGAAAATGCCCTGCCATCCATGACTCTGACAGGCTCCCCCAGAAGGACTGGATAACTCAGGGTCTCACTCCTCAGTGTCACCAGAGCAGCTTGAACTAGCGGATCTTGCCAGGGCAGCCCCAGACAGTCCTAGGAATAGGTCCAGATGATACTGGGAGTCAGCATTTGTAACAAACCCTCCAAAGGACGCAGACTGTTCTTGGACCACCCTTGGAGGAGCAATGCAGCAAATTTTTTCTGTTTTCGGCTTGGCCAGCCATCCAGTCTGTCATAACTACTCAGCTCTGCCATTAGCATGAAAGCAAACAACATGTTAGACAAAAAAGCAGAGCTGTAGTCCATTAAAATTCTACTTATAGAAACAGACCATAGACCATGCTTTACCAAGCTGGTTCTAGACATCATTCAAGGAAGAGTTCTTGGATCCTCACCATCACCTTGGATCCTGCTAGAAAATGTCAGGGTTCAGGCTTAGCCCCAGAATTACTGAATCAGCAACTACAGTGTAAAGAGCTGGCTAGGGGATTTTTAATCCATGGAGGCTTGAAAAGCAAGGCCATCAGCTGTCCTGTGAGATACAGTCACAGGTCAATATGGCCACGAGTTGGTCAGCTTCTCTCTACATTCTGTGATTACAGAGAAAAGTCTAGAACTCAGGCCATGACTGCTAGCCTGCAAAAAATGTGCCACTGAAAGTTGATCAACAACACTTGCCTCTGGGGTGGGCAAGTCCTCTAAGGGCCCATAGTTGATTCATGCCAAAAATTTCCCTGTATAAAAAGTCGTAATCAAACTGCTGTATAGAAAAGGAGGGGAAAAAAAGAAGAAGAAGCCTTCTTATCTTTGCAAGGAAGTGGAGTGGAAGAGATCGTGTGGAAGGCCAGGCACTCAGCTCAACTTGCTGATGCCTGTTTTTCCAGTACAGACTTTGCAATGCTGCATTAATCAAATGAGTCTGCAACAGCACTGCCATGACACAAAATGTCTGCTTGTGTCTGAGCATGACTCTGAGGGTGGACCTGTACCTGCCCATCTGTCTCTGGACATTCTATGCAGAAGTCTTTCTATTAGAAGTAAGTTTTGGCAGCACAACTCTGCAAGTGACTACAAAAGGTGTGAAGTCAAGAACTATCTTCAAAGAGGCATCACCAGCGTAAGGACAGATCCTTCTTGTCCTCCCCTCTATCCTTGTCCTGAAACAGACAAAGATATGCTTTCTTGGCTGACCTCAACATTTCATCTTCAAAAGCATTGGCAATCGGCAAGCTTTTTCTATGAAGAGCCAGACAGTAAATATTTCAGACTTTGTCAGTGGAACAATTCTATGATAGCAGCTTGACTCCACCATGGTAGCACAGGAGTAGCCACACAGCACAGGAGTAGCCACACAGCACAGGAGTAGCCACACAGCACAGGAGGTAATGGTAGTGACTTGTTTGACAAGCTGTACTCTCAAATGTGGCAATGAGCTGGAATTGGCATGTGGGTTTCAGCTGCTTGACTGCTGCTCTAAAGCCTGATTGATCTCTTTTATATATATATATATATTTATATATATATATATATATATATATATAAAGATCTGTCTATTTGTACAGAACTGGGGCATAGACCAGAGGTGCGAGAGTGGCAAGAGGACCCACCAGAGAGACAGAGTAGGGAGCAGAGCAGGCAGATAGACCAAGTACACTGCTGAGGGGAGCAGTGGGTGAGACAGGAGAGGTCTGCTTTACCATGTGGATCACCACTGGAGCCAGGGACTGAACTCACACTGAAGCGGCTGCAGCCAACCTGCAGGGCTGCATCCCAACCCGATGTACCACCAGGGAGGGCTCTTCTTACCTTTTAATGTGAATTGGACTCATCAAGTTCTCTTGTTAAGATGCAGGTTATGGTTCACTAAGTAAAGCCTGAGATTCTACATTTTTAAGCAGTTGCACACAATAATGACAGTGGTGGTCTAGGACCACACTTTGAACAACAAGTGTAGCATGTAATGAGTAGATCTCAACCTTGGAGGTATCAGCTGCAGAGCTTTAAATATACTATTGTCTGGTTCTGACCACCACCCCCTGAAATTCTGTTTTTACTGGTCTGGGAATTGGGCTGAGTATCAGGATTTTTAAAAAAATTCCCCAGGTAATTCTGACACACAAGTAAAATGAAGAACACTGCACACCTACATACACACAAGCTATACAGCAAATGAAAAGAAGATTCAGGAATGGCTTCTGTTTCCTTTCCTTTTTTTAGGAGGGGGGAATAAAAATCCAAGTCGCTACTCAGATCTAAAATGGCACATATCCTTTGAGAAAGAAAATGCCTCCATTCAAAAGGGATAACACTATTTGTGTGTTGAATAATCAGGTCCCAAATTTAACCCAAGAGGATTTAAATGAAGGCCTAAATGGATGATTCAGATGAGCACCTTCCTCTGAGATTGAAGCAAAAAAAAGAAGCATAACCCTTTGTTAGGACAGGCCAGATTGGGGCAGTTATGTCAACTACTGTGTAGAGGAAGAGCTGTTTAGCTAGCACTTTCTGAGCACGAGCACATCCTAGGAAAAGTCACCCACAGCATGCAGGAAACAGTAAAGAACGTGAAGAGTATTGTGAAAATGTACACAAGGTGCTAGAACCCTACAAGAAGATGCAGCGCAGGGGGCAGATAGATCCCCCAGTGCTGTCATGGGTCAAAGCCATTAGAGATAGTTCTCAGCTGCATAAAAGGAAGAATTTACTTGTGCTCCTACTCCCCTCTCCCCATTGCAGAATGTCTCTAGTTTATTGTTGTCTGTTGATTTTGATTTTTACTTCATTATAATTACTTTTGTTTTCTTCCTGACCCCTTAAATTCCTTCTTAAAGTGAAACCACCCAGTATTTTCTTTTTTCTTTCTGGCTAATTTCACTGAGCATGGTCCTTCCAGCTCCATACATGTTGCCACAAATGGCATGAATGTATCTTTTTGATTGCTGAGTAATATTCCATTGTGCATATGAACTGCATTTTCTTCATCCAGTCATCTATTTTGGGGCATTTGGATTGCTTCCATAGCTTTCCTATTATAAATAGTGCAGCAGTTGATGACACATGTGTGAATTGGTAGTGGCAATTCCACGAGACTACAACCAAGACGAAAAAGCATGTATACAGTGCACAAAAATGAAGAATGATGTAAAAATATATACATTAAAGAGCAAAACAAAGGGAAGAACTTGATGACAGTAAAGCTGCCCAATGTTGTCACAGGATTCCATCAGAAATGGTGAACTTCCTCCAATCACCAGTGAGTTTCAACCACTGATGACATCAATACTTTCCATCCACAAAACTTCCAAAAGGATTGTTACTAGTCATTTTGACTGTTGATAGTGAAACTGCTAGACTTTGCAATTGTATGACTTTAGATAGACATACATATAAGGTCTGTCCCTGTAACAGTATCCTCGTAATTATTTGCATATTGATTTACTTTGAGTGGAGGGAAAAGGTGTGGCTCAAAATGAGCATGCCAGGAGTTACACAAAACCCACCAACTGTCTTATCTCATCAGCAGAGGTAATGTATCTCGCATGTGTTATCAAGTGTGGGGGAATGGAATAAAAGGACTGCACTGCTGGGACAGATGGTCATGTGGTCCTGGGGGAATCCAAGAATTGAATTCCGAGTGAGGACGTTGAACTGAGCAACAGTTAAAGTTCCTCCCACTTCTAATACCCAGTGATTCTAAGAAAACACCTGTGCTTCTGTTTGTTCTTTTGGTTGGAAAGCAAAAGCTTCATCTAAAAGGAAGAATGAGTCACTGCATAAATTATTCAGGACTTAAAGTCCTTTAGAGAATTGTTCTCTGGTCTATGACTAGGGCAGAGATCTTCTCCCTTTTCTCAGATCCCAAGTCTGGTTAAAGGTTGCATCTCTAATCTTCATATGCAGGAACAGATGCTACCCAGGTAACTGAGTCTTGTAAGTAGGTCTCCTGCATCTTGCATCATAATGACTAGCCAAGAGCATCACCTCGTGTATAATTTGGAATAAACTGTTTTCCGTAAAGCCCAGAATCGTTTGAGCTAGATTAGCTGTTGTCACAAAGGGGTTTCACAGCTGGTAGGAGACAGTGTGACCATATGCCTGGGTTCAGGAATCACCATTGCAACTCTCCAGGTGGCGTGAGCTTTGTTAGGGTGCTTCCTGCTCAGTGCCAGCCTCTGAGGATACTCATACCTACTCAGGATTCATTATGAGGTCATAATGCCTGTGGAGTGTTTAGATTAGCACCTGGCAGGTACAAAGGTGAGTACCCACTCAGGTTAGGTTAGTTATTGTATAATTCCTGCCTTCTACAAGCTGGGATAAAGATGCACTTAAATGACCATACTTTTACAACACACGCAGCCAGTGAAATAAGAACACAAAACAAAATTAGAAGGCATTTTATTACTTTTTTTTTATAGGTTCTACTTGTTATAAATTAAGCACCAGCTCTTTACTTTGGTATCACAGTCCTGTATGACCTACAGCCAACATTTCTTCAACATAACACACTCTCTGCCATTACATAAATAGCCTACACTTGAACCCAACCAGACCATTTGCTGAAAATGTAGTCATGATATTTACTTAGACTGTATAGATTATATATTTCGTTCCTCTTTAGAGGCCAATGTCTTCCTATCTATTCCCATCTAGGTAAATGACTTTCTCCAAGATAATTTTCTTTAGAATCCTGGCAAATAGAACATGGCTGTTCCTTTCTGTGATGTCTTACCAGTTTAGGCCTGGAATCCATTACCATATTGATCATACACACCCTTGGTGTAGAGTTACTTCATGAAACCCACCAGCTTTGAAAGACAGAAATTTTTCCTAATTGATCTTTCTATCCATCCTCAGGCCTGACCCTCCCATCACATCTCTGCAGCGTACAAAGTGCAAACCTTGAGTCTTATACATGGTTTGCACTTGACAAATTGGATTGGGTATGTGAATCCCTGGAAGGTAAGAAAGCATATTACTGGCATGGCTACTAAAAAGAATTTCCTATCTAGCCAAGTGGAGCAAAAAGAACAGATGTCTATAACCCAAGGGTTGTGGGAAAATTCTGACACACATTCAGTACTGGAATCTTTCAGGGGCCAGCCAAACCCAGGCTTCCTTGTAAAGGAATTGCCCCTCACAGCCCCAGGTGAAATGATGGTTGATTAGCTAAATTTTACCTTAGCCTACCTTCCTGACAGTTGATTGCATTGGGGCAGTCACTCCACAGGAAACCTGGTTACCTATGGCCTCATGAGACAGACAAGCTCAGCCAATGACTCTCTCCACTGAGACTATCAGACTGGGACTTGCAGCCACTCAACCAGGAGCTATAAACACCAGAGTTGCTATAATAGAACCAACAGCTGCAGTGGCTGTGTTCATCGAGTACATGCCATGGGCCATCACTGTACAGAGAGTTGGGAGACGTCCTCTTAGTTTCTCTCCATAAGATCCTATGAGTCCAAGGCTGTTATTAGCTCCACATTATAGAAAAGGAAACTGAAACACCCAGGCGTGAAATGGTAAAGCAGAAGCCAAACCCAAACCCATGTCTCAAGGGTCTGTGCTCTCTCAACTGCTGCTGAAATGTTTGTCTCCCCAGGGAAGGGCAAGTCAAGACAAAATGTCCTGAGACATTTGACATTGGAGACGGGCACCCCTCTGAGGGTCATGGGCAGGCCAGCATGTAAACAGAGGAAGTCGGTCTACAGAGGAAACTGCAACAACAGGAGGAGGAGCGAAGAGGAAAACACAGAGGAGAGATGATACAGCCACAGAAGGACCTCCCTTCCCGTCAACTGTACTACTCCCAGCAGCTTGGCAATAGTGTGTTTCCTGCCTTAGGATTTTGTGAGCCCTCAGCTTCTGATCCACTGCATTTTGCATCCACTCACTCCACAGGGCTTCGTGCAATGAAAAATGTGAACTTGTTCACACCAATGTCCCCTTCGTGAGCACCCGGAAGTCACCCTCATCATATGGACCTCAGCTCAGTTCAGCTCAGCTCGGCTCCTCAGTACCACCCACTCCAAAGTTTTCCTTACTGAGCCAGAAGGCTTTGCTGGAGCTCTAGGTCTGCCACCTCACTAACTGTGCCAACTTGTTGGTCCTTCATGGCTCTGAAGCTTCACTGCTTCATTTATAAAATGGACATGGGGGGTGGGAGGGATGGTCAATAATAAAACATTCATCCTGCCTCTAGCCTAGCATTGGGACTGCCTTAAATGCAAGGCGTTTGAAAAGGCTGTGCAAATAGAGAACTTTTTTTCCACCTTAGCATTCTTTAGGGCTTGTATGTAAACTATAGCTTTTATCAGTGGTGCTGGGCCAGTCAGTAAAGAAAAAAGGTAATGCTATCACCATGCATTTCACTCACTCGTGTCTTTGTTTACAAAGCCTGGGCTCTGCCAGAAAAGACTCCTGTTTCTTTATTCTCACTAATGAGTCAACTCAGGAACCACCAGTCTCTTTATCAGAAAGACTGATCTATTTTTCCACAGCTCTGTTTACTCATCAGCAAAAACTCTCTCCTGTGCTGGTTCTCCAGTTTTGGCTCTGAGTCTTCCCATCGCTCTGCTTCCCCAAACCTTTTCTGCCCACTTGGGCTTCTGCGGCCTCCTCACAGGTTGTGAGTTCTGTCCAGGAGACTCTTCATTGGTTGTTGGGGGAGAAACTGACTTGGTGACACAGAGGGATCAAGTAGACAGCAGCTTAAGCGTGCAATCAATTGTGGGATTCTCAGACACACAGGGGCTTAGAGTTAGTTTAATTTGGGGAGGTGAGTGTGAGTCAACCATGTTGCCCACATAAGTATTACTTTGTGGGGTTTTCCCGACTTTAGAAAGGTTTAGTGTCTCAACAAAACCACATAACTCACTCAACTATAGTCTTCCTGTCTTGTAGCTCACACAAACATGACCACAAGTTCCTACAAACAAATTATGACACAGTTGATGTTTGCTTGATCAAGTTATAGTGTGGGAAGTTCCTGAGAAGTAAATGCTTCGGGATAAGGTTGTCAGATAAAATACAGGCTGCTGAATTAAATTAGAATTCCAGATTAGTAATGAATAGACAGATTTTGGCAGAGACTTACACCCCGACAGATTTTGGCAGAGACTTACACCCCCAAAATTAATTACTGTTAACTGAATTTAAATTTAACAGAGCATCCTGTATTTTTATTTGCTGAATCTAGCAACCCTATCAAATTAACCCTCACAACAGATAATACTTAAATTTTCCAGTCGTTAGAATGCTTGTAAAATGAGAAGGCTGAATGAGATAAATCTTAAACTTTCCTGCAGCTCAATAATTCTATGAACCAAGTACTAATGAACTACAAATTCAATATTGCGTGAGTTATTTAATCTCTTAGAAAATCAGGTTCTTCACTTTCAAAACAAGGAGACCACCATGGCAGAATAGTCAGGTGCCAGATCTGGCTCTTGCTTTTAAGACCAAGAGAAATAAAGCCAGACATTATGAGGTAAAGTGATGAAAACAGATTTTATACAATAACTACAGACTTCAGGGCAAAGAGCTTCACTCCATTCTGTTGTGGGCACAGGTGACTGGGCATTTAGGAGGAGAATGAGGGAATTAGGGGATGGAGCATGGTTGGGAAGCAATGGGAGACTCAAGTCCTAGGAAGTAAAAATTACAAAGGGTTGGTTAGTGTAAATGCCATACACCAGCTGTATCTGCTAGCTGACAACTATTGAATCAGGTTTCTAGCTTCTCAGAGACTGGGAGACAGAGCCCCTGTCCTTCCTGATGATTACATTTCAAACACAGGACTTTGAGGTCCTTGAGTCTAAGGATTCACAATCAACCTTAAAGTAAAACAAACAGCGAATTATTTTGATAGCCCCGAGCTTTTCCAACAGGAACTCAAAGGGGGGTTGGGTCATCCCAGGGACATGGCTTCAGGCAACAGAAGCCAAGCTGGGGTTGGTTGGTCAAGTCTGTCTGCATGCATAGGTGTTTGAAGAATTCGTGCCCAGATTCCTTTGTAGCGCTCACCTTCAAAAGTGCCTGGCATAACAACTCATGCTTAGAAGATAATCGTGGATTTATTGAAAAGACTATAAGAGCCTTTATAATCACACTGTATGCACCCAGATTTTTTATATAAGTTAATTGTGTGTGAAGGCTTTTTATGGTAAATTATAATGTACAAAAAGGAATAGGAAGCTTGCTTAAGACAGTATTAAATCTTAGCAAGTTGTTGGCAAGAAATGGACATGCTGCATTTTAAAATGGATTTTTTTCTATTAAAACCTCTCTTAAGATATGTCCATGTTTTTGTTAACATGGAATTGTGATCTACAGGCCCAGCATATACATGTTTAAATCATTGTAGAATTTGTACAATAGGTTATCTCTCAGCTTGCCCTGTTTTGTCTAACATAAAAAGATTTCTCAGTTTCTGAGACCAGATACTACATCGACTTAATTATATCCACATATGCAAGCAAATCTGAGTTGAATCTAGGGAAGAGCATGTGTCCTATTTTTGTTTCTCTTTACTCATTAGCTTTCTATTTTTAAATGATTCTGAACTGTGAGTTTAACATGATGCTCTCAGAAGCAGTGGTGGATAGAACTGTATTTTTCCTTGAATTCTCACAGATGTAGACTTTGTATAAAGAACCCTTTCACCCTCCTAAAATTTGTTACTTTTCCTCATTCCCATTGGTGACTTCAGTCCTGACCTTCATCACTTTTTGTCTGGATTATTCTGACTGCATTTTAATCAGTCAAGCTTCATTCATCGAGTTTGTCATGGTGACCTGCATGAGGCAGATGCCCAAAATAAGAATGGTATAAGTAAGAGAAATTCTCTTGCATTTAAACAACTGGATGATTTGCAAGCTCTTGACCAAAGCCACTGGAGCCTAGATTCCTTCTATTATATCTTACTACTCTGCTGTGTCATGTAGCCCAGATGTCACTCTTTCATGTCCACGTTTCATGTCCACTTGTGAGAAAGCAAGTGAATAAGGAGATAGGACTGTGTTACCTTCAAAGGCATACCCTAGAAATTGCACTCAGCCTACATCCCATTGCTCAGAACTTAGTCATATGACTCATAATGTACTATAAGACAACTAGAAAATGTAGCCTTTATTCTGGGAAGCCCAGCTTACAAATGAGGTTCCTATCAGTACAGATGAAAAGGGACTTACAGAGGTGTGGTCCAATGTAGCAGGCACCAGCCACAGGTAGCTATTTAAACTTAGTAAAAATTTAGTTGCCACCAAACTGTCATTCTTCAGATGCATTAGTGACATTTCAAGTACTCAGTGGTATAAGGGACCATACCCTGTGGTATGGAGCAGCACAGATACAGAACATTTCTACCATGGTGCATAATTCTGCTGCATAGACAATCAACAACCTCATCCATATACCTCCAGTTCATTCTCCAAACAAAAGCAGAGAGATCTTTCTATATATAGAACTCATTACCTTATAGTATGCTTAAAGTTTTTCAGAGGACATTTAGTATTTTAGCATAAATTCCAAATCTCCTTGGCTGAGCACACCAGTCCTTTATTTAATCTAAATCCTTTCTACCCATGCACCTTCCTCAACTACAAATGCCTTCCACTGTATCATCACAGTGTTTGGGCATTTACCGGGCTCTCTGTCTCATTTGAATACCAATGTCTTTACCATCATTGTCTAACTAACTCTCTGTCACCTAGTCACTAAGTACTAAGTTTCAATGCCATCTCTCAAACATCTCCCTTCCCTGTTGCACCTCAGTAGCCATAAAAACTCTCATTATGGGACCTCCTTGGTGGTGCAATGGGTTAGGACGCAGCACTGCAAACAAGCAGCTGCCACTTCAGCGTGAGTTTGATCCACGCCCAAGAGGTGACCCACATGGCGCGGCAGACCTCTCCTGACCCGCCCACTGCTCCCCTCAGCAGTGTACTTGTCAGTCGGCATGTTTTGCTCCCCATTCTGTCTCTGGTGAATCCTCTCACTGTCTTGGCACCTCTGGTCTGTACCCCAGTTCTGAATGCATAAATAATCTTTAAAAAACCTCTTATGATTACCACTAACGTATCATGCTCTATCCTAGCTCTTAAGCCCTGAAGAGTGACTTATGGTCAGTTGTTTTCTTCTCCCATTGTCAAAGATTTCTTGAGGATAGGGCATCTTCCTCAACTTTGCATCGCCACCTAAATCCTCATTAGACTGTCAACAAATATCTTGAATAAACATGTGATAGAAAAAAGGTATAAAGTATTCAGTACTTAAGACCCCCATTCCACCTGTATAATTAAAGAAGATGAGTCCTCATGAGGACCCCTGGCTCTGCTCAGTGGAGTCATTGTTGAGGATACAAATAATAGAAGCCAAAAGAAAAAAAGCCAAATTTCTTTGCACAAGACAATGGAAAAACAGACTTGTTATGTAGTAGAGGGTTTTCCCCATTGACACAGAAAAGTAAAGTTGGATGGGTTAATCAGGTTGTTTGGAAGAAAGAAATAGGACAGCTCTCATAGAATGTGTAAGTTTAGGGAGACAGAGCTATTTAAGAGTGATAAACAATGTATTTTTCTCTTTCATAGTCACAAGAAACTTTAGTAGTAAATAACATCACTTTAGCAGTAATTACCATTATCATTTAGGATTGTATTTTCTTCTAGGTATGCAAAACCCATATAGCAGGTGCAAGGGCTTGCATTGGGATATAAAGAAATGAATGATAATAGGGATAGCATTGCAACAGCAGGTAATGTGTGCAAGTTTAGAAATGGATGTTCACATAGTCTGCAAGAGAAGCCATGCTTCTCTTTTACCACCAGATCCTATTTATTATAAACAAATAGAATACAAAGACACACAGGATCTCTCAAATCTTTTCAGGAAGGTTTGACTTAGGCAGATATAAAAGCTCAGTATTTCCCTGCCCCTGGTTTCCTATCATCCATTCCTTTGTTAAAAAGCTGCATCAGCCCCTCCCTGGTGGTGCAGCAGGTTAAAGCACCGCACTAAAAAGCTAAGACCACTTCAGCATGAGTTCAATCCCCACCCCAGAGATGATCCACATGGCGTGGCAGACCTCTCCTGACCCACCCACTGCTTCCCTCAGCAGTGTACTTTGTTGATCTGCCTGTTGTTCCTCACTCTGTCTCTGGTGAGTCCTCTTACCACCCCTGTGCCTCTGGCCTGTACCCCAGCTCTGTATGCACAAATAAATAAATCTTAAAAAAGAAAAAGCTGCATCAATATTAAGGGCTAAATGACCCCATTCAAAGTGTACCTGTACTGTGTTAATTGTGATATTTTTGGTCAATGCAAAATCATAGACAGGAGTTTCTTAAAAACTAATATGAATATTTTTGTGCCCTGAAGCACATTGTGAAAACCAATGCCACCAACTTTTGTTTCATTCCTATGTACTTTTTGAAGGGGGTCTTCTTTGTCTTCCCAGGAATTTCCATCTTAATTCTCATCACCTCCCAAACCTTCTTTCAGCAGTCTTGATGTGGTGCTGAGCAGAAGCTTTAAGACCATTACAAGGCAATGATGTTTTTAATTTACATTTATCTAATGCTCTTTTGTGGGAGATGGGAACAATCACAACAGTCAACAGAAAGTCACCTAGTGATTATCCACCAAGAAGAGAACCTGACTAATCACAGTGAGGAATGACCTTCAGCCATGTATGGTAAGAAGGCATTAGCAAACGGAGGCTCAGTTTTGACTTTTCATTTATATTTGCAAATATGAGAAACTTATAAAACCTCTCCACAGCCTTACTTCTTCACCTATAAAATAGGTATAGCTTCTATCAAATGCCTCAAAGGACACTTTTGAGGATCAATGAGTTTATAGCTAGAGAATTCAAGGGACATGTTATGCATTCAAAAAGCTCAGTCTGCTTAACCACGGGCCATCCTCCTTCCATGTGATCCAGTCTCTGAAAGTGGTCCCCTCCAAATAAATACAATTTCCCCGTTGAGAATAATAAAGAAGTGACTCTAAGTAGTAGAGTACCCAACACATACTTGTAACAAGATCTCTCAAAACCATTTTCTTGTTCTTTTCATACTCCATGGTTCTGTGAGTCCTCTCACTTAGCTAATTGTCCCTCCACTTCACAAACTACCTTTACCCATACTCTCCAGATGATGGAATTTTTTTCTCTCTCACTCATCACATAGATCAACATAGCCTGTCTACCTAAATCTCTTCCTTTCTCTCAGGATCTCTCTTTCATCCTATTGTTTTCTCTGATTGTTTTTATCATGAAAATGCAGTAACTGGGCATGAAAGACATGAGAGCTTCTCAAAGGTCGGGTGTCTTACTATGTTCCAGTTGCTATAACGAAGCATGACAGGAGGTGGGAACTTCAGAGGCTGGTGGTCCAAGACCATGAAGCTAGCATGGTTGAGTTCTGGTGGGAACCCTCACCTGGGCTGCAGAGTGTCTTCATGCAGATTTGGAAGGGGCAGAGAGCAATCTGAGGCCTCTTTGATGAGGTCTTAATTTCATTCACAAGGGTGGTGCTTGATCAATTTCATTCACAAGGGTGGTGCTTGATCTAAACACCGGCCAAAACCCCACCTCCTAATGCCATTACATTTCACTTTAGGATTTCAACATCTGAATTGGACAGACAGAATAGGATACATTTTGCCTATAGCATCACAGGATGTGGGCAAAAGACTACAGAAGGAGCCAGTCTTTTTTTCTGGAGCACTCTGATTGGGAACATTTACATTTTAATCATTACTTTACTTCTCATATTTGAAAAGACACAGATGGAGAGCCAGTCACAGAACCAGACCCACCATTAGAAGTTCTGCCAACCTTACTGAGGCTTTTGGAGTCATAGCCCAAGCAGAGCTGTCACTTCCTGATTGGATGATGAGGGACAAGGAGACCACCCTTCCATTTGCTATCTAAGGTCATTCCTATAGGATCAGCATCCTTGTGCAGTCAAGGAACTCTGTGTCCCCAGGGCTGTAGGGCACATGCTCTCCCTGTCTCTTCTGCAGCTGGTATCTGCTTTATCACAAACCCTTTCTCCTGGGGAGAGGCAGTGCCTGGGCATCTGTGCATCTGCAGTTTTGCAGAAAGAATCATATCTCTGAACGCGACAAAAACATCACATGGTGCTAATGTGAAAAACTTTCCATTTTCTTCCCCAGTCTAATCTCTAAATTGAATTTAGTGCCTCTTTTCTGCAAACATACTTGGGATTCCTCCTCAGAAACAGATTTAAAAGAACACTTCAATTTAAAAAGGTGGTAGTTGTTTACATAATTAATTCCAAACTGTTTTGTGGGTTTCATTTTTATCTTCTGGTGATTGCTTTTACTCTGGGTGGGAGAGTCTGACCAACAATAAGCTTGATTTACATTTGTGATCATAATGTTTAAACAAGCCCCTTAGAGTTAATATTCTTGCATTCTTGTAAAACAGACCATTATAAATCAAGCATCTTACTACTTAATCTGATTTTTATCTTATTGGTTTGCTCATGTAAATACTATTTACTCTGGCATTTCTACACATAGGTGGACTTGACAGATTTTCTTGTGCTGACCATTTTCATCTTAGTGCAAGCTGTTCTCCTGTGTGAAAGGCTGTGCTAAGCCATGCCTGTCATCTTCTTTCAAAATCCATCTCCAAACTGTCTTCTCTTCTGTACTCTAATTAGACCCATGACACTCTGAAAACTTATCTGTGCACATTCCTCATTCTTTGATAAGATGTGACATGACAACTTTGTCCATAGATTTTTTTGTTATTGTGTTACTGTTTGTTTTTTGTTAACCCTTCTTTTTTTTGTCTCATGTTATCATATTTCTAATCTTTCTTTATTAGCTCCTTTGAAACCTTGTTACAACTTTCCAGAGAAATCAGATGGGTACTCAGAAAGGTGGAGAGAGAGAGTGAGTGATTTAATTATCACATTGGCAAGCTCAATGGAACCAGTCCCAAAAGGCTGAGCCCCGAATTACAGGAATGGTGAGGTTTTATACAGGTTGTATGAGGAACCTTGTCAACCCATCTATCATAGCATAAGCATTCTTTGTTTAGGAAGGGGGTCAAGGTAGCCAAAGCTACTGCTGTGGATAAGCAGTCTACTGCAGGAACTTTCTGCTCCAGCAAGCAGCAGAATCCAAGCAACAGACTCTCCCAAGCAGCAGGCCTGGGAAAGTAGCAGCATCTAAGCAGTAAAAACTTCCTTATTCAACCTTTTCCCTCACCAATTCACTTAGCCCAGTGGTCCAACATAGATTAATAAACTTCAACCCATGCTCATTTTCCAGACCTGGTGCAGAAAATCTTTTTTTTTTTTTTTCTTTAAAGAGAGATATATATAAACTACCTAAAACTTAGGGAGAAATTTGGGATACTAAAAGATTCTGGGGCTTTACTGTTAGAAAAATGCTAGGTAGAAATCTTGTTTTGCCTTTAGCAAAACCTCTCCACTGGCCTTTTTATCTGTGAAATGAGATAATGCCTATCCCTGGAGTTCTTGGGAAAATGAATGAGATAATCATGGAAAGCATGCTTCTAGAGTCTGCCACTTGGAAGGTGTCATGAGAATGGAGGCTAAAATTATAGGTGTAAGAATTTCTAGCTTTTCAGTGCTCCAC
>NW_004567118.1:10990100-11017047 GCF_000260355.1 Condylura cristata | reverse complement strand
GGTTCAGGAATCGATTCCAGCGGTGAGAGGGATGGCGCCCCCGCCCCGCCGCCCGCGAGGGGTGCGGGTCACACAGCCCGCCTCCACAGCCCGCCTCCTCCCGCGTGGGGCTCGGCTTCCCACTTGGCTCCATCTCCCCGGTGGATCCCGCGCCCCGGCTGGGGACCAGCTCCCGGGGGCTTCCCGGTCCTGCTGTCCCCGGGCGAGCGCCTTGCTCCGGGGACCGGGATGTCATGCCTGGCCTGGGTCCCCTCTCGCGATCTGCAGACGTCGGGTAGATTCCCGGACCGCAGACCGGGAACATGCCCGGCACCCAGGGGAATCTGCCTGTCACCTGGCTTCACCCTCCCGACTCCCTTCTGCCTGGGCTCTTGCTTACCCAGAGGTGCGGCACCTCTGAGCTTGGCGCGGCCAGGGGTCTCAGATGCTGGCTTTGACCTCCACCCCTTCTCCCCCAGCGGGGTGGGCACCCGAGGCGCGCGAACGAGGGCCAAAGAGCTATGAAATTTGTTGTCAAACAGGCTGTTGGGTGTTTTAGATGCTCCGTCTGTGTATAGCTCAGCAACAAGGAAACTGAGGCAGGCTCTGCCGCTTTAGCCGTGCCTGGCCACCCCCGGTCCTGTGGATTCTCGGACTTGGAGTCCCTGGAGGGTGCTGTTTTAGGTACTGCGAAGGAGTAAGGTACAATTCTGGCGGTGAGACCTGCTGTGGAGGCGCCTGTGTTAGGAAACCTGGAGAAACCTCCAGAAGGCGGGCCCGCTGCTGGGCCACCGGATAGCTCTTGGAAACGCCAGCCTGGTGGGCACCTGGCCTTCATCCGGACTCCAGGTTTCTGCCCTCTAGCAATAGATGGAGGCGGCTCACGGTTTGGAGAAGAAACTGGGGCCCCTTTTCGAATTCTTCTCCATTTAAGTGGGTGAAAGTTCACCTCTCCAATGTGGTAGCTCTCCATCCTTTTGTCTGAATCAGGCAACTGTCCCTATGGTCCCAACTCCCTCAGCGGGCTAGATTCGTGTGCAGTGACTGGGGGAATTGGAAAGAAGAAAAGGAATGCTGGGCACCGTCCAAGGAGGTTATTGTGTTCAGTTTTTACGCATTGCCTTATTTCAAAATATTAAAGTGCACTTTCTCTGATCTTTCCAACTTCCCAATAGCTCTGATGCCCACTCACCCACTATACTTAAGTATTGGCTCCCAGCTTCAAAAAGAAAAGGAGCCAGAGATGCTTAGGAAGAGTTATGGTAGGCTGTGCTCTCAGAAAGACCATCAGTTTGAAGATTCAGGGTGTTGAATATCTGACGCCGTTTGCTCCAGAAGGAACTTGAAATCAGTGCTTTTAAAAAGGAAAAGGAGCCATATTTGTTCTGACACTGGAACTTGAAGTTAAGAATGAAGACTAGAACATCTTTAGGGAGAACGTGAAATGCATTCAGGCAGCTTGGCAAACCTCTGTGTATGTGGTTTGTTTGATTTGGTTTTATTTCTCTGCACATCTGTGCTCTTCCTGTTTTCAGAGAACAGGGCTAATATCCTGTGAAATTACCCTCTAGTTGATTACGAGTTTGTAGTTCTTTCCTATCATTTCAATTTTTCTCGAGAAAGAAAAAGGCTTTTTTTTTGTAATTATATGCACAAACCTTCAAATATTAAAAAAAAAAAAAGAGTGTTTTAAAGGTTCATTTAGGATCCTATGTCTCAGGTTATTTCACTTTTATTTATTTATTTAGCTGGCCTAGACATTAACCTCTCCAGCCCTCATTACCAGAGCTATATTACAATTTTTCCACTCTCTTCATTTAGAAATCTGCTTTTGGTGTGAAATAGGCTGATTTTCTCAGTGGGCTGCACACTATCACTATTGTTGCATGTTTAGCAATTCTTTTCTTTTTTTTGAAGACTGACTCCATAATTTTCTTGTTTCTCTATAGAGGCTATATGAGAAAGATATTTCTCAGGGTCAGTTTGAACTTAGAAATACCTGCAAATGTAGTTTGCCAAGCAAGTTCTGATTTTTGTGAGCCATACTTTAAAGCATTCAATGTATTGTTGTGGACTCTTAACACCATGTTCATTATACATTTTTTGAGCATTAAAGAAAGCTACAGGCAGGGCAATACAGAGGAAGTGGAGGGAGGGACACACTCTTTGAATGCATATATATTTTTTCAGGTAGGTTTTTTGGGATTTGATTGAAGAGCATTCAGTTGCAGTGAAAACTTATTTGGCTGTAGTTTGTAACTGTGCCTAAAGGACTAGAAAACCTGAGCTTCCTGGGTTTGTTCATAATGGAAACTTGGTGGTTATTGTGACTTTGGGTCAACGTCCAGAGTTCTGGCATTTCTGTGAAGAAACTTGGAAGGAAATGGCCTGCTATCCTGAGTGGAGAGCTTTATGCACGCATGACTTCTCAAAATGCTTAGCATGTGAGTAGTCCCACAAGGACACACAGGTCCTCCCTGGCATCATCCACTCTTGAGTCTTCCCACATCTCTGACAAGCACAGCACCCACACACATTCTCCCTCCTTTCACAGGGAGACTGACTGGAGTCAGTCTTAACTACTAACATGTGCAGAGCACCTTCCTTTACCAGGCACTCTTTGTTATTACTCAACTCATCCTTCACTGTCACCCTGGAACTCTCACATACTACCTTTCTCATATAAAAACATAGAGGGGAACTAGCCCATAGTCACCCTACTAGGAAGGCACAGACCCAAGGGTTGGTTCAATTCTCACTGCAGGTGCTACCAGTTCACCTCCATTTCTCTGCCACAGTGCAACACCTATGTTGTGCAGGATTTTCAGTCTCAACCCATGTATATTGTGGTATATCCTCGTTTCCCCAGCTTGGCAGCTGACCTAAGGAAAAGGATGCCCCTCTCATCGATGTAGCCTCAGGACCACTGGTTAACTTCAGAATTGAGTATGCAATAAAGCTTTTTATTCTAAAGCATTAGGAAGTCTTTCAGGACTGTCTCTGTCTTTTTTTTTTTTTTTTTGCATGTTTGCAGAGTGTTGAATTATTAACCTGCAGCATTATCCTTATATGTGCCTTCTCTCTTGTTTAATAATTATCTCCACTATCACCACCTATGACAATGGACAGTGCTCCTGAACCTCAAGTCCAGAATAGTGAGCTAATAACAAGGTGCTGTGGTCCATTAAGTGATGTTGAAGGGGCACGTAAAATTGGAATGTCCATGGTCATAGCCTTTGAAGACATTTCTTGTAGTCACAGTACTTTTGGCTCTAAAATTGCCTATTTTCCTTTGCTACATATAGAATTTGTTGAATCCCCAGTAAGACTAATTGATGAGAAGATATCTGATTAAGATAAAATGGATGAAAATGTCATTCGACACTTACTGGGCTCCAGTAACAAGCTGGGAGTTGTGCTTGAGACTGGGGGTCAAACAGTGGACTGGGCAGCCTACGTGAAATTCGCACCACAGCGGGGAAAGATGAAATAAAAAGAAAACAATCTTAACAAAGTCTTACTAATTGTGATAAGGGCGCTGGTGGGTGGGGAGGGTGGCCAGGAAAACCTCACTGAGGAGGTGACATTTTAGTGACATTTGACTGGGAGAAGATAGCTGAGCAGCTCAGAAGAATGTTCTAGGCGGAAGTAAACAGCAAATGCAAACACCCTAAGACAGACAAGACTTTGATTGAGAAGCAGGGAGGAGGTGATGCGACCAAAGGGTAAGGACTGAGGCAGGCACATGAAGGCCAGACAGCAAGGCTGTGGCCTGGGTTGGGAGTGCAATGTGATGTGGGTTTAGTAGACTATTGCAGCTGTTATATAAAGAAGAGAGTCTGGGGACTGGTAGAGAAACCAGAGATGCCATGACTGAACGTAGGATCTGTGAAATTGTACAGAGGAGGAGACTGGTATGGAATG
This sequence comes from Condylura cristata, assembly GCF_000260355.1. Lineage (NCBI taxonomy): Eukaryota > Metazoa > Chordata > Mammalia > Eulipotyphla > Talpidae > Condylura > Condylura cristata. The sequence continues at coordinate 11,013,144 of NW_004567118.1, read as the reverse complement.
CATTTTGAAGGTAGTGAGTTGAGAATAAACACATGTGTATGGAGAATGAGGAAGACATTCAAGGACTTCCAAGCCAAGTTCTAGGACTTGATCTTAGACCTCTGGTGGATTATTTTCAGAAGGCATAGTACATTGGACTAAATTCAAAGTATGCTAGGTGGATAAAGAATAAGTATATTTACACAATGGAATACTACTCTGCTATAAAAAAGATAAAATCCTGCCATTTACAGCAACATGCATGTACAGACCTTGAAGGCATTATGTTTCATGAAATAAGTCAGAAAAAGTCAAAGCTCATATGTGATATATACAGAAAACAGACAGCTAACATAAATGAAACTAACATAAGAAAATAAGTATACTAAGGTATGTTCCTGGTAGTGCTGAGTTCCATCTGTTGTTCTCTTTCCATACTTTTGACAATTGTTGGGGTGGGAGAGAGGGCAAGGGAGAGCTCCAGAGAGTATTGAAAGAGAAAATGGATTGAGGAAATTCTGTTTGATCGGTAACATTACCTGTGGTTTCCACAGCCGGACTAATTCACCTCCCTTTCCCCTCTCTGAAGCATGCTGGAGATTGTTCTAGCACTGGGTTATCACTGGGGTTACTCCACCTTAATAAAAGTATCTTCCACACACAATTACTTTCTGTAACACTTGAGAACCTTTCTTCTTTTTAGGGAGAGAAGAGATTAGGCTTCATGTGGAGGAGTTGATTTGCATTTTACATTTGCTTTTAACTTAGATCTTAGAATTGATTTCTTCAGGAGGCTGTGTTGGAGGCCTGATTGTGCCCTAGTAGATCAGGGAGAGGTGGCAAGTTGCATTGCCACTTGCCCTGCACAGCAGTGGGCTGCCTGGCTCACTGAGTCAGGGACCTGCCACCAGCTAGTTGCTCTTACCTTCCCCTAGTGCCCCAAGCTGGCCCTGTCCAGAGTGAGAGACTGACTACCATAAGTCTCCACTGGTGGGTTATTTCCATGTGCAGCTTCTGAGTTTCTTTTTAACCTGAGTTATCCCAGGTGGGCAGGGACTGAGCTGTCACAAATACGGCCACCTAGCCTCTTTGCTTTTAGGAGAAAATGTGAAAGTCTATCCCTGTTGCTGTGTAATGGCCTGACTATTTTTAGTTTGGGCTGCCAGAGATATAAATTGCTATTTTAGTCTGCAGCCTGGTGGTGGGTAGACAAACCTGACTTACTGCACAGCAGACTCTTAATCTTCCCTCAACCATCCCGGAACCTTGCTCTTTACACTTTAAAATTCCTCTTAGGGTATGCTACTTATAACTCTGTGTTATGTATCAGAGTAATGAGGTGGTAGATACTTGAATGCTTGGGACGCTTTGAAAGCATTCTTCCCATGAGTGTAATTATTTTCCTTTTTACTAATAAGAAGTGTATAGCAAAACTCTTGTCCCTTAGGAAATTAATAAAATTATTTAGAGAATTATCAGGGGAGAACATTTTTTTTATCTATGTTTGAGAATACCTGTGATAAATTCTGATACTGTTACACGGATGTTTCTCATAAAAGTTTCCAGGCTGTCTGGTGAATAAGTATATATTTTGCATAGTTTTTAGCTAGCTATTCCCTTGATATTTTCAAGCAAAATATCTTTGTTGTCCCCAGCTCATTCCCCAGTGGATTTCACACCCGAACTCTCTGTATTGGGTTAACAGGGACTGCAATTTTATTTATCTGATCTAAGGACAACAGGTCCTTAATTCAGAGAAAACATATTAGCAAGTCTTTAGCTCATAAGCTGGGCACTATATAGAATGTGTTTTTGCCAATTTTTGGCATCCTGACTCTGAATTTAGTTCAGCCTACTATCAGCTTTTTATCATGCTAGTTAATAAGGGGTGAATAGTCACTTCCCTGCTGCTTAACCTAGCTCTAGCAAAAGGGTACTCTCCAATGCAAAGCCAGATGCCTGCAGGCTCCAAACACAAGAATGTACACACCTCTGCACCCTCTTTGCATGCCCCCACCCTTTTTTTTTTAAATCTTCCTGATTTACTATTCTTTTCTTCCAGAGAACAGACTGACTAAACCAGAACCCCTCATGACACATGGCCTGGTTATGGGTTGGGTCTGGGGATATCAGCACCCACACATTGAAGGTCCTTTGAGCTCCTCTGGTATGCGCTTCACTCTGCTGCTGCTAGCCATGAAGTTAGCCCACAGGGAAGAGTGGAATATGGACCTAGGTCTGTATGTCCAACAAATTTTGCTGTTGAGGTGCATATACAACTTGGTGTTTGAAGCAAACTACTTCAATTTAGAGAAAGTGAAGTGTCCCTCTCATTTGAGGTGGCCTACAGATAGCCAGGTATCATTTATTTAAGATGTCTTGCCAGAAGAGGTAATGCAATATAGGTAAATAGTTGGACGGGCTTACTAGTTATGGAATGCAGGGTTTAGAAATCTCCATGTATAAAGTTTTATAAATTATGAGAGGGAAAGCAGAAACCTTTTAAACGCATTGTCTCCCTTTTCATTTAATGACATTTGTTACCAGCATTTGTAAAGTTTAGAAAAATCCCTTCTTATTTTCTGTAAAGATTTGGTTATACCATTTTAAATTTGTTACTGTAGGGGGTACCAGTTGATGTGGGTAGGTGTGGTTTTTGTTTGCTTTTGGCTGGTAGCTTTTCCTTTTGAACAAACTGAAAGAATACTTAATCCAATAAACTAGGACATTTGCTTTAAGATCCTTGCTGCTGGCTCAGTTTTCAGCAATGTAAGTGGCTTTGGTTTTGTTCCTGTAACTAGGTGTTTCCAGCAGTCAGCAACCACGGGCAGCCTTCTCCATTGTTCTCCAAAGGCTTGAGCTTTTTCTCACGTGAAGTCTTCATGTTTCCACAGGTTCATGAACCACCGGGCCCCAGCCAATGGCCGCTACAAACCCACTTGTTATGAACACGCTGCTAACTGTTACACGCATGCAGTGAGTACCAGTTCCTGTCTCTTCCGCCCTTCCCAAAGGGCTTTGGTGGAAGGAGGGGCAGTTACCTCCAGTAATCTTAGCCTGACTAACTGGATTTACCCCATCTCTGCATCATCACCTACCCAGTATCAGTGATGAGTCATCTATCTGTCTGTCTGTCAACACTGTCCATCCTGGACTTTTCCTCACAGCATCTTTTCAGTAATAATAGTCAGCACCTTAAGTGTAAGAAAACCAAAGACAATTATTTAGGAAGATTCTCACCCTGGAATAAAATTCTTTTCAGGATAATCAGCCGGGTTCCTTTGGCCAGAAGAGTTAAACAGCTGTTTGAAAAGGGTGTTGTTTTTTAACTAAACTATCTCCTTGAAGCAAGTAGGCTCGTCCCTCTCGCCACCCCATCTCATATCCATTGCTTAACAGAACAAATGTTGTTCCATATTGTTGAGAAAAAGCTGATTGGATCTCTAAATTAGTTATATAAAAAGAAACTGTCCTCATTATGAGACACTAGCACTGAAAAATATATATTAAAAAAAAAAAAAACTACCCAGAAATAAATTAATACTTGGGTATATTTCTTTTTATATGTGCTGTTTTTGAAAACATATGTATTCTCATAGTTTTCCCATTAGTTTAATATCCTTGGCATTTTCTTGTCTCATAATGTCATTATTCCCTCTGTAAGTTGCATTTAGTGAGACCTTTAAGGGAATAGCAATAAATAGTATATAGTGTGAAGACAAGAAATAGAGGTTGCCAATTTACTCCTTTAGTAAAAAGTGTTTTAGCTCTTTGAACAAGCTCATTTAAGAATTTTAGGTAATGTCAATGTGATATATGGTGATATACATACATCATTAGAATAAATTTGCTTGGATTCAAGTTCTTGCTTTGTCATTTCTGTAACCCCCTCCCTCAAAGAACAGTTACAGTGTTTTCTGTAAAGGAAACAGGATGCTAAATAAATAAAGTAGTTTTCAATGGCTCTCTTTACAATCTAAGAACAGTGCCTTTTGGTCATTATTCATATAGATATAACTTTATAAAACATCTGTTTTATGTATTATAATAGTAGAATTCACCAATTACTTGGTGAACACATTACCTTCATTTATAACTGAATATCCTTTTTCCTTAGTGTTAATAAGATTTTTATTTAAATAGTTAGCATCCTGAAATCTTGCAAAAAAGTTTTTCTTTAGAGAAAAAATTAATACCAGGCATGCTTGTCCTGGATTCTATAAAAGGGCTTTAGTAATGAAATTTGGAGTACCTTCTCTAGTGGACAGTCTCTATGGCCTCCTGGCATAGATTCTGGGCACAGGACTTAGTATAATTTTTTACACTGAGCTGGTGGGGGCCTTTCCTTAATGACAGGTTCATGTGAAGTGAGCTTCATAGCACCACAGGGTCAAAATGTTTAGAAGCCAAATTTGGTTTTAAAAGATTGCACAGCCTAATTTGTTCCTCTGCTATAACTGCCTGGATATCTACCTTTTCTTCTTGACTAAATGCTTGATAAATTTAGCAAAGCCAAAAGTAAAATTACCTTGAAGATAATTGTCCACAGGCTCTTAAGCAAATAATGTGTGCTTTAAGTCTGGGTCAGGATTAAGATATAAGGAATATAAACTTTGAATAACAATTAGTTGACCTGACCTGTTCTTTCACTCAGTGATTAAATATTCATTGATTTTCTCCTTTTATCAACAGCAAAAAACCAGTAAAAGTTATGGAAATAGTGCTTTGACCGTTTCCATTCTGCTGACCAATAGGAGCAATCAGTGAAATGTTTATTCCTTGGTATGCATAATATAGAGCACTTGAATATGATGGTTTGGCTATTAAAGATGTACAGTTCACCTTTAAGAATAAGATTGGGGCCTTCCCTGATGACACAGTGGGTTAAAGCACACCACTATGAAGCTGTCCAAGGCTACTGCAGCTCAAGTTTGATCCCAGCCAGGGAGGTGACCCACTTGGCACAGCAGACCTCTCCTGGCCTGCCCACTGCTCCCCTCAGCAATGTATTTCAGTCAGTCTGCCTGTTCTACTTCCCGCTCTGTCTCTGGTAAAACCTCTCACTCCCTGCACATCTGGACAGTACCCCAGTTCTTGTATGCATAAATAAATAAATCATAAATAAATAAATCTTTAGAATAAAAAAAAAGAAAAAGACTTGCTTGAGATAGACCTGAGTAATCCCTTAATTTGTCACTTCTTTATATGTCAGAAAGAATACTTGCATGCTCCAAAGTTCAGGAAAAACTGATGAAATCTCCATGTTAATTTTTACAAAAGAAAATATTAGCTTATGAAATGCTGTCCCTGATCTTTGGGTTTGAGAGACCAGTAAAATTTCTAAAACAGACCAAACATAAACTTCTGTCATCATTTTCATTAAAGAGAAGATATTTTTACATGAAAAACAAGTAGAAAGGATATACACTTTAAAAAACTAGACTCTTGGCCTTCCCTGTTGACACAGTGGGTTAAAGTACTGCGCTGAGAAGCTTAAGCCACTTCCTCATGAGTTCGATCCCCGCCTGCCCTGGAGGAGATCCACATGGCGTGGCAGACCTCTCCTGACCCACCCATACTCCCCTTAGCAGTGTACTTTCTCGATCTGCCTGTTCTGCTCCCCACTCTGTCCCTGGTGAATCCTCTCTGGCCTGTACCCTAGCTCCATATGAATAGATAAATAAATCTTTAAAAAAAAAAAAAACTAGACTTTTTTTTGAGTAACTTACTTGTCCTTAATTTTCTCATTTTGTTCTGGCAGTAAAAACTTTAGCATTTGGAAATTCAATGCTGATGATATCTGGGGGATTAATAATCTGTCCAAGAAGGTAAAAGTAGCTGGAGGGGGGAGGGGAGGATGAAGATTGCTAAAGCTTGCCTTTCTTGCCAGGTTCTGATTATATTCTGATACATGATAAAACAGTTTATTTCTCCTGAGATTTTCTGTTATTATGATACATTAGCTAGTCATCGTCACAGACAGGGCTGGACACTGAAATTTGTATAAAATAGGTACAGAAAATGGCCCTCCCTGGTGGCGCAGCGGGTTAAAGCACTTCACTAAGAAGCTTAAGCCACTTCCCCATGAGTTCGATCCCCGCCTGCCCCGGAGGTGACCATATGTTGTGGCAGACCTCTCCTGACCCGCTCACTGCTCCCCTCAGCAGTGTACTTCGTTGACCTGCCTGTTCTGCTCCCCACTCTGTCTCTGGTGAATCCTCTCACCCTCCTCATCTCTGACCTGTACCCCAGTTCTATATGAATAACTAAATCTTTAAAAAAAATAGGTACAGAAAAATAAAATAGGTACAGAACATAGGAATCTTAAATTGTTTGAATCAGTTAGAGTGAATTAACTTTGCTTACTTAAAGGTGCTATTAAAATAAAAATCATCCCAAACCTGTTCATTCTATAGTAGCTTCTCAATTGGTGGGATATACAGATCCAAGCTTAAACTCAGGGCACATGATTTAAACAATTCATTTGTCTGCGTGGCATATACATTGTAATACTTAAATTGTCTTGATTCACTGCATTACTTTTGGCTAAAATATTGAGATTTCAGTAGCTCATGGAGAACACCAAAAATACTTAAAAATCAGAACCTGAATAACTCTTTCAACCCCCTCAGTGGGAAATCTCAGTATCCGCTTGGTCTAGCTACTTAAGTACCTAGCTCCCTAAATCACATTAAAGAACAGGGTGAGACCTGTTCTTACTTAATTAAGTTTTGATAAAGAACTTCTGCTTTGTAACTGGCAAGTAGTGTCAGCTCCTTTTCTGGAATTAGTGGGCACAGCTCCTGGGCCATGAACAGCACTGACAGCTTCCTCTGGTTCTCCTTATGATCATCCAGGAAAGGCAAAGGTTTGTTTTTAAATTACCATTCTCAAAGTGTTCCTGATAAACTTATTTATTTTTAATAAAGGTCTTACTTCAACAAAACCCAGGACATTTACACTCCTCTCCCTTGCCCGCAGTTCCTCATTGTTCCGGCCTTCGTGGGCAGTGTCTTCCTCCACTGGCTGTCCGATGACCGCTGGGAGAAGATAACAGCATGGATTTATGGAGTGGGCCTCTGTGCCCTCTTCATCGTCTCCACGGTGTTTCACATTGTGTCATGGAAAAAGAGCCACCTCAGGTCAGCACTTTTGACATGCTCTTTAACAATCAGAGCAGTTGACATCAGGTCCTGCTACACTGAGCAGGAGAGGAGACATTGTCCTGCTTGTACACTGTAATGCTGTCCCATTATGCAGAAATTTGCTGTGGACTGGACAGAGTTTGAGTCTCTCACATGTATCGCACGCTTTGACTCAGAACTGCAAAAAAAGCATGCCGCTTCCCAGAACTCACAACATAGAGTCCTGAAACCTGTTTCCCAGAGCTGTCACACACACTGAGCGTACTCCCGGCAGACATGGTAGCTGTGGGTAGTGGCAGCGAGCTCTGTGCTCGGATTTAGCAATTGAGCTTTAAGTCCAGCTCTGTCACTTAGCATTGAGTGACTCACTTGACCTCATGGAGCCTCAGTTTTTTCATCACTGAAATGAGAATGACAGTGCCTGACTCACAGGGTGATTGAAACCGTGCATGTGAAAATGACTTGCAAATGACAGAGGTTTGAGGACTGTGATGTAAGGCTTACTACAGCTTGGGCTCACTGTCGTAACAAAATTCAAAATTGGGTGCTGTGCGTCTGTTGAAATAAAACTCACATATTTGGTTCCTGTTATGTGTCAAGCACTTTCCAAACAGTGCTATGGGCACCCAGCAAGGACTTGAAAGTTCTCCTCCGAGTGAAGAATTAGCTTGGGCAATACAAAGAGACCAGCTTATGAAATAGATTTTGCACAACTCCAAAGGACAAAATTTCTTCTCAAAAAAAAGATTCAGACCTTACATTTAAAATATACTAAAATACAGCTTTTGGTTTTATAGAATACACTCTCTAATCTCACATTATTCAAACTATCTAGTATCAATATTCTAACAGTCATCTAACCTAATGGAAAGACATGCTTTATTGAAGACTAGGATTTGGGGTTGTAAGATGGTTACAGATGTCCTCATAGGTTTAGTGATGGCATATTAGCACTGTTTAGTTGTCACCTGGGAAAGCTTAGGCTCAGAGAAGCTACCAGACTGGGATACCAGCAGGATACCAACAGGAACTGATCTTCCCAGGACCTCTGGCTTTAGTCTGTGTTCCTTGCACAGCACCCTTCATGACAATGCTGATAATTTATAATCTGCCACCTTCCCCTATAAGGTCACACTTTACTGGGCTTAAAATAAAGCCATGGCATCAAATCATGTGCGTGTTCTGGGCCACAGTTGACAGCTTCATGCTGCCCTGCTCCCCAGAATGCGCATGGCAGAGCCCAGGGGCCAGGACACTTCATTACCTCCCTGGCACAGTTCCGTACTGTGGTTGCCTACTGACTTGGCCTGGATGCCTGGACATCTGAATCAATAAAGAGTTGTAGATGCCTACTACAGTATTCAGGGACTCCCTGCCAGCGCCCAGAAAGAAGGTGTAGTAAAAAACTAGACTTAATTGAGTCTTGAGATCGTGCCTCTAGGATGAGAAGGCACGTGTGGAATTGGATTTTTACTCTGTATTAAAGTTTTTAAGTATGCAGATAACCTTAATTTAAATAAAAGCGGGATAGGAAAGCCTTTATTGAGTCCCTACCACACCTCCGTTGTAGAGATGTTACTGTTCCCATTTTACCCATGAGGAAAGTGAAGGTTCGAGAGGTGGGTGGCGGGTCTTAAGTAAAATTGTATGTCTAATTTTACCTTTGTGCATTTACTATCACAGTCTAACTGAATTGGAGTCTCCAGACCTGACTAGGAATCACAATCTTCCATTAAAAAAAGAAAATTCTCTTTTTCCTTCTGTTCTCTAGCCTGTTTTGAGCCCTTCTCCATTGCTTTTTCAAACAATGGTGTGCATTATTTTCACTTTTTTACATCTTTAATTTTTGATCAGTATCTGATTTCTCCCCTCCAGTGTGGGTGCCATAGTTCAGTTCACATGACAACACTAAAAAGGACTAAAACACCCTTAATCTGTTTGGGTCCACACTGTGTGCATAGTGAAGCAAAGCTGGATACTAGTGCTCCTGCAGGTCATGGCTACCACTGCGTGGACACTGAGAATGTTCAAGATGATGCAATGCCTTTTTACCCTGAAATTGGCAAATTAATTCATAGAGTAGCTGCGTGACTTTAAAGGCCAACTGGTGGATGCCGTGAGAAGTTAGAACAAAAATGGAAATTTTAGCACAGAGGTGTGATAGCCCATCTTTGCAGTCTGGACATCTTCTAAAATGATTTGACTTGTTTTTCCCCCAGAACCATGGAGCACTATTTTCACATGTGTGACAGAATGGTGATCTATTTCTTCATTGCTGCTTCTTACGCGCCGTGGTAAGAAACAGTCTTTCTCTTTTAGACAGTAGTATTTTTAGGATTAGAATTCCTCAGTCTTCTCCCCTCTCTTCTACCCCTAGGCCCTATGCCTGTACCCCACTTCATCTCCCAGCACCTATCTACACACACTTTTCTCCTACCTTCACTTACTTGGCTTAGATTGTGGATTTGAGGGGAATATTGTGGCTCTTCAGAACACTTACCTGGCATAGAATGTTTCGAAAGAAGAGCTGAGAACGAGTGTGGGGGTTGCATGCCCACTTTTGACATAAGCTATGCTGCCTGCCTTCTCGCTGCATATTCTGCACTTGTTTAGACTACTCGCACATCTAAATGTACGTATGTGTGTGGAGAACAAACACCTTTGAAATGTATGCCATTTGTCATCAGTTGATAGCACCATGGCATTTCTCATTCCTTGAGCTTATCTGAGTAAAGAAACTGGCCAACTTAATTAACCATTTAAACTTTCTAGTGCTCATTTCTTTGATCTGCCTCCTCTTTTGGTATTGCTCAGCTGAAACCCACAATTAAAGAAACATTATTTTTCCCTTATTAAGATGTGGTGCAGTATTAAACACTCAGAAATTCATATCATGCCATCAACTACAGTTGTCATGAGCAAGTATGGGACTCTGGATTCTAATCAAGATAGCATCCAGCCTTAGTCAATTCTAGGAAACCTATTATCTGTTGGAGTAAAAAGTCAAGTGCTGTCGGTCCCCAACAGCTGTTGCTAAATTACAGGCCTGCATCATATTAGAAAATCCTCAAAGGCTTTTGTAAAGTATATTTCAATTTACAAGAAGTAGGTAGATTTTAAATGCAGGCTGAAGAATCAGACATCCAGCACCAGTTTTTCACACGTAGTCTGTGATACACAGATGGTATCTTTCAATTTGTAAATAATAATTTTGTAGAAATAGCCAATTAGGAAAGCATTCTTTTCCTGATCTCTATTCTTAAAATTAAATTAGTACAGATGAATTTGCAACATTTTAAACTTCAGGCTGTACAAGAGGCCACACTTACACGTTGGAAAAATTCTCCTCATGTTCTCCCTTAGCAGAAAGATCTGTAACCGAGACACTTGGTCTGTGTATTGGACACTTGCTGCAGTGTGAGATCCCAGTGCAGGATTTTGTTCAGGATTCTCATTAAGCTTTGTAAGCATTCTGCTCCCAAATATGTTGTCAGAATCTGAGGCAAGCAGCCTTCACTGCAGTCTGCCTAATAAGGAAGTCAGGCACCACAGGTTGCCTTTTAGCTGGTTCTATTTTTAAATCATGTCAGAACAAATTCTATGTCTTAAAGCTTGACTGACAATTTTGTCTTGGAGTTACTAATTCCACTCAGATTACCCAGATACCTTCATAGCCTGTTGAAATTATAACATAGTGGGCTGATAAGCTCTCTCTTCCTTGTCTTAGCCTAGTACTTGATTTCCCAGTTTTCAGTGATTAGAGGAAAACATAGGCTCTGTGAATTCCTTTCATTTATCATTTATGTGTTTTTATTGTCATGTTTACATTTTTAGGTTAAATCTCCGTGAACTTGGACCCCTGGCATCTCATATGCGTTGGTTTATCTGGCTCATGGCAGCTGGAGGAACCATTTATGTATTTCTCTACCATGAAAAGTAAGAGAAAATAATTTACATTTGATATTAGATGCCTAAATTTTATCTACATTACAACACAATTTACTTTGTATTTGTACTTCAAAATAGTAGAAATACATAAACAGAATATATATTGTTTTTACAAATCTTTGAAACCATTTGGCCTTCACTATTGATGAGCAGGCAGACAACATTTTAGAGTTAGCTGGACCTTAATTCGTATCTTATTGAGACTAGCCTTATCCTCTGTGATAAATAGTTGTCACAAAAGAGATGACAAGATTTCAACAGAGATGACAATAATAGGCATAAAATATGCAACATAGTACTTACTTCAAGAAGAACCTAGTTAGGATGTTTCAAACAACGATGCTTAAGAAAGGACATTAGGAAGGGCATCTAAACTCTCAACGTCCTAACCCTGGGCACAATTGTTAAACCATTGTTCATAGTTCATAGTCAGGAGCGTTAAGCAATATAAAAATAAAAACTTTCTGAAATTTAGCTTCTTAGCACTAGAGGAGACCTTCAAAGTCATCTATTCAGCCTCACGCTTAAAAAATGAGAACATTCAGGACGTGCATCAAATTAGTGACTCATCTGGAATTAAGACCGAAGTGCCCTACTTGCTACTCTGTCTTTCATCTGTCTGAATTGGAGAAATTCACAACCATAAAATCATTGCCAGTTTATTAAATTCTCTATCTATTGTTATTGGTAGAATGACTCCCAGAGTTGAATATAATTTGTTTTTACCACAAGGTATTATATTGTTTCCCCTTTTCAGAAGAAAATGGTAGTTCTATTAACTTCTTACTGATTTTGAATTCACTTTACTGCATTTTTTACTATAACTGGCAATTCTGAGCAGTGTTGCACAGTATTTATAAATCCAAAGGAGTAGCTTCTTTCTTAGGCTCAAATTTCTAACTTACATCCTTGGATAAAATGGGAAGTAAAATAAAGAAACTGCTGCTTACCCTGTTCTCTGCCCTCTGATGTTAGTCCTTTCTTCCCTAGTTCCATGGTGGACTTTTAATCTAGAACACTAAGAATGAGATGCTAGACCCTTGGTGTTTCAGTCTAGCAGACATTAGGGAGTAACAAAATTGTGCCAGGTAGTGTTCTAGGCCTGCAGCTTCAAACACAGATAAAACTTATTCCTACTTTTGAAGAACTTAAAGACTCTAGAATCACTAGACAGAAATATAAACAGAAGCTCAATACAGTATGTTTCTTAGCATTTCAAAGATGTAAAACCAAGAGCCAAAACAAAAAAAATACATGTCCTTCTGTCCTTAGCCTCCTCTCCCCTTGCCACTGACAAACCAGGCTTCAAGCTGAATTCTCTCCACCTCCATAATTTCAGTTCCCTTTAGCTGTGGATTAAATGACAATGAAGGCGAACACTCTGATTGGAAAGGGGATATCTTGGTGAATTGGATTCAATAATTACTGTTAGCAGAAAACACTTTCCAGGTAGCCTGTGGTGTTTGATGCTTTTTTAATCCTGAAAGAAATGCTAGTTCATTGTTACTCAACTACAGTATTTTAATTAGAGGCCTCATGGTCTCCTACTGGGAAAATACATTTTTATTTGAATAGTTAAGAATGTAGGCTTCTTTTTCAAAGGGAAAACTGGTGTGGGAATGGACTAAGTTTTGTAGAAATAAATTAATTTCATTGCATTTTTATCCTGCAGGTATAAGGTAGTCGAGCTCTTTTTCTATCTCACTATGGGGTTTTCTCCAGCTTTGGTGGTGACATCAATGGTAAGAAGTGGCTTCATAATTTCTATTATTTCACCTTATTTTTTGCCTTTTAAATCATTAGGTTCTTAATCTGACTTTAGATATCATAAATAGATATAGCTTTTCAACATATTATAACCATAGCTTTTTTTCATATGACACTTTGACATGTCCATTAATTAGACTCTTAGAAATATATGTGACAAAGTACCAGCCACTGTGTATAGCTGTACCAGCTACTATGTATAGTTTGGAAAAGCTGTGCATTAGGTTATATCTTTGCATTTGGTAAGCTTCTGTGTTTTTCTTTTGGATCACCTTTCTGTTGCCCTCTTTTGTTCCCAAGGGGTCTGAGATCATATGAAGTTAGGAATTTCTGCTTGAATTACTTAGTGTCTTAACCCCGAACCCATGAGAGAGGATACATTTTGAGGTCTCTTAATGTGAACAAATTATAAATTACCAACTGTTAAAATCTTAAGAATTAGAAGGGCTTAAAAGGTCATTTGGTTCCACAATTCATTTGATGTTTCATCAATCCTTTTTTTGAGTCATACTATTTCTTTTTCTCAGGTAGTTACATTTTTGAAAAAAAAATCAAACAGCCACGTCATGACCACCTCGTCATCCCATCTGACTGGTTTTTCGTATCTTTAGTTTTTGTCCTCTCTGTCTTACACCCTACATTTTTGGGGGGAGAAAGTAGACCAGTTGCCCCCAACAGAATTTAAAATCAAGCAGGAATATTACAATTGATAGTAAAAGGAAGACTGTAATGAAGTTGTGTCATATCTTTGAAAAAAGGGCAGTCTTATATAGGTATACTTGAAAAAAGGACCAGAGGAAATGTACATAGATTAGGAGAGACACACAGGAGCCAGGAGCTGGAAGGGGTGTTGCAGCGGTAAAGGAAGAGAAAAGAGCACAACAGAAGCCCTAGGGAATAGGGAAGCCCATTTCTTTGAAGAACTGAAAACAGTTCATTTTGGAGTATGTATCAGTACATGATGGAGTAATTGTGCAGTTAGTTTGAGTCATGTGAGAATGTTAGACTAATTCTGGACCAAAAAGAACCTCAGTAAGCCATCTGAACTAATAGTCTGAGAGAAGACTCAAAGGTTTAATTCTGGTCAGAATAATGGGTATCAGACTTACTCTTCTGCCACATGGAATTCAAACTGGAAAAACGACTTTTTTTAGCATTGGACAGACAGTGATCCTAGAGGGAAGAGAAACAAAAATATGGGCTTCAAATTCACCCCCTCCCATTGTCTCCCTGTGCACATCGCAACAAAAGAAAGTAGAGCCAGGGAGCAGCAGTCTGGGTAGAGACAACATTTCGGCTATTGAGACAGCTGCAATTTGGGGATAGGGTACCGGAGAGGACGAGCTGCATGAGAAATGAGTCCAGAAATCTACAGAGGGATTTCCTTTAGTCCTTGCCTAGAGCCTGCATGCCTTAGCCAAGCTAAGCTATTGGAAAGCTATGAGATAAACATCAATTCTAGAAGGTACCTACAGCTAGAGTGGAAAGACCATGTGGAACAATACCCCATGTCAACTGGGGTATTCAATTGACCCCAGCAAGGCCATACCTTAGGAGAAGAGCTGTTTTAGCCCTAGAGTGAGGACTGCTCTCAACCTACTGTTCAAAGCCCAGAAACAAACTTGAAGAGAATAAAATTGATCTGCCAGAAAATCAACTGTCCCTCACAGCATATCTCAACATTCATTACTCTCTAATAACTTGGCGTCACTATCCAAACAATTGCTGCTATATAAACAAACAGCAGGAAAATGTGTCATGGCCTACCTGGGGGAGCAGGTCAGTAGAAACAGACAGAGAAGGCAGGTGCTGAAGTTAGTGTTCAGGGCTTTACAACCATCATGAGTAACCAAAGGAGGAATCTCGGAAAAGACAGGGAACTATAACAAAGAAGTCACTTGGAATTCTAGATCTAAAAGCTCTATGTTAAGAGAAGTTTATTGGATGTGACTTAAAAATAGATTGTATACTACAGAAGAAAAGATCATGAACAAACTGCAGACAGGGAGAAGATATCTGTTTTTTTTGTATGTGTCTGACAAGGGTCACACATAATATATAGAACACCAAATCAATAACTGACCAGTTCTATAAAAATGGACAAAATACTTGAAAAGACACTTCACAGAGATACACAAGATTCCAGGAAGCTCTTGAAAAAGTGTTCAACATCATTAATCATCAGAGAAAATCAGGGAAATAAACTTTCTACAATAATATGTGAATTTTATTCATAATAGGCCCCAAGTGGAAATAATTGATAAAATTATATGAAATACATCTGAGTAATAGGAACTGATGACTGATAATACCTAAGCACATGCACAAATCTCAAAAACATCATATTAAGCAAAAACAGAAGCCAGACACAAAAATGTGCATCCAGCATAATTCCATTTATGTGGCATTCTAGAACAGATAGACTTCTTCTGTGGTAATATGTAAGAACAAGGGTTGCCTTGGTGGAAGGGGTTGTCCAGCATTGGGAAAGAACTTTCTGGGGTTACACAGGCATGTGCATCTACCATAACGCATGCTGTTCATTCAGATCTATGCAACACACTGTCAACTATCAGTTTTCTTAAATGACCTTCCCCCATCCCTCAAAAAAAAAAAAAATGTAAATTCACATACCAGACCACAATGGTTGAAATCCTGATTCTAACACATGAAAGGTATTTGACCTTAGGCAAAACCCTTCACTTCTCTCTGATTTTTTTTCTCAGGGATAAAGGTAGATAATAGTGCCTAGTTTAGGGAAATGCTTCCATTAGTGCCTGGTACATAGTATCACAATAATGACCCTGATCATGAAGGAAACTTAGTGTGTTATTTGCTGTAGGATTAACAATGTTTGGTTTTTTTTTGAAAGTTGCTAAGGTTAATACATTTTAAAGAACCATTAACAGGATTTATGTTGAGACCAGTCTGTGTGTTTGGTTTGTGTTCTTGCTTATTGTTTTAGCAGAAAGGAGAGTGGCTTCCTTTGGGGCAGTGACTGGCTATACGTTGCTCAGGATACTGCGTTTTTCTGGTCTTACTCTTTACCTCTTATTGTTTCCATAATAAGGATGTAGTGATAGATGAAGAACTACTACCCTTTGGGAGCCATGTGCCTCTCTGAGAGAGCCTTAGTCTAGAAAATTCTAGCTTCTAGGAAAATGTTCCTAAAGCACATCTGCACATTTCTTGTTTAGTTAATGGATATTAAATGCTTACAACCTTTAGGAAGTCATGCACGTGTGCTTAACTTTTTAAATAAAAATAAGCCTGGCTGCTGTCCCATCTTACCTGGGCTACTGAGAAATCTGCGTCAGTCAATTTGAGTTGGCTTCTTGTGGGACCATTTGATCCTGCAGCAGCCATGGGCTTATGTGAACTTTGAAGAAAGTTCTGATTTTCATTTCCCAGCCTCACTCCAGGTTCATCGCTTGTCACTGCAGTTGCTTTGCCCTAGGTCTGAGGGGCCCCTTCAAGTGGCGACTGATTAAGGCTTCAGATTTGGCCATAGGAACCTGCAGCAGGGCCCGCCTATCCCCATCTGTCACTTCCCAGGTGTCTGGGACCCCCCCACACACACACACTTGTTCCCTTCTGAGGCCTGGTCACTATGTGCTTAGGTTCCCACCCACACTATTGAACCAGAGACCTTTCTGTTCTGAGTCCCCAAAAAATCAAGGGGGGCTACTTGTTTCTTCATAGCTTCCTAAACATAGTCACTGTTCTTTTCCCCTCTCACTGATTAATTAAAATCCAGTTTAATTAAAAACCAAGGCCTTTGAAAAGCAAGCATAGCCAAAATATTCTCCTTTTTGTGCAAACATACACACAACTGTTAACTTCCCACTCAGCTAAGAAATGCCCAGACTGAAAGACCAAAAAGTTGGCAACCTCTAGAAGGTCAGGAAAAATAGGTTGGACTGTGTGAGCTCTGATCTTAGAGGTCAAACATCTAACTATGGTTTTTCTGCGTCAGCCATAAGGGAGCCCTATACTCTCACAGGCAGAGGAAGTCTCGAAAAAGAAATCAGTGTAGCACAGTGTTTGAGGAGTACAAAGGGAAGTGAAGACTCGGGCTGAGGATGTAAATTATAAATGGAGTGGCGTGGGTGTGCCTTGGGAGGAAAGAAAGCTTTTAAAGGGGAAGATGAAAGCCAAAGATTGTACTTTATTAAAATGAGCTACTGTGTTGGGGAGCAACTGTGGTCTGCTCGAACATGCTACGGGTGAGCAAGCATGCTGCTTTTTTATTGTGGGACCGTGACCTCACTGCTTGGCTGAATCAACACTGTCAAGCCAAAGGGAACCCAGATCAAAGTCTAGTTGATATTTACAGATAGGGGTTCTGCCCGGCACAGCTTCTCCATTGTCTAGAACACCTGGGGGCTTTAAGGGGAATGACAGTTGTCTCTAGTTTGTCACATTGGTGTAACATCAAAACCTTTTTATATTTTTCCTGTTAACAGAATAACACCGATGGACTTTACGAACTTGCCTATGGGGGCTTAATTTATTGCCTGGGAGTTGTGTTCTTCAAGAGCGATGGCATCATCCCATTTGCCCATGCCATCTGGCATCTGTTTGTGGCCACGGCAGCTGCGGTGCATTACTATGCCATTTGGAAATATCTTTACCGAACTCCTACAGATTTTATGCGACATTTATGACCCTTCTGTACTAGGTCTCCAAGCCAGTATTATTTTAATTGTGGCACTTGGGAGTGGGGTAAGAGCAGAAAATTGCATAGAGGAAAAAAAAAGAAGACAACTGCACTGACTTTCTTTATATCTTTTGAATATAATTACTGTGAAAGTATAAAAGCTGTGTTTGGAATTGTCCCGCTCATAGCAGATTAATAAGGTAGTGAATTAATTATTCATTTCCATTCCACTATCATGATGGACTCTGGATAGACTTGGCCAACTGATGTTTACAAACCAGAATTTTGTATTTTAATTTTACAGATTTTACTACATGATTTTTCTAAATTACTAGGTCAGGTTGTAAAAGTCAGTGCAATCACAAAGCTTCCTTTTTAGGAGAAAATTATTTCTATCACTTTCCCATTAGTTGTGTAAAGAATCATGGGCAGAACTTACACACTTTTACCATGTTTCATCTTAACACAACGTGGTTATTTTTTAAATAGAAACTTTAGTTTTTGTAAATTTTTAATACCTATTTCATTGAAGCGCATCTCTGAGGTTCCTCATTCATGTGAATTTTTGCAGCAAGCTGTCAACATTCCACAAACATTATACCTCTTCTGATTGTCTTATTAAGTATAGAGAAGTTGCCAATTTTTAAAAACTACAGTTTTCAAAACTTTTCTGCCAACCTCTGACTCTGAATTCTGTGCTGCTTTGGGTCGTACACTTGACCTAGTCTGGTTTACCAGTGATGGAAAAGTATTTTGATATCGTTCACTTTTTCAGAAGATTCTACTTTTTCTCTATGCCTTCGCCAAGTTTTCTTCAGAACCTCTTTCAGCAGTGGACGAGCATTCATGTCTGTATTTCGATAGGATGTTTGTGTTGGCCACCCACTGCCGACGCCTGAAGAGAGCTGTGCGTTCCAGTGACCCGTGCTGTCGCCTGTTTGCAGCCCGATGGCTAAGTTCTTGTCACTTAGTGCTTTTTTTTTATTTGATATTCATTTTCCATTGTGGAATTAGATGCATAAATTCACATTTCTACCTTTCCTCTGCCTCCCCTCCTAGACTTGGCTTTTTATCATAGAAAACTATTTAAATCATCGCTTGACAGATAGAAACTCATGCATCTGTAGTCCATAGATCACCTACTGGCTCAGTGGCATGGTATTTAATATATTATTTTTGGTTGTCCCTCAGTGTCTTATATTAAGATTAACATTACTTTCTTTGTTAACTCCTTTCCCCTGGTCTTTTAATAAATGAAATAACCTTGCCTTTATCTAGCTTGAGTGCCCACATCATCTGTTTTCTTAGCAATGGGCTTGATCATCAGAATTGCTGATTTGACAACACACGTGGGCTTACTGAAGTTTTATACTAATGTAGCTTTAAAGGAGGGTTTAGTGTGTGTGTGTGTGTGTGTATGTTAAGGAGTCTGATTTTGGCGAATTGGCTTGGGAACGAGGGACAGAAGAATTGGCATCTGCTGGTGAATTCTTAAACAGGGGGCTGTGCCCAAGACAGCATCCACCAGTCACCTGCCCGCATGCTCCTGACCACCTGGGTATGTGTTGTGTGCTGTGTGTGTTTCATTTTTTAATATATTAAAATTTTGTGGATTCATTTGAAGTCTTCTCAAAAGTAACCCTGTCAAAACCTCTAAAATATATGTTTTTAAAAATGTGTGCTACAGACTAGAATAAAATTATTACTTGGATTTGCTCCACTGTCTCTAAATTAGATGACTGTCAAAATGATGATGCATTTTTGAGAGCTTGAGCTCTTCTAGCAATTGTGGTGGGTATACTAGCCCTTTAAAAAAAAAAAAGTCAGAACGGGAAGAAAAACAAATGCCCCCTGTCATCCAGAACTTCCTAGTTCAGCTTTCAATCACTGAAATGCCAGAGACAGCTAAACATTAACCATCACACCTTTTCAGCTTAAAATATGCTACTTGGGACCCCACAATTATAAATTTAGTAAAAGATGTATTTTTACCCAGAAAGGCCTTTGAGTTTAGATTGTAGAATATCCAGCTGGACTGAAGTTACAGGCTTTCCTATACCTAGCACATACCCTCGCAGTCCTATCAGCTCTGAGTACGGGAGACTCATTGGGAGAGTAATCCTAAGTCTGGGAGCCAGGGCAGGAAGCCAAGGTCTGGGACCCCAGAGTTTCCCGCCTGCCACACACACACACCCCGACATCCTCAGAGTCAGTGAAAACAAATAACATGAACTGGAAACGCAGCAGGCATAGCCACGGAAAGAAAACACTTCACGTGGTTTAGAACCTCAGACAACCCTCTGTGAAATCTAATTTCGAAGACAGAAGTGTCTTGGATCATTACGATTTCCAAGAGTCCTGTCTTTGGGTCCACCCAGGTAAACTTACCCATTTTTAGAGCATCCTCCCACCACTGTGCTCTCACCTTCCTGATCAGTAACCTCCAGCTAAAAGCACTTTCTGAAGGTCAAACCTCACCAATAACTGGCCCACCACCCCAAGTGTTTTGCTCGACCTGTTCCAAGCTAAGTTCTTACGTTCCCTTATTCCCTCACCAAGCCCTTTTCTCCACCATTTATCCACCCTAAATGTCTCTCAGAACCTCCACCTTAGTCCCTATCCCTAGGCCTGTTTCCTCCCCACTACATAGTCCTAAAAAACCCTAGTTAGGCTGTGGACAGCTGTAGCCACCTCTTCACATGCATTACTGCCACTGGCCACACCCCTCAGACAAGCGCATCCTCGAACTGCCAGTGTTGTCTTCCTAAGAGACAACCTCCATGGAATCCTAAGCCCTGTGACTCAAGCCCAGCACATTAGCCGAGGTCTCTTCAGCTGCTGACTCCTGGTCTTCCCTCGCCCCAACACAATCCCTCAAGATACCAACCCCACAGGGAGCTTCCCAGCCTTCCCCCACAACATCCTCACCACTTTTGCGCCTGCTGTGCCTTGGCCTGGAGTGCCCTAACACAGCCTTCTTACCCTAATAAACACATTTCTTCATTCCAAACCTCCATCTAAAGAATCTCGCCATGCTGACCCTGCCCCAGGCACAGTGAGTGGGGGCTCCTCTGTCTCCCCAGCACCAATCACCTCCATGCCCCTGCCCCGTGACACTGGAATTGCCTGCTTGCTTGCTCCACCCACAGCCCTGGGGCATGTCTGGAGACAGGAGCTGAGTCTGTCACTCTCTGTCCTTAGCTTCTGACCTGGCTCTTGGCCCGCAGTAGGTACAAAGAGAAGCTGTGCATGAGTAGGAAGGGAGCAGCAGGCTGGCGGGTAGTGTTATGAAGGAGGTGACAGAATAAAGCGTTTTAGGGCAGACCTGGTTTCAGTCACGTTCACTTGGCCCTCACACCCTGAGGCGGGCTCCCACTGAGTGGCTGCAGCCTGACTTTCAGCCTCCCAGTCCTACTGCTGCTTTGGCCAAAGGTCAGCTAGAACATTTGTAGCAGCCACAGGAAAGTGGGTGCGAAATTGGTGTGTAAATATTAGGCACGGTGTCCTAAAGAGGGAAAATCCAAGCTGTTTATTGAAACTACCAGAGAGCCAACTATCAACAATTTATAAATTTTGCCTGGGAAATTATTTTGCCTGTCCTGCTTCCCTTTGGGTTGTTTCTGAGCTTAATAAAAGAACACAGTTTCGCAGCCCTAGAGCCTCAATGCAGACTACTCTTGAGAAGCAATGATTTTAACAGGATTTTTATTATTTATTTTTACTCTGGAAATATATAAAAACAGAGAACAGGAAACTAAGTACCCCAAGCTTGCTCATCTACATGTACTTTCCTACCAACCTTTATTCCCCTTTGCATAGGATTTGCTTTTGTTTTGTACAGTTAAATATGTGCCACATAAGTAATTTTATAGGCTTCTTCCTTCCTCTCCCCACTTCTTCTAAGCATTTAAGAAGTACTGTTCTAGTGTGGAGGGGGAAATGCACTGCACTCTGGTGATGGCACACGGGTGATTTGGTGATGGAAAGCCCACAGGGATTACAACTGAGATGCAAAAAGGCACAAAATGATGTAAAAGTAAGCTTTACATTATTTTTTTTAAAATACTGTTCTAAACAAATCTTAGAAATAGGACTGCAGAATTGAGGCTACTAGAAGAAGGAAGAGTGGCGAGACAAAGGGGGCCATGTGCCTAGGGTGAAAGGACTGTGGGTACATTGTTGGGGGTGGTGTGACATACACCTGCGGAGGTGTGAACCCCCAAATCATACCCTTGCTCTAAGTCAAACTTACCTCCGTAAAAAAGGAGAAATGAATCTGCCCTTACAGCTACAACTGAGGATGATGCTGCATTACCTACCATGACTTCACTTTTCCCTTCTTTTTAAAACCTCACATCAGTTCATTGAATTATTTGATCCCTTGCCTTCTTAAAAAATAATAAATAAAAATGGTATTCTGTAGTTTTCATCACCACAATTTTCAATGACTCGGTCATGTTTCTGGACTGACTATATAGCCTAATCTGCTTCATCATTCATGTCATTTTGGATTTTTAGGTTGTTTCAGATTTTTCTCTATAAAAGAGCTGTGGGGAACACTTTTGCATACCTCTGTCCATATTCACGATCGGGTCTTTAAGGAAATAATAACAACCTGCATATGGGTACTGTGCTAGCCAACATGGTTATCTCATTTGATCTTTGTAGCAATCTCATGGGTGGCTCATTTTACTATCTCCATTTTACAGATGAGAACACAGGCAAGGCGAATGAATTTCCTTGCTCGAAGTAAGTGGCAGGGTCTGATTGAACCCAGGAAGTCTGGGTCTAAATTCAACCTCAGGACGACAGCACCTGGTTCAAAGGCTTATTTAAAGGACTGAACCCAAAGGAAGAAATTTAAAAATAAAGCTCATTCCAAATCTGCCCATTTTCACTTTGTTTCTCAGATATGTCTACTTCTCTCATGTTATTTCAATGGGGAGCACATAGAAAAATCTCCAAATGAAACTGACCTTGAAGAAGCTGCTTCAGCCACTCTCCTTGTGAAGCAAAATCAAGTTTTCCAAGAGAACCTGAGGAATGTTTTCAGTTTAGCAAGATTAGAATAACTACATTTATGTCTTTCTGCTGCTTTTGCTATTTTTAACAGACAGTGCCAACATGTTCTTAAGTTCTGTGCCATTTCCACCTACGTCCCTGCAGTGTCTTGGTGGTGTTATTTTTCCAAGAAACCGTGCCACCGTGCACTCACTCGAGCTGCTCTGCAAGGGGAGGCGAAGCCATGCTTATCTGGGGTCTGTGCTCCACTGCAAAGATGCTCGTTCTGCTACACAGCTCATGATCGCTCAGACTTCCACTGCTGTTAGGAGTGCCACATTGAAATAGCCAGGCAGGGCCCTCCGTGGAGGCACAACTGGTTAAAGTGCAGCACTACAAAGCTAGCCACAGCCACCATTTCAGTGCAGTTTTGATCCCCAGCCCTGGAGCTGACCCACATGGCACAGCAGACCTCTCCTGTCTCACCCGCTGCTCCCCTCAGCAGTGTACTTCATCAGTCTGCCTGTTCTGCTCCCCACTCTGT
>NW_004567118.1:10963134-10990000 GCF_000260355.1 Condylura cristata | reverse complement strand
TCAGTACAAATGGGATGAAGAAACAACTTTTGAACGGTCACTGCTCGACATCTCGTATGACGAAATCTTCAAAAAAAAAAAAAAAAAAAGAAAAAGCTGGTGAGATGAAATTCGCCTTCCTTATAGGCTCTGGAGTCCTCACCTGATCCTGGTCCTCTGGCTGCCCTGTGTCAGGTCTAACTTAGCACACCCATCAAAAGTATCCATCACCAAGAAAGCCCAGAAAAAAACAGCTTAATTTAAAGGATTCAGTTCTCTTACACCGTGAATGTCTTCTGAATCCCATCTGTGAACAGCGAGTGGAGTCGGCCAGCCTGTGAGAGCCTGGCTGGGTGAGCCAGGCAAGTCACCTATTACCCGTGAGCCTCTGTTGCTATCTACAGAAGGGGGATGGCCCCTCCCTCACAGCCCAGGCACAAGGATTAAATAAGCCACTCCAAGTGTCTAGTGTCTGCATTCTGGCATGTGATGGGCACTAGACAAATGTTAACTTCCTTCCCATATGGCCAAGCTTTTCCAATTATGGTTCTAACCCACCTGCAGAGATTTTTCACGTGGAAACAACCTGGAAGGAAGTTCAGCAGCATTCTTTCAAAATCTTATGCATTTTTTAGCTCTTTAAGAAGTCCCGGATCAAACTAGTGAAGGCTAAACTCAGGCACGCGATCACCCTGAACTTCCTAATGCTGTTGTGCCCTGCGTTAACCAAAGCTTCTTTATATCTCCAGTATTTCTTGAGATGGAGGCTGTGCATGAGTTAAAAAAAAAAAGGTGGGGGGGAGGTAGGGGAGGTAAGGAGGAGGCTGGCAGGCCTCCTGCTGAGCCCAGAGGGGATGTTCATCCTTCATACCCTCAAACCAGAGGCTTTCAGTTAGCCACACTATTTGCCCAGTGCTGTTTCTGCTGCCACAGGAGCATGGCCCTCGGGAGAGGCGCCCACCAGAAACACCTTTAGTGACTCATTCAAAAATCACTTCTAACTCCATGCTCTGACCTCCCCATCTTCCTGCCCAGTGATGCAGTCAGGTCCTCTAGTTCACACTCATTCAACAAGTGTGTATTTGGGGTCCAGTTCATGCCAGCAACTTTCCTGGGTTGGGGATGTGCTATGATGAAGAAAAGACCAAAGACAGAGCCCTGCCTGTTTCTCTGGTCATGTGATCCCAGCCCCTGCTCCTGAGATCCAGAGATCCAGATGTGAGGACCAAGTAAGTTTTCCTGGGTCTGGTCTCTGGCAGGTGCCATGACCAGTGAACACAGAGCTGTTCAGAGCACCTAGCAAGTGACGCAGATTTAAGTAGCTTTTCAACAGGGTAGCTTTACTGGTGCCATAGATTTGTGTTTGCTGGGCTGGTTTCAGGTTTCTGGTGTGAAATCAGATCTTTCTGTGGAGAGCACAAAAGAGGTTCATGGGGTGCTGTGCCCTCCCCTGGGAAGAGAGAGAGTTCTGAATAAGGTCAAGTCTCTGCCCTCCAGGTTCTCACAGTCGCCTGGGAAGGACAGGAGGACAAATTAGCAATTATAATGTGACTTGGTGGCAACAGAGCTTTTGTGCCGGATGCAGTCAGTGAAGGAGGGAGGCTAGGAACCCCTCCCCAGGGAGTAAGAAGTCATCCCTGCAGAGACAGTGCTTCCGCTGAGTCTTGAAGGGTTGGTGAGGAGCCACTATGAGACAAGTGGGGGCCCCTGTTGAGGGAGGAACCTTCTGCACGTGGCAAGTTTCAGAAACAGTGGGGTGCGCTTGGAGAAATGTTGCATGGGATGTCTGGGAAGGGTGATTATAACACCCCTCACGGCCACTGAGAGCCTGCTAAACATGTTTATAGAGAGGCACACGCTCATCTGTTATTTGAGGCAGTGAGGGAGATGATGCTGTAGGCATGTGAGAAAACTGCAAGCAAACTCAGAATTCTAGATGGTTCTTTGTCCCAGCATTATTGCACTCCCTTTTCCTTTCCCTCCGCCCCTCACAACGACTCAACACCACAAAATTCTTATGGGAGACAACTGTTTGAGGGCTCCTCTATGCCAATTCCCATCCATGCTTTTGTATTAAATCGGAATGAGGCATGCGAAGGATATTATGAACTAGGTGCTCGCGTCCTGCACTAGGGACTGTCCTTTGCCCTTGACATAGATAACGAGGATCCAGGGAAATCTGCAGAGGCCTTCATCTAGGCCTCCAACTCATTCAACAAAGAATGAGCCCCTCCTGCATGCCAAATGTGGCCCTGGGTGTTAGGGACACAGCAGCCCTGCCTCGTTTCCTGGGGTGGGGAAACGACCATAAACATCTGAGTAATACATCTAGCAGTCAGGTGTCATATGTGCAATGGCGAATACTCAGGGAAGAGGCAGGGGTTCTGAAGTGAGTGCATGAATTGCCTGCGCAGGCCTCCTGGAGGAGGTTACTGAGAGAAGGCAGCAATGACCAAGTGCTTGGGCCACACAGGGAAGGCCTCAGTCACAGCAGCGCCATGGGGTGAAAGCCAGGGTAGCAGTGTGCTGGGACAGGAGAACTGACTACAGTGTTTTAATGGGGGTGGCGTGGGGGTGGGACAGACTCCTGTGGCCAGTCACAAGCCCTCATCCTGAGCCCTTGTTCTCCCTAGTCCTGGCCTTAGACTCCAGGTGGGCTTAGCAAGAAACCTGCGGGGTGGGTTAGCTTCTTGCCTGCTCCTGAGAACTTGTGAAATTCCTCATCCCCACCCTGGTATTGTAACAGGGTGGTCCCCAGGAAAAAGGGACGTTCCTGGGTCCCTGCCCCACCCAATAGGAGGTGGAGATAAGCAGAGAAGAGAAAGAATCTGAAGAAGGAAGCAGGATGAAGAGCAGGATGGAGACCTGGGAAGCCACGTGAAACAAAGAGCGTATGATGAAGAAACTGTGCTTGTTTCTTGGGACTGGACTGGTTGGAAGAGAGGTGGGAGAGAGACCCGTGAGGAGGCCGACTATGGCAGTGTTTATATTGATTTTGATTTTGCTCTTTTCCTCCCATACTTATCTGGCCATTTCTGACTCTTTTCCATGGGTCCCGGCCAGAAGATGCGTTAGTCTTGTGGCAGCTTTCAGGCCTTGCTTTGGGCCAGTCCTCTGTGGGTGGACTTTTGCCCACGAGGGGACGGATAACATTAGGTGTTTGATTTAGAAGTTATATTCTTTGTCTTCCATATTGTATACTCACTGTATTAGTTTCTTTTCATTAAATTCTTACATATTTAGTCTTGATGTGACAGATGGCAGAACCTATTTAGAGCAGGCAGGTTTGGGGGTTCAGGGGTGCCCCTTTCTCCTTGCCCTGTAATAGTATCACCTTGAGCTGCCCTCAGTCAGCATCCCCCAGCTTGAATGTTTCTTAGTCACTTTCTACCCACTCACTGGCAGCCCCTATCCCCCTGGCTCGTGATATTCTGAGTCCAGTCTGATTTCTCTTCTCCGTGACAAAACTCTATTGTTGAAACCCCCCTGAGTAAAGCCCCATCTGTCACCATTGTCATGGATCCTTTTTTCACTAACAGGTACTGAGTGGCAGGAGGCCACTGAGCCCATGGGTGCAGGTATGAGGTTGGCAGTGGTAGGGTTCTTAATGGAATCACCTACCGCTGGTGTCAGAAGGTTCCAAGCCTCCAGAATCCTGCACCCTAAGTCCTAAGCTATGCCCTGGCTTCCTACAGCAGGCCAAGAGCTAGTCCTTGAGTGTGGAGTATCTGTAAATGCACATTTTGGGTAACAAAGCCACCAACTTCCAAGTGAGTGAAACTCTAACAATGAGCACCCAACTAAGAGATAAAAAATGGGCCAGTGTTACCCAAGCAGCCTTGAATTGTCAGATTGGGGGTGCACCTCAGTCTGGGGAGAAAGCCCACATTATTCTGGCAGGATGCCCTTCTCCTGCTCCACTCCCATCTGCTCCCATTCCCCCCAGCCATCCCCCAGGGCTATCCTTTTCTCCTTTAGAAGAAAAACTTATTTGTGCTGTGGTTTATCTCTTTTTGTCCATTGATTTAACTGATCTCTGGGAGGTCTCATTGGTCATCCCTGTATCTGGCCCAAGCTTATCCTTTTTACTTATCAGCTTTAGGAACCTGAGCCAGAGCGATAAAAGGCCAGCTGGCCATGGTCTCTGGAGGGCGGAACCAGTCAACTAGTGAAGAGGAAGGCAACCAGCAGGTGACTTGGACCAGGTGACTGGCCAGTGCTGAGGCTGGAACCTCTTGTTGGAAAAGGATTTCCTATCAGCCTCAGAGGGTTATTCCCAGCCCTGACCATCAGTACATACCATTTCCAGTGCTCTCCATCCCTGAAGAGGGTGAAAGAGCTTTTGACTGGCAATTAGTAGGGCACAGGGCTACTGGCAAATTCCTCTCTTTCTTGGCTCTTTTCAAGAGCGAAAGTGTCCTTACTACTATCTAAGATTCTTCTATCAACAACAAAGGCCTTTGACCTGTGGCTGGTTCTAGGAACCCTGCTCCGGTTGACCTTCATACTTGTTGTCCCTGATGAACTTGAGTGTGTTTGCATCCTCTATTCCCCTGCAGTCTCCGCTCAGCCTCTGGCACTGCTGCCTCTGGTTTCCCCTTGCATCTGTCCTCTTTCTAATTCCCTTTCCTGGCTCCTCCTGTTCTATGGCCCTTGTTACTGTTTTCTCAAGTGTTCCTCCACTTCCTGTTTCTCTCCCTTTCACCTGTGCTCACATTGTCACCCATGGTGAGGTCTCTAGCTGTAGGTTCACCTCTTTTCCAAATCCTCACACCATGTCCCCACTGGCTCTTTCCACAGAGATCTCCTGTACCTACCTCAATGTCAGTATTTTCAAAGCTGAATAAATCATTTTTTCCCTCCCAAACCTGATTCTTCTTCTGTAGTCCAATGTAAACCAATAGTGTGATTTTCTGCACAGTCACCTAAGCCAGAAACCTGGACATTATTCTTGCCTCCCTCTTCTCATCAACTCCTATATTCCATCTAATCATATTCTGCCCAGATCTTTCTCTAATCCCTCACCTTCTCCACAAGCATGACCTTAATTGAGGTCTTTATCCATTCATGAGGATTGTTGTGACAGCTCTATCTGGTCTCTCAGTCACCCACTCCTTTAACTTCAGACCCCTGTCGCCTCTACATTTCTATCAGAGCACTTTTTCTAAAATGGGAATCTGTTCCAATTCTCCAAGGTAGTTCCCATTCTTCAAGGTAAGTCCCATGTTGGATGTGGTACTTGTTTACTTCTCTGAATTAATCTGTACTCCTCAGGTATCCTCCAGCTGATCAAAATTTTTGCTATTACTCAAACATGCCACTGCTTTATCATGTGTCCGTGTGTTTGCACATGCTATAACTTCTTCCTAGAGTGCCTGCCTGCTGTGCAACCAACTCAGGGTGGGCAAGCTCATTGTTGATTTGGGCTGATGGAAAAGAGAATGTTGGAGCCCTCGGTAGATTAGATAGGTCTTTAATGCTGAAGCAGGGGACCAGGGACAGACAGACCACCAGGTAAGGAGACACTCAGATGGGAAGGCAGGGGGGCTGGGAGGCTGGCAGCTACCAAGCCCCCAGGCCCACCATCCCTGCGATCTCTCCCGGCTTCACTCTTCTTTATCTCCCCCACTCCCTCTGCCTCTCCCTTTATCACCTCTGGCCCATGTGTCCTTATTTATATATGTGCATGCCCATGCCCCTGGCATCTTAGGGTACCCAGAGCTCCTGCTTCCAAGTGCGTTTTGCATCAACACAATATTATATGTGGGTGATGAAACCTGGGAGGAAAACAAAGATGCAGGGGTCGCCATAGAGGCAAAAAATAGCCTGAGTAATTCCATTTTCCCTACCGTGCCCTACCCTCATCTCCACATTGAAAATTCTTACTTATCATTTAAGTCCAAGCTCATGTGTTACCTCCTCTTGAAAGTCCTTTCTGACCCGATTGAGCAGGGCTCATCCACCTGTCTTTCTCAAAACAGTTTTCTGAAGCATCAGAGCAAATCAGTAACAGCTCATGAGGTAAAAACTGTCAAGCCAATTGAATCAAGCTAAGAGATATCCTGGAAAGAATGCCGGTTCCTAGCGACCCCAGGTCCCATCCCACCCAGCCAGGTGGATCAGTCGGGTCCTTTCAGCTTTAATTCCAGGGCAGCAGATGGCCCTGGAGTGTAGTGACCCACAAACCCCGGTGGTTCTGAGGAAAGCGCTAATAATAGCATTTCCCATTAAGACATTCTGCCTTTGGAAATCTTCCAAGTGCGTCCCTGGCTATGGCTCTGCCCTCTTTTTCAGTTTTCTCAGGAAGGTGTGTTGGTGATAAATGTTCTAACCCTATGTTGTAGTTGGAGGTAAGAATAATCCATAATCACACAGTGAACAGGAGATCAAACCAGGACCTGCACAGAGGCAAAAATAACTTCTGAAAAGCCACTATACCAAGTCTTCTAGAAAGCATCAGCTGCTCTTTATTTAAGTCTGGGGGGGGGAATTAAATTTTGGGAAAAAAGAATAGGAGCATAATTAAGGGATCTGACAAGAGAATATAAAGCCCAGAGGGAACAACTCATTCTTTTGTGCCTTTTTTAAAAAAATTTTTTTTTAAGATTATTTATTTATTTATTCTACAGAAATGGGGTATACAGGCCAGAGGTACAGGAGTGGTGAGAGGATTCACCAGAGACAGAGTATGGAGCAGAACAGGCAGACTGATGAAGTGCACTGCTGAGGGTAGCAGCGGGCGGGTCAGGAGAGGTCTGAAGCGCCATGTGGGTCACATCCGGGGCAGGCAGGGATTGAACTCATGCGAAAGTGGCTTTAAATTCTTAGTGCTGTGCTTTAACCTGCTGCACCACCAGGGAGGGCCCGCCTTTTTTTTTTTTTTTTAAAGCTGCTTGAACACACACATAATTTTTCTGATTCCTTATTCCCAACTGTTCCTTTTTTTCCTTTAAGTCAAATTTTGGGCACTAAAGCCCAAACCCACCCAACTACCTGACTTCCCTGGGTCCTGTCCCAGCTAGGGCTCATCAAGCAACTCAACCATGTTCTCTGAAACTTTTGAAGAAATTTTCAATATGGACACTATCATTTCAACTGCAACTCAACTTAAAACAATAACAGCAACAGAAAACCAAGCAATGAAAAAAAGCCAAAGCCTAGAGGGTTTCCCGTGGGCTTCCATCTCAGGAAATCATCAGCACATTCTGCAAGTGTACTGAGGAGACAGCACTCAGGATTTGCTGGCCAGTGTCTGCATCCAGCCCTCGCCCTCCCTAACCTCGTAGCTTTTGCAAAGTTGCTCTGAGGCTTGACCTCTTTACTTGCAAAGTAGGTATAATCACACCAAATCCACAGAACAGTGGTACCAATGAAATGATGTTTGGGAATGTTTCTTATGAAATGTCTTCAAATGTATAGAATTATTATTAGTATTTCACAGAGCCCCTCAAAGCATTGCCTTGCAAAAGTGTGGTTAACGGATCATGACTGTGGACAGGGGAATGCGGACAGGAGCTTGCCATTCCTACTCTGTTCAGACTGGTTTCCAACCTCTCAGCACCCACCATTTTGCTTATGGTCACTTGATTACACAGTGTTGCTACTCACTACTATTTTTTTTCTCCTTCCTTCAAGGATAAGTTGTCCATCCAACTTGTTTTCCCAATTTTACCTGGGCTTCGCTGGTCTACAGTCTTGCTTTTCTACACAGTTTATATCAAATCAGGCTGCATTGGAAAGAATTCCTCCAGTGGCTTCTGTGACTCTCTTATTCTAGCAAGATCTTGATT
This sequence comes from Condylura cristata, assembly GCF_000260355.1. Classification (NCBI taxonomy): domain Eukaryota; kingdom Metazoa; phylum Chordata; class Mammalia; order Eulipotyphla; family Talpidae; genus Condylura; species Condylura cristata. The sequence continues at coordinate 10,982,231 of NW_004567118.1, read as the reverse complement.
GGCCACACCTGCACCCAGTAGCCAAGCCCCAGGCCTTTGTAATCCCCACCCAAAGCTTCTTCCAACCATACACAACTCTTTCCATTCCCGTGGTGATTATGATAAACTTGTTCCTCCATTTTCTAACATATCCAGGAATGCTATTACTCAGCAAGGCACTTATTATGGCACTTAACATATTAATGTTACTTGACACATGTCAGCTGAACTGAATTGAGTGAAAAATCCAGAGCTCAGTTTAAAAGGAGAAAGGATGCAGAAAGTCATGGTCTCCCCAAAGGCAAGGACATTCCAAAATAAACCTTCACAGCCCTTTCTAGGTCACAGAAAGCTTTCGTGCATCTTATACCATCTCACTTTGTATTACCGCAGGGGCCATCATCAATTTCATTTTACGGATGAAGAGAATGAGAAAGGTCAAGTCAGGGCACAGCAATTACATGATACTCAGAGGTACCCAGACGCCCAATATCCCACTCTTTCTGGATTCCGAAAATCAAGGTTGATGTGGCAGATATTCAAGTTCCAGGTAATCAGAAGAAGGGCCAGAAAGGTGTACCTAGGCTTACGGACCTGAGAGAGCAAAGCTTCTGGAGATAATGATGGAGAAAACTTATCCAGGATATACCAGACACTGGAGGGATCACATACATGTGATGGGAACACAAGTGCTCTTTTCTGTGTTATTTTAACCAAAGCTGATGGCAAATACTAATGACTCATAAAAAAAAAAAAAGACATCATTTGCCAGCAATAAGTGCATTGCATTTTTCATTGGGCAACTAATCTATATACTTTTTAAAAACTTCATTTTTAATAAAACTAATTTTAGAATTTTAGATTTACAGAAAAGTGCGGACAATAATGTAGAGTCCCCACACTCCCCTACACTCAGTTTCTTCTATTATTAGGAATAATGACATATTAGAATGGTGTATTAGACATAATTCATGACCAAAAATTGAAAAGTTTTTATTAAGTAAAGTCTGTATTTTATTCAGAGCCCTTAGTTTTTAATCTAACATCCTCTGTCTGTCCTAGAATTCCATCCAAGATACATTTTGTCATTGTGTCTCTTTAGAATCCTCCAGCAGTGACAGTTTCTCAGACTTTCCTTGTCTTTGATCATCTTAGCAACTTTGAGGTCTGCTAGACAAGTATTTTGTAGAATGCTCCTCAGCTGGAATTTGTCTAGTGATTTTCTCATGATTAGACTGAGTTCTAGTTCTTGGAGATAGAGGAAAAAGATAAAGCCTCATTTCTACCACATCACATCAAGGGTATAGGCGATCACAAGTCTTATCTCTGCTCACATGCCTGGGTCATCTGAGGCAGATTGCTAGCTTCTCCCTGTAAGTTTACTCTTTTCTCTTTCCTTCCATAATATGTTCCTAGGAAGGAAGTCACTAAGCCTAGTCCTCATTTACAGAGTGACAGAAGGTCTGCATAAACTATCAGAAATTTGTCGACATCAGCATGGTGTCATGCTGATTTGTAATTTGGGTTTTAATCCAGTATTACTATATGCCTTTTGTGACTTGAATTGTTCTAGCTTTGGATGGTAAGAGATCTTTCTATTAGCCAATTGTACTTTTAACCCAAAAATATATCCAGTTGTCTTTTTAACCTAAGAATACAAAGCAGAGAATCAGAAGAATAGTGCTTTTCCCTCCTATTGCTACCAGAACTTGTCACTTTGGTCAAATCTCAGCTGGTCTTTTTCTTCACTTGCACAGTGAAGTTAACACCATCTGTTTCCCTTAACCTCTACTGTGGTAGCAAAGCTGAAGTGAGAAGATAGTAAGAACGGACACAGGAAATTAAAAACAAAGCAAAACGTGCAAATACAGGTATCGTTTTAAATCACACTTCCCTTCCCTACTCACATCTGTGCACTCCACAGCACAAGCGTTCCATAAATGTTTTCTGAGTGAAGGGATTAGTGAAAGAAAGAGTGTACACAGGCTTCCTGAACTGACAGTGGAGGGTAGGCTGCTGCAGCCCAGGTGGGCTAGGAGAACACACCTGCCCTCAGCTCACTTCAGAGCAAGTTCACACACTTCACAGGTGGGCTGAGGATGGTGGTGGAAGCAGGGAGACACAAGATACAGCACAACACTCAAGGATTTGATAGCCCAGCAGGGATCCAAACATACAAACAATTGTTAGAAGATGTGAAATGTCTCGGGGTACCAGAAATACCTCCTTTGTTATTTTCCACAACTTAATGTTCATAAAAAATCTTCATCCCTTCTCCCATAACTGAATACTTAGTCAAGCCAATGCCAGACTGTTTATTCCACATTCTCTTCCTCAGTTTAGGTCTTTTTCTCTCCCAAACTCCTCCCTATCCCACCCACCCCTTCCTAGGCTATTTTGAGATCTAAGGTGCATTTGTTGAGTGGGCATCAGAGATGGGATCGCATCTCTGTGTGCCATCTTGTGCTGGTCTCTGCCGGGTCCCCAGGTGTGGTTACCTCACCGTGTGTTCTGTGGCCACACACACTGTCAGAACCTTCCCACTGTCCTCTCCTTACCTTTGTGGAGACATGGGAAACCGGAAGACTCACAGACTACTCTGGAACTAGTAAACTGCAAGTGACCATTTCAGACCCTCAGTGTCTAGCATTTTTACTCTCAGGCTACGGGATGTGAGGAACTCCTGCACCTGCCTAGGTCCACACAAGGATCGGGGCAAGCGCCTCTACTCTTAAAGACTCAGGTTGATTGGGAACACCATCCTCCCACCTCTTTGTAGCTGGCTGGGGAGGAGGGTCCTGCTCAAGGACGCATTTGCTTTTGTGCCAGAATGAATGATTCCAACCTTATAATATCCTTCCTCTTGGGAGGTGGAGGTGAGTAAAGGGAATCTCACTCAGCAAGGAATCTGTTAAATTTCAGCAGCTTCCACCTGGACTCCAAGGTTGCTCGTAAGCATCTGACAACGCTGCTCTTGCTTCTTAGTTCCACCTGAACTCCTGAGATCTTTTATGAAAGTCTTGTGTGCAAGAAGATCTCTAGCTTATCAAGGAAGGTTGAAGGGCTGGGAGGAAAGCCAGGTGTGGTCATTGGGTGATAGACCAGAGCCAATAAGAAGAAAAAGCAATATCTTCTCTCTCTGAGAACATAACGTGGTGAGAAAAACAAAACAGGAAGCTCACACATGTGCTTCACCCACTGTGCAGTTGACCGCCCAGTGTGCACTAGACTATCACCCCACCACCACCACCACCACCTTGGGAAGGGCTGGTGTTGCAATGCCCCATTGCACAGGCAAGGAAGCAAGAGGCAGAGAAGGGAAGGGACCAAGGAGAATGATGACAATTGCCAGGACTTAGTCTTCTGTTTCTGAGTCCTCTGTTTGGATGCCCTCAAAGCTGGGCCTCCTGGACTCTGGAGAAAGAAGAAAGTTATCTTATTCCTGGGTAGAAAAGTCTGTCCTGTACCTTTGGGCAAATTGCAACAAGAGCACCTAGCTCTTCAGCAATGATGAACTGCTGCCACTCCATTCACTTGCCAGTCGTGATGAGACACATGCACAAGTAAGTGAACTACAAGTTTGTTTATGCAGGTCCTAGAGGTTGATACAGCCTTCAGAGGGCGAGGGAGAAGCCTGCGAAAGTTCCTTCCGGGGCTGTCTGGTTAGACAGAGACTAGAGAAGAAATTTATTTGGGACAAAATGAGATGGGTTTGGTTTGAGATAAACTGAGTTTGAGTTCCTTTTAGGAGCCAGAGGTGATATGTAGTGGGTAGTCAGATATACATAAGCCAGGGACTCAGGAAGAGATTGAACCGTAATTACACCTTCAGAGTCATCAGAAGAGAGCTGGCAGCGAGTCTGAGCCTGAGCAAGTTCACCCAGGGAGACCGAGGGCAGTAAGATGAGACTCGGTTGGGTGGATTCCTGTGTCTAGAGCTATGTTTGCATTAAAATCAGCACTACTGAAGAAATATCAGAACCATGAATTTCCACCTGTCGTTTTTAACCATGTGTCTCTTATGCTAGATCCCAGTGGCCCAGACTTAGGTAATCGTTTCAAGGTCCTTCTTCAGCATCGAATCAAAGTTTCGCTGTGCTGCACCCATGACAAGACAGAACTTAAACCACACCTTTCTGTATGAACTTGATCATTATAAAATAGCCCAGACCAACATCAGAATCTTCCTAAGCTTTATCATCCTCATCTATAAAAAGGAGATGCTGCTGTCTTGCTCAGAGAGTTCGTGGGGAAGTGCAGAGAACAGCTCAAGCGCAGCACTGCAGGGCCCCACATGAAGGTGGCTCAGCACAGAAGCCTTCTAGGGAAAGGGGCTTCGAGGAGAATCTGCGCGGGAGGCCAAGAGGTCACGTGGCATGTCACCGTGCAGAGAGAGATGATTGCGGTAATGCACTGCCCACGCTACTACAGTGAGCTAGTTTTAGAATTCAGAGGGAAAAAAACCAGTTCTTTGGAGCCTGTGTTGTTAATTTCATTGTGCTTTTATACAATGGCAGGAAGATAACCTTCCTCTGTGCGGCAGGCTGGCCAGATGATTTGATTTACTCAATCTGTGTAACATTTAGAGAACAAGACCCCAGGGATGGGCTCTCAGTGTTTTCTTACAAGAGGAAGAGGAGCTAGACCCCTGTCAAAAGCGGGGTCCTAGATTAGAAGCAGCGATGGCTACTGATTCCCCTGGGCACAGCCCCAGTCTCTGTGAGCAAACACTGCCTTTTGTTAGCTCGTTGAAACCACTTTTCTCTATCACCTTCTCCTATTCCTCTTCCCTTTTGGGGCCTCAGTGTTCCCTTTGATTTGTCTGCTATTTTCCCCTAAACAAAATCCTTTCTTTGCCTGAGACTGAAGCTGCTCCTCACATCACCTTTAATCTGAATATCCATCTCAGGATCTTAACCGGAGAGCTTTATCTGTTCCGTATGCTTTGATTTAGATGTGGCCTGGCAAGAGGGAAAATTGAATCTATGAGACCCGGCTGACATCTTTCCTAGTCCTCTTGTAATTTTATTTCCAGAGAATTCTCACCTCTCTCCAGGTCCTGGTGTGTTAATGAAATAGATATTCTATTTTGTTTCTGCTGGGCACAGAGTGAACCCAAATGCATTTTCTGATGATTTGTTTTCCTGCTGGGCTGAGCAGAATCAAAGCCGAAAACCACCAGTGAAGGTCCAACATCTTAGATTGGAGGAAGTCATTTCAATGCTAGAAAAATAAAATAAAATCGGAGGCCCCTAGTATTCTCTTGAGTTATTTCATTGAATGATTGGAGACTTTTATATACAGGTAAATGTACATTATTAACAAATTGTGATAGAGTAAGTTATCTTCCAAATGATCATCATGCTACTGCTGATTTAAAACAAGAGTGAGCCCATCTATCATCCCCATCTAACTAACCCCTCGGTCATTACCCCTCCAGACCTGTGCCACCAAGAATGTCTATGTGATCAGCAAAGTTCTCTATATCCTCAAGCGCATCTAAGAGTGTTCCCAACCCCTCCTTGCTCTACTTAAAACCCTAGGCAACTGTGTTCCCCTTCTCTCCACAGCTTGGGGCCTAGTGTAGAATAATGATCCACTTTGTTCATCCTTGCTACTTCTCCCTTCCCTTTCATTAAAACACACTAAGACAGAGCACCTAACAACAGCAACAAAACCAGAACACTGTCTTACATTAGCTCCTGCCCCTTTCCTCACTTTCCCTCTTTTACAGGAGACCTGAGGACCTGGCTCACCATCCTTGTCTCTTGCAATCCATGCCATCGAGCTTCAGAATTTTGATGTGCAGGTAAGTCCTCACCTTACATGCTGTGTTTTGACTTGTTGACCCCCACCCCACCCTGGATGTTGTCTCTCAAATATCGCTGCCTTTTCCAGGATTGATTTTTAGCTCATGTAGTCTCTTGCCAGGAATTCTTCAACCTCAACAGATCATTAACATTTTCTCAGGTTCATTTGACATCACTTAGCTCTTTATGACCTATATTTCATGACTTGCTAATGTCTTCACACCCCCACCTATCTCCTTTGTTATATCCTTCTCTTTTATCACACACACCTCATAAACTAGTGTCTGTGCCAGAATTTGCAGAAATGGCTATAGAAAACCACAAAAAGGAGAAAATTATTATCACATTGAATAAATTCACTTTAAATGGGTATATTAAGATGCCTTGGATCCCTGCTTTCTCTCTGGTCATCTTGAGCTCCTCTTCTCTTGAGATATTTTCACCCTCCTCAGATTTCCTGTTCTTATCTCTTGTCTTTTTCTTTAATGGAAGTGCCACTGTCTTCCCTGGGCCACTCCTAAAACACGTCTCTTGTGTTTGATAGTGTCTCACATGTCTCAGGGTCTCTTTGACTTAATTCTTTTACCTCTCTCATTGTCAAGTTGCATAATCTCTATCATCTATCTTCAAGTTCACTTGTTCTTTCTTCTGTCAGTTTACATCAGATGATGATCCCCTCTAGTGAATTATTTTTGAGTAACTGTACTTCTCAACTCCTGAATTTTCACTTGTTGATTAAAAAAAAAAAATTGATCTTATTGATATGTGAACTTGATGAGAAAATTCCATCATACTTTCCTTTATTTCCTTAAGCGTGGTATCCTTTTGATTTTTGGAACATATTCATAATAGCTGATTCGACATCTTTGTCCACTAAGTAAAGCATCTGGAGCATTTTCATTGCCTGCTTGATTTCTACTTAATGGGTCACATTTTCATGTTTCTTTGAACCTATCACATTTTTGTTCATTCTTTTTTGCTGAAAAGTGAACTGAATGTTTTAGATAATATAGTAATTACAAATTCTGTTCCTAGATATTGTGCTTGTTTTCTTGGTTATTTGTCTGTTTGTCATTTGGATGAAGTAGTATTTCAAAGTCTACTTTTCCTGCAGTGTGTAGCCTCTAATGTCCTTTCTCAGATATTTTTTCTTTGTTTTTATCTTTTATGTTGGCTAGTTAATAGGTCCCTGAGTAAGCTTAAGTCTTTTATTAGTCAAAGATTGTGAGTACACTCACTTGTCCTGTTGGTTATTTTGCCCTTTATTCTGCGAAATAGTACATGTGATCTGGAAGATATTTTTTCACAGTTCAGAGAGATCACTATTTTTGCACCACATTACACCAAAAAATAATAGTTAGGTGGTTCCCTCTCTGATGATTTTTTGGAGGGTAAAGCCTTGAGCATCCATTTTCTTCCAGATAGCCAGGAATGGTTGTGATTTTCATTTGAAATTCTAATTTCCTAGGAGTCTCTTCTGAGTCAAAGTCATTTGTTATTCAGTCAGTTTTTGATCAGAGGTTCTGTTTAAAAGTCCTTTGTGCCAGCAAAATTTCTGTTCTATGTTGATGGACCTGTGGGTGACTTGAGAATGCTTTCAAGTCGGCCACACATCCTGTTCTATTGTTTGTGGGTGGTGTGTGTGCACATACTGTGTAGCACAGCCTTTCTAACCCCCACAGGTGACTGTGATCATAGGAGAATTCTTGGCTTGGCTTACTCTTTCCCTGATTTTCTCAATTAGACTTCTGGCTGTTCTGCCGTTTTGCTTGTGTTGTGCAGACACTTTGCTTGTTTTGTGTAGGTACTTTAGATATTCTCCACAGAGACTGTATTATTTTCAACAATGCCTTTAGGTGTGGAGTTCTCTACTCTTTATTCCAAATAATGCCACTTCCCTTATACAGAGCTGTAGAGCTTTCCCTCCAATTTGCCTGCCTTTCCCACCTGACAGGACATTTATGTCACTGCCCTAGAGCTGGGTCACAGACCTTCTTTTCCCCAGTAACATCCTGCTTTACAAATAGATAGATACTTGGGAAAGGAGGTATGGAAACACTTTGTCTTCTCAACTTGGCCTCCCATGTGGAATCTCTGTCCTGCAATCACTATCATGGCTATGAGCCATCTTAGAATACTGGGAGCCCAATATTCTTGCTTCTTATTCCTGCAGTAATGCTTCCTTAAGACAGATTTGGTCCTCTTTGTACACCTATCCAGAAAAGAACTTCTTGCAAAGTGGTAATGAGGAGTGAGAAACAACAGCATCTTGCCTCTTCTGGGATAAAACTGTAGCATGGGATCTAAGGAGAGAAAGAACCCTGTCTTTTTGGATCTCCATGCTTCTATAAAACAAAGCTAGTGGGGAATGTAATGGAGTAGATATGGCTCAAATGCCACACACTTTTGCTCACTCTTCTTGAGCTTTTGAATGTATATTTCCATTTCGCTGGATGTCCTTAGGGCACTTTCCAGAGACTTTAAATGATAGATATTTTAAGTAATATTCTCATTTAAATTGCTATTTTGTGGGAGAGAAAGTCTGCCAATATTGTTACCTCAGCTTTTCAGAAGTTCCACCTCTTAATTTATCTTTATATTCTCACCATGAGGTCTCTTTGGATGTTAGCACAGGGTTCACAGTAGAGGCTCCAGTCTCACCAGCCTGGATTTGAATCTCTAGTCTGCCAATTGTTAGCTGTGTTACATATAACCACTTATCAAACTGATAGTAGCTACCTCACAGGGTTGTGATAAGGGCTCACGGGCTGATCCAAGGGAAACGCCTACTGAGTATATTTGGCTCAATTAGGCTCCCAGTGAATTACAGTTGTCATGTTCATCTAGTTAACCTCTATGAGGTGACAGATTGATTGCCACAAGGGGGCACCAAGAGCAAGGTGGAATGATCAAGCACTCAAGGGATTCAGTTAGGTCATCCCAACAGTCAAGTTGCAGGCCTACCAGAAGTAGGTCTTCTTCCAGGCGACAGAAGACAGAGAGCGAAGACACTTCCTAAACATCACTATACACATAAGATAGACATTCAGGACTCTTCTTAATATCATTAGGTTGTTCCCCCAATTGGACACTTAGCTATGCACAAGGAAGTATGCTGAGAGGAATGTCTCATTGGCTAAGGCACTATTCCTGTGTACAAGGTAGTGTTCTAGAAAACTGGGGGCATGCAAGGAATCCCTTAAGGAACAATTACATTTAGTAAATAGGTATTTCCTTATTGAGTATTCACCATGCACTGAGTCTAAACAGCATAAGGTATCATTCTACTGCTTTCACTTTGATTGAAGAGGACCCAAGAGGCTAGGCTGAAGATTTGACCTTTGTTCAGAGAAAGATAATAAGTCAATAGACATTCTGGTGCAGGAAGGAGGTAACTTGATGAAGAAAGCACTTAGCATGATTTGTTCAGAGTGTAGGAGAAAAGTGTGGGAAAATTCAGGGGTGCCCCTAGCAATGTTACAATAAACCCATACCAAAGTAACCCTGTTAAGAGAAAATTTCCTTTATTTATTTATTATTTTTAAAAGAAAGAAATTTAAAAGCAAATTTGAAGAGAAACCCTGATAGTTAAAGAGAAATAAAAAAGAAGGCGGTGTTCTGGTTGAAACAGCAGTATGGAACCTGGGTCTTTACCTTTCAGGCTTCAATCTTACTTTTATAGCCACAAAAGAGGTGAATTGGCTACAGTTTTTTTAAATTAATCAATTTCTGGAAGAACCTTGGGTAGGTATGTCTCTCTTAGAACCACAATTTGAAAACTACTGCAATAGTCCAATAGTAAAGTGTGTAGATGAGGACCCAGGACAAGGATGACCATGAGGATGAAGAAAATGGAGCAAAAGGTGGCTGACACCATAAATCTCTTCTACCCCAGGCTCCCTGCACCCTCACAGTATCCTGCCCACACAGCCTCCCTCCTGGCCCCCTTTCTCCTGCATTCCTTTGATTCCCGCCATTGCCTGACACTAGCATGGGCACAGGGTCTATCAGAATCTTAGCTTTCCTCCTTGGAGGAAATATGGTACGACAAATATGGGATGATAAGACCCAGCTAAGCTGACTGAAATTCAGAGCTGGGAGCTGGGACCAGTAGCTGAGACAGACAACATGCTCACTATTGACATGCCTCCTGCCTGTGCTCATGACTGGTTCCAGAGGGAGTGTGTAGCATCCATGATCCCAGCTTTGAGGGCTGCAGAAGGCAGGAGATGTCAAGGAATAGCACCTTTGACAGTTTGCATCACACAGTGAAATAAAGCTGGAGGCCAAACAGAGGTCAAGAGTCTATGGCGAGGTACTTAATATTTTTGAGTATCAAGTTTCCCATTTGTAAAATAAAAGTAAAAATATCTCTCTTGAAATATCTTTCTATGAAAGAAAATGATGTGCATTAAGCCAGACCAAAAAAAAAAAAAAAAAAAAAAAAAAAAGCCCAAGGAATACTCAGGGAATTCCATCTGGTATGTGTAGTTCTCTACTTGTACCGCCAGATGGCGCCCGTGAGCAATACCCCTCCCGCGCCCCCCTCCCCACACACACACATACAAACATGCGCGCGTGAACACACACACAAAAACACAGAGACACACACACCTTTTGGGCTCTAGGTGGTTGTCTTCCTCTCACAGGCTGGCATTTAAATACAGTGTTGCACATAGACTGTGTTTCTATCCATCTGCTCCATGAAGAACTGTGAAGTTCAGAAATACCTACTCTAGTCAGACACCCATCTCTCAAATAGGACTTGCCAGTTGATAAACTTTGGGGTATAACCAGCAGTCGGGTATTCAAGAGAAATCTAGCACCACTTAATTAGGAATCTGGGTTCCTGTATACTTACCTCCATTGTAAGTTAGAGGAGTGGGAAAGAGTACAGAGATTCAAAAACTCAGGCCATGTGGGTTTGGATCACAGTAAGCTGCACAAACTTGGACACAATTCATCTTCTGAACCTCACTTTCTTTAGAGCAGCTCCTTCTGGGGGTTCTTATGAGGATAAATGAGATGATGCCACAGCACATGCAGCAGAGAACCTGGTACACAGTAAGTATAAGCAATTTTGATGGCAAAGAGCATGAGCTGTGAAGTCCAAGTTAGATGTGACCTCTAGCTCTTTGACATATAAACAGTGCGTGGTCTTGAATAAGTTATATAAAAACACTGGGTTCCCCCTGCCTTGGAAGCTGCAATACTGTTAGGAAAATTAGAAATGCATCTATATCTCTTATCTTTTATTTGAATCATGACCCTTTTTAGACAGGATTTACCTATTCAACATTGAAATTAGCCCCACGACTTTTTTTAGTCAGGCAATAAAACCAGGGTGAAGGAGGAGGATGGAGAGGAAAATCACAGAAGAGGTTTGGATTTGCAATCAATAGATGAGTCTGTTTACTTGTTAGAGCTGGGTCACAAATTCAACTTGGAACTCTTTACCCAAGGCAATAGGGAAAGGAACCACAGTTAGTTAAATGGTCCGGAGCACCAGAATAAATGCAGAGCAGTTCTAAAGAAGAAGCCCAGCTATTCCTGGTGCCGAGACTTAGAGATGATATAGCACATGGTAGATGCACAGTAGATGTGTAAATGTTAGCTGTCTCCGTCTTCAAGTGCAGGGAAATGATGAGTCTAAGAATAAATGCAACATGGAAGAGGGACTTTTCAGTTGAATAAAACTGAATATGAATTTGCCAGATGCCTGGCAGACTGGAGAAAGGGGGGGGGGATAATATGATGGCGTCTGGATCACCCCCGCCCACCAACAGCACCAGGGCTGACAAGCCAGGGATGCATGAGGTTTTCCTGGGGTGCAGATGAAGCTCCGTCAGGCTGAGGCACAGGGATTATAGTGCCAGGAGGCGGGTGGGGGAAGGCACGGCTTGGGAACCCTATGCTCGCGCTGCTGGGGTTTAGTCACTCCCTGCTGGACATCTGGGGAGTTAATGGTAAATGTCAAAGGGAAACCAGTTGACTCTACCTTTTATAAAAGAGTAGATTTTGTTTTGTTCTGTTTTCCTGAGAACTCAGACAGCAGCTCTTGAAGCAAGAAACTGGTCAGGATGGCTGCAGGGAAGATTACATTTTTTCCCACCAGCTCTTCTCAGCCATCACATTTAGAGATGGCAGTTTCCATGACATACTGGTTGAGGAATTGCATTTGAGTGGAAAGACCCAGAATATTGTCCTTATCCCTTCTCACATTACTTCCTGCTCTTTTATTTCTTTCTTCTAACCTCTCCTCCATCTCTCTCTCCCTTTCTCTCCTCCTCATACACTATTGAATCTGTTTCCTTCCTATTTAGTCATCCCCCACAGGGATCAAGAGTATGAAGCTGTCCAAATCTTTCACCCTCTGGGACTTTATCCTAACTGACCTATATGCAATCACCCAGCTTTGCTGCTTCTAATTATTAATGCCCAGGAGGTCAAAAATAAGTTCCTTAGTAATGGCAACTAGGTTTGAATTCCTGAACATACACCTGGTGTTGCTGCTGTGTGCTCAGAGACAATTGCATAGTCACTGATTTTCAATTCTTACTGCCCTTTGGACCCTTCCTGGCATGCCCAGGCAGTAACTTATTATCTCCACACTCTCTTGTTTTCCAAGAAATCTTCCCTGGACCTGTTCTTGGTAGGTTCTGATCATATCTCTGTGTCCTCTATGCCAATGTGCACACTTTGGCCAGCTCTGCCCAGGCCTGGCTGGGGCCACATGGTGTGGCCAGACAACACTGGGCCCAGCAGAGCCGCTGCAGACAAGTGGCTTGGACAAGTGGTTTGGACAAGTGATTTCAGGTTTCTGGTCCTCAACTTTCCCATCTACTAAAATATATATATTTCATTCATTTTTTTTTATTTGTGGATTTTTCTGAGGAAAAATGAGGGGTTGTCACTATTTTCAGAAGGGTCTGCTACCAACAATGCTTAAGAATCTCTTGATTGTTGGCTTATGATTCCTACCATTGCTCAGAGCATGGCTGTGGTTCTGTGCTTCTAGGACTGGCGGGCATCTCGCTGCTTGCTGCATTTTTGCCAGCTGGCTGTGATGGGCCTGGTACTTTCCTATGCATGCAGGGGATGCAAAGTAAATGCTACAATTCCAAAAATGTTGCTCTCTCCTGGAGAAAACAGACCCCCAAAGAATTTTAATCCACTGTCTCAACTGCAATGAGACACACACACACACAATTTGAGGGACTCAGACTACATGGAATGTTCGTAACTTTTCCATCTGGCCTCTGGAGGGCCAGGAGCTACTGAAAACTGTGGTGGGTTTCCCTCAGACTCACAGGGTGGAGGGCCCTTCCCAGGTCAGGGGACAGAGTCAGGCTTCCACTGACATCCCTTCCAAACCAGGTCCTTGTGAGCTGCCAGCAAACTTGATCTTCTTCTCTTTAGATGACATTGGTTTATAATATTGAATAAGTTCTCAGCTATCCAGTTTTACATTCTGACCTCTGAATGTACTGCATGGTGTTCGCCAGCCAAAGCCTAGTTTCCATCCACATCCATATAATGAAACCCCTTCCCCCATTTTTATGCACAGCTACCTCCCATCCCCTCTGGTAACCACCACTCTGTTTTTAGAATCTGAGTTTTCTGTTTGCTTATCCATATGCTTTGTTTATTATCCACACACAAGTGTGGACATAGGCTATTTGTTATTCTCTGTCTGACTTATCTCACTGAGCATAATTCCTTCAAGATCCATCTACATTATAACAAAGGACAAGATTTTAAACTCTTTTCATGGCTGAGTAGTATTCCATTATATACATATGCCACATCTTTCTTTTTTTCACTCTTGAGAATCTCTAGATTTTTTTCTTTATTGATTAATGTTGATTTACATGCTTTATGAATTAGGGGATAGAATCACTACCCATCCCCACCATCTAACCACCCTAATCCTTTTCCCATGCACACTTGGACTCTCTTCCTCTTAGAAGCTTCACGGCTGCTGTCATAGTTCTAGTACCTCACATCTTTTTTCTCTATTCATCTATCATTGGGAATCTACTGAGTTTGTTTCCTTAGTTTGATTATTGTAAATGGAACTGCCATGAGCTGTGTTTATCTTTTGAGTTAGTATTTTTGTATTCTTTGGATAAATACCAAAAACTGGAATTTCTGGTTGTGTTCTTGACTTTTTGAGGAATCGCCATACTTTTGCCATAGAGTCTTCAACAGTTTCCAGTCCCACCAACAGTAGATGAGAGTTTCTAAGGCTTTTGATCTTAAATGGACATAGGCCTTCTCCTTCCTGGATGTGATCTGCTATATATTCCTCAGACCTCCTCTTTCTGAGCAAAAAATCCCATATCCAGCAGGAGACCTGAGATCCCACCAGTCCTTCTCTCCTGCTCTTCCTGGGCCTTCTTGGGCCCTTTTCCTGCCCTGAACTGCTGGAAAGTGAAGCTGAGAGATGGTGATGAATGTGTTATCACAGTGCATGTTATTCTTGCTTGGGTGGAGACCAGCAGTTCCCGGTGAACTTAGGACTTTGCAAGAAGCACAGCTAATTGGTAAATACATATTTAAAAGAGAAGAAAAACAGGAGGATTTCTATTGGCACATGGCAAATCACTAGGCCAGATGTTGCAGTAGCCGCTGCCCCCTCCTTACCAGCCAATCTAAGTCTTCCATTGCGTGCTCCTTTGTAGTCCCAACTCCCATCACCTCTGCACTCTGCTGTTCTTAAATCTACATGCTCCTGGCTCCACAGGGTAGCAGAGGAATCTTCTAAAAATATTCATCAGGATGTGCCACTCCTATGCTAAACCTTCCAAAAACATTTTCACTTAGCATCAAATCCAAGCCCTCCACCAATTCTTGTGGAGGGGGATTCCACAACCTGGCTTCCTACTCTCTAGCCCTAGGATCCCCTCTTTTCCTTACTCTGCTAGGCTCACCAGCCTTCTGTCTGCCTCAGGGCCTTTGAATCTCCTGTTTTTAAATTGCATAATTTCTTCTTTTATAATCTAGCTCTCAATTTCAAAGGGCCATTTGTGTGTGTGTGCAGGGTCTCTGACTTCTCATCTAATTTCTCCACTCGATCCCATCTCAGCTTTCTCTCTCTTCTCCCTCTGTGAAGTCTATTATAATCTGAATTTGTTGTGTCCTTTTTCTTCTCCCAGTAAAGAGCTTTGTCTATCCATCCACTGATGCATTCGCAAGCACCTAGAATAGGATATGGCCCAAATAAATAACAAAGTATTTATTAAATGATTGAGTCATTTAATGTGCTTGAGCCCTAAATACCTGACAATATATCTGAACTTTTATAATCTTTGGGAAACTCTCTGAGATAGGTATTACAATCACTTTATAGTTGAGGAAATGCTCAGACAGGTGTAATGATTTGCCTAAAATCATAATTGTGATCTAGAAGAGTATCCCCTTGGAGATACTAATAAGTTTTGGGGGTATGGGGGTAGAAGTAAGGAAAAGAAAATCTCTCCTTTCTTCTAGTCTTAAATCCCTCCAAAAAGTGATCCATCCCATGGAGACTAGAACAATCTAACCCAAAATCCAGGTGCATGGCCAGGACTCAGTCCAATAGGAGATAGATCCCTTCCTGCACAGAATTCTCCAGCATCTGCTCATCCTGAGCATATCTGTCCATTCACCCACTGATTTATTCAAACATTACTGTATCACACATATCCTATTAACAACCAGACACTATCCTGGGGACATGGAAGCTCCAGGGAGGAAGCAATCCTTGCTAAGATACATCCCGGGCCTCCTCTAGAAATGGGTGGACCCCATGCTGGTCAAAGTCTAATTCTTTTAACTAAATGAGCTAATACATATACAACACTTATTAGGCAGGGTTTGGTGCAGTAGACATTCTAGGGCTATGAGTGATGATGAGGAAGATAATGTTAGAACCTGAACCTCCTTTCTCGCTGAGAAAGAAGCTTGGAAAGAGATTTAAGATGCCCTTGGTATTCTGTTCCCCTTCCACAATCATCTGATTAAAAATCAGTGCACATGACTCCCATTGCTTCCCCTAAACCCACAGCCTGTACAAGCAACTGAAAGTAATAAGCATAATTTAAATACTGTGTCTTTCCTAATTAAAATCCACCCAGAAGGGGATGCCAGGGTTATTTTTGTCCATGTGGTAGAGGAAGTGCCATGATAACAGCCCCGGTTTCTAAACAGAGTCCAAGGGGAGATGCACACACATGTGCGTGTGATGTAGTATAGGTTTGGGGTGCTGCCAGGACTGTATAGCGGGCCCCAAACAGGTTATCGTAGATGAATCTTTAGGGGGAGCCTCAGGGACTTGCTCCCTGAGGCTCTGGGCTGGTGAATGACCCTGCCTGGCTTGGCCCTGAGGCGTGGTTCTGGAGACACGGCGGGACTGGTTTCTCCTTGAGGAGATGCTGCTCCAGCACCCTCGGGGAGGCCCCAAGTGCCTGGCAGCTCTCCTTGGAAAGACTGGTTGCCAGAGCAGCTGTGTCTGCCTGGTTTCCCCAGGAAAGATGGGAACTCAAGCAGGGACCCCTCTGCTAATGCAGGCGCCTCTTTTCAGGGGAAAACTCCCAGGAGCAAAGCGCATCGTGATAGAGGGACACGAGGGAAACAAGGAGGAAAAGAAGAGCTGGCTGGGAAAGCAGCAGAAAGGGCAAGAAGGCTGAGGAGGCGAGAGACCTCCCGCGGCTGTCGGGGCTGGCTGTCCCTGGGTCGCCTTCCAAGGGCAGGCCTTTGTCTCTGTGTGGGAGGACAGCTGGCTGAGGTGGGAAGACAGTTTGGGGCTTGCTTTTCCTTTGCAGCAAATTCATCTTTCCCATCACCTGGCTCTGAGCCTTGTAACTGCTAATATTTTTGACATATGTCTCAATGGATCTCCTCTGATTGATAAATCTGTTTCTTTCGCAGAAATCCTTCTGCCGCACTGGCACTCGGGAAAAGGAAAGCATGGAGGCGGGTGGCAGGGCGCGGCGGTGGAAGAGAGGGTACTGGGGGCACCTCCCCAGGAAAGGGGGGAAAGCTACTTAAAGGGCTGGAAGGCAGCTGGGCGTGGAGACAATGCAGCCAGGTTTTTATTAATGTTAAGCTTGATTTTTTTTTTTTTTTGCAAAGTAAATATGCTCAGCTTTTTAATACTTCCATGAGGACAGAGTTGGAAGATCCACAAAATACCCCATTTCTCACTAAATTCCATAAATTGCTCATGACTTTGAATCCCTTGGGGATTGATTCTAGTGGTTCTCCAGGCTTTACTGTTGAAAATGTCCATTAACATACCTTGGGCAGAAAATCAGTCATAATTTCTATTGTACTTGGTAAAAACTCTAAATTTTTTTCTTCTGCACACACAGAACCACTGAGAATATTGAATTAGCATTTTTAAAACCACTTCAGACTGCATCTGCCCACCGCCTACACTCAGGGCTGACCCATTGCACACCCCAGCCAGTCAGGCCTTGGTGCGTCCATGTGGCCTTCTGGAGAAGGAGGGTTTCCTTGTTTGGGAGAATTGTTCATTTAGTATGGTGGGCTAGTGATCCAAGAAATGCCTTTTCTAAAGTGTATTTTCTTTTAAAGATTTATTTATTTATTCATACAGAACTGGGGTACAGGCCAGAGATGCGGAGGGTGAGAGGATTCACCAGGAACAGAGCGGGGAGCAGAACAGGCAGATCAACGAAGTACACTGCTGAGGGGAGAAGCGGGCAGGTCAGGAGAGGTCTGCCGTGCCATGTGGTCACCTCCGGGGCAGGCGGGGATCGAACTCATGCAGAATTGGCTTAAGCTTCTTAGTGCAGTGCTTTAACCCACTGTGCCACCAGGGAGGGTCTGTATTTTCTTTTTTAAAACTTTTGCAAAGAGCATATGAAAATATAGAAGCACAATAAAAAATAAGATCACTTATATTAGTTAGGATGAGGTTTGTTTTCCATCCATAACGTATAGTCTCGGCCCTCAAAGAGGCTGCTGTCTCTGCGGGACTAAGGGATGGACAAATGTGTCATCATAGGACATCAGCCACTCTGGGGGTTGGGGAGCATGTGGGCGCTTAGGTTAGAAGGGGGACAAAGACCAGAGGAGGGGGTGCCTGCTTCCCCTCTGGAGATGAGGAATTCCATGGGGAAAGTGACATTTCAATTTGTCTTGAGGACTCTGTGAGGCCTAGAAGACAGAGGGCTGAGGAAATAAGGCTCTCAGGCCTCTGCTTCTTCACACACAAGAATCAGAGTATTTGTGCTCTTATCTGAACGTGAGGTGCTGAGGGTGTGTCTAGCTGCCTGTGACATTCAGCAAGTTCCTTTCCATCTCTGACAGCCACGTTCTGTCAGAGCACAGTCCCTGGCGGGGGGGACGAAAGTTTTTACCAAGTGAAACATCACAGATCCTCTGACTCAGACAGTATTGTGTGGACCTAAAGGTGCCTCAGGGTGGGTTTCTGAGGCTGGGAACCTGGGGCCTGAACCTCCATCCTCTGTAGCCACTCCCTCCTCAGAGCAGGGAGAGAGAGAGAGAGAGAAAGAGAACATCTCGGTACACAAATAGCTCAAATCCAAGTTTCCCACTGAGAACTATGAGACCAAGGCAATCTCATCTCCTTTCTGTCCACCCACCCCCTACCTCCTTCTCTTTGAAATTACTTTTCCTCTATTTCTGAGATCATTTTCATTCAAAAGAAAGAAAGGCACTTTGGTCTTTCAAAGCTACCTTTTCACAAGACTTTTGTGTGTGTCTGCTTCTCTCTGGAATTCGAGGGAGGCAGCTGGAGTTTGGGGGGCTGAAAGAAGGGTAAAGGAACTTCTGTAGGGCTGCCAAGTGGGAGGAGGGGTAGGGGCACCCCAGGCTGGCACCGGAGTCTTGTCAAAGGAAGCCCATCTTCAGGGCTTCCAAGCTATGAACAAACAGAAAGTTGGAAAGAAGAGAGTAAGGTCGGAGAAGGGAACGGCACTCTGCCCTCAGCTGAAGCCCTCTGAACCAGCATGGGTTTCTCCCCCACAAGGCAGGGTCTTTGATCTCAGATGTGGTGGGTGCAGGAGCCCAGGACGCAGGCTAAAGTGTCAGCAAGCAGGCAAGACAGCTTTAAAAATTTATTCAAAATTCATTAATTAATTATTGAGGAAGTTGGGTGTGTTTGCTGCATGCATGGAGATATAATTGATGGGCTGCAGTCAACACTCACCCCCTGAGGGTGTCCTTCTGCTGCAACACAGCTCTCCCTCCGCCCTCCTATGTACGGGGCTGCTCCCAAGGACCAACACCCCCGGGGTCTCATTTCTTCTGCCCTGAGTCCCCTCTGGGCTAGCAGGG
>NW_004567118.1:10882692-10962302 GCF_000260355.1 Condylura cristata | reverse complement strand
TATTTTTTGTCTTTTCTATAGTGCACACTGTATTAAAGTTCCTTCCCATTAAAGATCTTATATGTTTTGTCTTGATGCTGTGGATGGCAGAACATATTTAGAGCAGACAGGTTTGGGGGCCCTGGGGTGCCCCTCTCCCTGCCCTGTAACAACTGCAGAATTCCTTAATAGGAGTCACTCAGGAGCTGCCTTGATAGGAAAGGGGTGAGGGTGTGATTAGAAGAACTTGAAGCCACATTAGAGAAGCAAGCATTCTGGTTTTATTTAACTACATGCTAACTTGGAAGAAGCCTTCAGAAGCTATTGGTGACCCTGGGGTACAGCAGTCCATAGTGTTTCACCCCCAGGCATCTTGGAAGGAGGATGAAAGATGTAACAGGATGTAACGGGGGCAAGGTTGATACTAAGGCCTGAGGCATGGACGGGGAATTTGCAAATCCAGGATGGAGTCTCCATGCCAGAGACTGTGGGAGTGCTCATCTTAAAGCAAGGCAGGATTCTCCGTGATGCCTTCCTAAGTCCATTTTCTCATCTTACAGGCTCGTATAGAAACCTTGCAAGTAAGTCAAGCCAAAGAGGCCAGAACACTAAGTGGACATGTTTTGTCATGTCTCTTGTCTTATCTATTTGATTTTTCAAAAGTCAGAGACCTAATCCTAGGTCATGTCCTTCCAGAAACTTCTTGTTTATCTTTTTCAAGATCAAGGAAAGGAGATGTTGGACAATGTGAGGCAGGAATAATACTTGTTAAGTGTCCAATACTTCAGGCGGCCACATATTTTACATGTGTGACCTTGCAAACAATGTAACGCAAACAATATTAAGGCATGAAACAATTTGGAGTCTCAGAAAAAATAATGTTACCGGCCACACAGGGCTGCCACATAGTGAGTGCTCCATAAATACCTGTCTATTGACAGAGACAGGATTTGGAGCCAGATTTCATTCAGTACCAAAGTTGTCATTTCCTTACTGTCCTTATGCCCAGTTTGAAGAAGATAATAGTGGTTGACTTTCTTTCTCCAAGTTCTGAACTTATCTGCTGAGCTCTGTCCATTGAATCATGTGGGAGGAGTTATTTGGAGATCTTGCAGCATGCAAACCTCAGTAGCTTTGTGCTCCTGCTGTACTGACAGCAGCTGAAGCACTGCCTGACACTCAGTTGATTCCAACCAAAAGAAAATTTAAAAGTGTCCCCGGCGGCCCTCCCTGGTGGTGCAGTGGGTTAAAGCACAGTACAGCAAGCCAGCTGCAGCTGCTTCCGTGTGAGTTCAATTCCCGCCCCGGAGGTGACCCACATGGCGCAACAGACCTCTCCTGTCTTGCCTGCTGCTCCCCTCAGCAGTGTACTTCATTGATTGGCCTATTCTGCTCCCCACTCTGTCTCTGGTGAAGCCTCACACCCCCACACTTCTATCTTGTACCCCAACTCTGTATGCATAAATAAATAAATCTTAAAAAAAAAAAAAGTGTGCCTGGCACCCATGACTGTAAGACACAGAGGCTTACTCAAGAGAGCCCACTAAAAGGTGGAGTGGGAGTGGAGATCACATAATGCTTGCAATCACATTGGATTCCAGGGGAACTCATACCTTGAACTCAAAGGAAGTTGGGTATCAGGGAGGACAGGCAGCAGAGAGATCCCCAGGCTTTGTAAAGTTGCACCTACCTTTACTAATTGCCTCTAGGTGGTCTAGAGGAGTGCTTTGCAACTTGCGCTGGGCATGAGCCTCACCTGGAGCATTGCTAACGTGCAGATTCTGACTCAGCAAGTCTGGGCTGGCACACTGAAAGTCTCTGCTTAAGGGGCTCCCAGGTGATGCTGGTGCTGCCAATCCTGGGCAGCAAGCTGAGTGGCAAGACCCTTGAGCACTAATTCAGAAGCTGCAACTGGAGCCACCCACAGAACATTTCACACTGCTGATGCCTGAGTTCACCCTCCCCAGCAATTCTGAAACACTGGTGTGACAGGACTGGGAATTAGAATTTTTTTTCACTTCCCAGGTGATTCGAGTGAGTGGCAAAGTTGAAGGACCACAGTCTTGATCAAATTCTCGGCTGGCTTGATGGAGGGGTTTCTCTGGGGTTAGGGGCCCCTCCTGGTTCAGGCAGGTCTCATGGAGGTGGGGCTCAGTAGGTTTACACACACCAGCCTCACACTCAGGACTCTGGGGCAGGTGGACAAGCAGAGGGGCAAGTGGGCAGCTAGGTGATATGCAGTGCAGGGTGTCCCAGAAGCATCCAAACCTTGGCATCTCCATTTCCCAGTTGTAGACTCTGCTCTAGAAATCCTGATTTTGGAGCTTGTGAAGACTTAGTTTCTTAAGATGTGGTAAAGACTACAGTTACTGACTCACATCCCTCTCTGGGTCTAGGAAGGGTCAAGGTGGTGATATTCAACCTGGGCTACAGGAGAAACTCAACTCTGGGGAGCAAGGGTGTTTCACAAGCCCCCAGAGGACCTGTATGTACATCCCTGCTTGTGAACCATTACACTGAGAGCTGCCCTTGACTCCTACCAGAAGCCACAGACTCAAGCCCCTAAATGGCCTGGAATTATGCATTCATCTCATTCCTAGAGCTTTATTCAGAAGCTAATAATGTAGCAAATCTGCCCCCCCCAACTCTTCTTGATTCCTTCAACCCATCTTCCACGTAGCTGCTGGTACAACTGTTCTAACACAACAATCTGCTCGGGTCATTCATTCTACTAATCAGCATCAAGCCCAGGGCCTTAGAGTGCTGTGTGAGGACATTCATGGTTCGGCCAGGCGCCATCTTGCACAATGCTCCCTCCCATTCCCTCTGCTCCAATGAGCATCACCCCTAGGAGGGCCTGGTTGGCCCTCCTCTCCATGCCGATACCTGGAATGCCTCTCCCATCGTTTCCCTGCTGATGCCTGCTTTTCCTCACTCAGTTCAACCACCCCTGATGCCTGCTTTTCCTCACTCAGTTCAACCACCCCATTCCCACAGGACCTCCCTGGCCCCACCCTGCTTCCCATCAGCGCTTCAGAGACTTGGGGCCAGTTTCATATGAACTTTCAGGTATATTTCAAATGAAGAAATTCCCAAAGAAAGTTACCAAAGCTGGAAGCCGGGTAGGTTCTAGCAATTGAAAGAGAACTGTGGAGCCCTTGACATCATTACCATAGATGCTGAGTGCGTAGCAGAGGAAACAAGCCAGCAGGGAGACAGCAGCTAACCCCCCTGAGAATCCCTATGCCTCTTTGGACTTTCTTGGGGCCTCTCCCTCTTCCAGCCATCTCTCAGTAACACACCCACTAGGCGCAGGTATGCTCAGGTGCCCATAATCAGGCATGCGTGCCCCACACCCGGCGCCTTCTACATTAACAAGCTCAAAGTGGCAGCAGAGGCCAATGGTGTAAAGGCCTCATCATCTTCATGTCCCTGCAGCATTCTGTCTCTGTGGGGGTGTATTCATTTGCTGACAAGTCAAACATCCTGATTTGAGAGTCATCAAAAATATAAGATTTTGTCAAATAAACTTTCTGCTCTCTATCCCCCTTGTTGACCCCACTCTTTGAGTTAGCACAGTCCTCAGCTGGGGGAGTCCTTCATCTAGTGGTTTGGAGCAGGACATTCCAAGACCCACCATTCCTATATGCACTTTTTAAGAAACAAATCCTCTGAGAAAGAGCTTCCCGGTAGGGCTTGGAGATGGTTCTCCTTCCCTCTACTCCCCTTTCAAAATCATACTCCTCCCACTTCTCAAACAACAGGCATGCGTCCCACCCAATCAGAATCCTGCCCAGGTTCAGGGACCAGACTTGGGGTGCCCCCAAAAGCAAGTCTTTTGCTGTTTGCACTATAACCACCTATATCCATAACCCTAGATTTGACATTCCATTAATGTTTGGCTTCTCTGGGTCAATTACTTATCAAAAAATCTTAGCACATATATGTGTTTTTCACCAACTGGGTAGTGGCAATCACAGTAACCATCAATCATACCTTAGAAAAGAATTTGTAAGCTTTTTGAGCCTTATGTTCTGAGAAAATAATCTTATTACATATATAGATTCATGGTTGAAAAAATAGAATGGGAATACTTTCCACACAAGCACAAAATAGAGTATGATCAAAACAAATTCAATGAGGGAAGATACAGCAGAAATCATGATTCCAAGGGAAAAAATGATCTAAAAATTCCAATGGCAATTTTTCAAATGGATATCAGTAGGTATCAAGTCACAGAGTTTTTGGTTTATTTGCTAAAAGAAAAAGCTAGGCACTGATATACTTTAAAATGCCAATATTTATAACAGAGTAGTTATTGTACTCTTTGTAACTACTTAAAATTCTGCTGAAAAATTATAGCTGTCAATTTTATAATGTGCAGAGCAGGCTCCTAGTTTTAAAAAATATATATTTAAGCACATATAGGAGAAAATTGGAAGAGCAATGCCCCCCAAAATACTAGGTTTCATTGCTAGGTGAGTGTCTGAACACCTGGAGGGGCTAGCGGAGGGACCACGTGGCCTAGAAGCCAGTCTGGGGGTGAGGGCGGTGAAGATAGGAAAGCTGACCTGGAGGTAGAAGCTGGTCGTCCTCAGGGTGCCTGGACAGCTCTGGACAGGGTTCAAATGCAGAACAAGTTGAAGCAAGATGCAGTCACTGACATCCTGAAGGTCTAATCCAACCAGCTGGGCCAAACCAGAGCAGAAGTTCTGTCCAGAAGGTAGGAAAACCTCAAGGTCATGGACGTGAGAGGTGATGAGCCTAGATTCCAACCAGGAATATTTTCCACTTCCCCAGCCTGGAGAGGAGGCTGGCAAAGAGAGCAAGACCTCAAACAAGGACACTGGGTTTCAGAAGAATGTTCTCATATTAGGGTAGGCCGGCCGCTTCAGCAGCCAACCTGGGCTCTCAAAGATTTTTCTCCCTCATGGAACACTGCAATGACTGTGACCCTGGGTCCCTTCTTAGGCTCCTTCTTCCCCTGAGGCCTCTGCTGGAGGCAGAGATTACGTGGTGATGTCTATGGATCTGTCTCGTATTCCACTGGCCAAATCCAGTCGTATGGTGAAGTGCCAGCAAGGCCAGAGCAGACGGTAAAGGAGTCCTGAAGGCCTCAGTGGCTTTTTCAGGCTTTTGGTAATCTTTCTACACCACTTGCAGAGAAGTAACCAGGTATGGTGCAGGCCAGGCAAAGAGGCCAAAAGGCTGACAGGCCTCCCAGCCCGGGGCAAATCTCTGGGCTCTCTGGTGTTCTCTTGTGATCTTCCTCTGGAGCCATTCTGTTGCGGTCTGCCGCACGATCCTCTGATGTACTCTGTCCTGTGATGCCGCCCTCACATGCTCAGTCTCTCAGCTCAGGTGTCCCCACTCACGCACGCCCACACCCTGCCCCAGGTGTCTACCATCAGACATGCAACCCCACGCCCACGCTCCCAAACGCCTCCTGCTTTTAAAGCCACCGGGGACAGCCACAGAGGCCAGTGGCTCAAGAGCCTGAGCAGTCTTCACTTATCCTAGATACGGCCATACTGAAAGCATGGGAGGTGGGGAAAGTGGTCTAAGGTTAAGTCCAGGAAGAAAGGAATGTGTCTGGCTAGCTGCTGATATATTTCTTACCCTGTCACGGATAATATAGCCCTGGGGCTATGTCTATAGATGGTTAAATAGAACTACCATGTCCTTGGGGAGACTGACGCAGTCCTGAGGGCAGATGCTAACAGGAAGACACTTGGAATCAATTTCTGCCAATGCCTCCTCTGTGTGAACAGGTGGTATCTCTCACATGCAAGGGTCAGCCTTCCAGGACCATTCAGGACATTTGTGAGAGTCAAGTTCTCCCAAATCCCAATACTATAAAATCAGTCTCATAGAATTTGGTTCATGATGTGGTCCTATTACTTACTCTGTTTATTCATCCGAAAAGAGGGATGTTGCCAAAGGTGACAGGGGTTCTTGAATCAAGTATGTGCAAAATCAAAGGCTCCACCATACTACCCAACACATCTACCAACACCACACCAGCGCAATCAAGTCAAACAACACATACTAATAATTATGGCTATTGTTACAAAAATCTACATGCATAGTCATTTAATCCTTGTAACAACCCTATAAGAAGGGTATTCTTTTGCCTATTTTATAGATGCAATTAAAGGCAATTGGTGGATTTTCTAAGGTCACAGATGGTGAATAATAAATTTGGGATTCAAGTCCAGGTTTGGCTGCTCCAGGCTTATGCTTCTTGCCACAGTAATTGCTTTTTGGCTTTCTTAAGCACCTATTTTTTTTTACAGGAGGCCATGGAGTGGAGTGGCTTAGGACACAAATTCTGGAATCAAGTTTTATCTATGGGTTTAAATTTTTCTCTTTTCATTTCTGCGTGTCTGTTTCTTCATCTGCAAAAACAGAGATAATAATAGTATCTATTTCATAGCATAAGAATTAAACGCGATGTGGCAGGTACAGAGTTTAAGACTCAGTCGCTGTCAGCTGTTCCTAACATTTCCAGGCATGGTGCCAGGCTTGGCAGGATAAAAGAAGTCAGAGAGAGGGTTTGGACCCAAGTCCTCCTGCCTCAAAACCTGGAGATGCAGTGGAAGCTCAATGCCTTCTTCACTTTCTCCTCCAAAAGGTCATTTTGATTTATTACCAAGAAGCTGGTCCCAACCGCAAAGGCCAAATTTCAATATTCTCACCCAGCTCCTGGTTAAGGGTGCCCAAAGAGAATCCTCAGCCAATGATTCTCAAAGAGGGAATTGAATTCACATATTCTGAGGAGAAGAGCTTGCTGGTTGGGATGTGACGTGTTAAAGATGGATGGGGTGCCACCCATGGGAGCAGCCTGTACGGGCCCTGGGCTCTGGGTGAGTCCAGAACCTGGCTTCATGTGGGATCCTGCATCACAGCATCCTGCTGACTTTCCAGGTATAGAGATACCGTCTTCTCCTCCTTCAAGATTCCTTTGAAGACATAGGAATCTTATGTTAAGGTCACTGTATTCATCCGTTTCAGAGAGGAAAGCAGTGTTTGATAATGAAAGCAGAGCTGAACTCTGACTTTTAACGGCTCAATTCAAGTTGGAAGGAGCCACCCCAGGGAGGAGGCACACAGGCCTGGTCACAGAGCCTGCCCAGTTAGGGCCGCCTGAGTGTGGCGCCCTATCTGTTGGGGGAATCTTCCATTCCCACCCCACCAACGCTGCTCTTTCTTCTGACCAGGATTTTTTTTCCTATCCTTCTCAAGGGGAAATTGTTCTGCAAAGTGTGCCTAGGTGAGTATTCTACTCCCCGGACCCATGGAGTTTCTGATTAAGACCATGCATCGCTTGTCCTTGGTCAACATACCCCCCTCTGGCAGGCACGTGCCTGCGTTTCACAGACAAGGAGGTTTGGGTTCAAAAATGCTTAGTCTCTGCTCAAGGTCAGGTGAAAGATGTGAAGTCAGTCACTGAGGTGCCCTCAGAAGCCCCTTCTCTGGTTCCAGAGATCCTGGGCTCCAGGTCCCCTGCTTGGCCACACAGACATAGTTCAGGGCTCCCCAGGTGATTCTACCAGGTTGCCTAGGCTGGGAACCCCACACAGCATCAGTCTTCCTGTAAGTCAGGGCTCTTCATGCTTTCCTTATCACAGATCCCTTGGCTTTGTGTGTTTGTGGCAGGAGTCATGGATCTCCCCTATGGAAAAATAAGTATGTGTATATCCAAAAGTCACATGTATTTTCAGGGAATTGTGAATGTTGTGATACTTCTATGTGGAACCCCCATGAATTCAAGTTTCCATTTCTGTGAATTGAAATTAAGGTCAAGTTTATAAATCCTTGGCCCCAGTTCCTTGCCACCCATGGTGGTTAGCTAGACACTTCAAAATGTTTCAGGTCTCTGGGCCTATCCCAGATCTACTGATTGAGAATTGCTAGACCTACAGTCCTGCATACATTTGGTGAGTCTTACACACCCTATCAGAAAAGTCTTGGAACTGTTTTTGGGGAAGGACCCTCTGACTGATGCCTGTTCAATGGAACCAGAACTCATCTCTGTCACTTGTCTCAGGCTAGGAAGTTACTTTACCTCCCAAAATTTCTATGTCCTCTTCTGAAATAATTCATAGGCTTGATATAGTATTAAATAAAATATTCCAAGTTAAGTGTTTAGCACAGTGTCTGGCACATAAAGACTCATTAAATGTTAATTTATTGCTAGCTACATTTTATCATTTGTGTAATTAATCTCTGTAAAAGAGCTCTTGGTGATAGAATGGGGAACAGAATCTAATTTCTAGCATACTGTCAACAAACATACATAAAAGAAAGGAAGAAATTCAAAGTTTATTAAACATTAAGAATAACAGACAAAGATTTGGATTTAACAGCATACAGACCAACCAAATCAGGGTAGAGAATTAAAATGACCTCATGTGAACTGGCACCCCGTTTAACAGATGCAGCCTCTGTGGTGTTGCCAAAAGGGTCATGATGGATTATGATGTTGTATCAGGTGCTCTAAAATTTGTCTTAAATATATTTTCCCTCCCTCCCTTCTTTATCAAACGCTCTCCCATCCCCACATACATCACATGCATACAGTTGGCTCTGCAAAATGTACTAATCTAGAATGTTCCCAGATCGAATCAATCAAGATCTAAGATAAGGCTTTGCTCATTTTAAAAATGGCATTATTAATTATAGACGTGGATGAGGACTGGCCCTGGGCCATGTGCACCCTGGTGCCCTCAGCAGGAAGCTGGCTGCAGGGTGCAAAGCTGTGCCCCTGGTCTCCAGTGACCCGCCACTTGCTGCCCATATTAAATCCTGGCCTCTGCACTCCACATGGGTGAAGGGGGTCAAGCCGCCTGCCTTGGGATCACTCTGATGAACTCTGGTCAAGTTTTGAGTTTTCTTAAAGTTTTGAAGGGAAAAATTAAATAAACTACTAAACAAAAAGCAAAACATAATTTCGCATTTTACAGGACATCTCTTATTGTTCCATGGAGCAGGTGACAAGGAATCCACCTCAAATTCTTTTGGATTCTTCCAAAAGCAGACTCCAGATCTTGTTTTATTTTATTTTATTTTTATTTTTTTATTTTTTGCTATTAAAAAAATAATCGGGGTGGGGGAGCGTTAAACACACACTTATGATTATTGTGAGTCTCTCCCATAACTGGTGAGTTCCAAGGCACCTCTGGTGTATTTTCCTCCCCACTCAATGCTGGAACCCCATCCACATGCTCCTGAAATGAGTGGTCCTTCTACTTATATTTGAAGAAGAAAAGACTATCACAATGGTCTTAGCCAATATGGGGTTTGAAGGCTCAAACTTCAAAATGCTGAAAAGGTGCCCCTTTCTCAAGAGAAGGAAGCCGTCCCCCGCCCCCACCCAGCCCTACCAGGAACAGAGCAGGATTGGCCAGTCACTTCTGATCTTTCTTTGCAAGTCCAGGCAATGGCAAACGATGATGTGACCTTGTCTGGAAGCCCTGGGCTGCTCATTCCAAATAGTGTCTAAGTTATTTTGGCATGGTATGATTTGGATTCATTTTTAATGGTCAAGTAATTAATCTCTGAAAGATGCTTATGATGAAGAGGTGAAAAATGACAACAGGACTCTTAGAATAGCTGCAGTCCGGAGAACTCATTTGACCCTGGTTGATCCAAATCATTCCAAATCGGGCCATGGCGCCCATGCATTTACCAGAACTGCTTTGTTTGCTAGTTAGCTGCCCTGGACTGGTGGCTAAGTCCAGGCAAGAGTGCTCAGGCGTGTCTGGGAACAACAACCTGCACAGAAGGCACCTGCACAGGCTCCAAAGTTTAAACATATTTAAGACGAGGTAGGCTTTGGAAATCTCTCCTGGAGTGCAAAGGAGTTATTTCTTTTTTGAATGACTTTTTTATTTCTTCTGCAGAGAACATGGGTGATGCTCATTGGGTACAAACAACTGAATTCTAAGAATGACCAGTGCTCACATACAGATTCTTAGCTACCATTTTACACATCAATGGAAGTATAGCCTCTCAATATTTCTCCACTTAAAGAGGTCATCTGTGTATGTTTTGGCCACCACTACCAGGTTAACAATCCTGTTCAACTACTCTCTTTACCTCAATAAAAAGGCCAAACCTGTGTCCACATGTGTTTTTGAATATCACTTGCAAAGTTCTGCTTAGGGTTGCCAATGGCTTTGTTTCATAACTTACTTACCAGAACAATCTGTTTCTATTCCAGAGTGCACCCATTTCCCCCATAATCTAGCTGAGGCCAAAAGACATACCTAGTAGGAATAGCCTCCTAGGCAGGTTTTCCATGGCTACACCCCTCTGGGAGGGAAGCACTGCTGGTGGGCTGACAAGGAGACCACCAAGCAATTTAAGAATTAGATATTTGGGAGGCAGAAAACTAGAAAATCCCATGGGTGAAGGGTATTTTAATCTAGCATAAAATGTTTCTCTGCGGTAACAGCAGAATCTCTTGACATTACACAA
This sequence comes from Condylura cristata, assembly GCF_000260355.1. NCBI lineage: Eukaryota > Metazoa > Chordata > Mammalia > Eulipotyphla > Talpidae > Condylura > Condylura cristata. The sequence continues at coordinate 10,951,841 of NW_004567118.1, read as the reverse complement.
CTTAGTAAAACAAAAGAATAATCACCTTTAAAGTCAAAACATCTACCTGATTATAAACCATACACATAGCACCGATATCAACCTTCTACTGCAGAAGATGCCTATGCCCACAGAGGACAGAACCATTTGGGGTGTTTGCAGTGATATTCCATTCCAGCAACTCATAATTTTGAAGTGAACATTTATTTCTGTGGCAGATGCTTTTCCTAAATACTGTATCATCCAATAAATATTTGACTAACATTCTTTTGTGCTTTTGGGTGACGTTCACTGACTTCTTTCTGAGACCTAAGAGGAAACGAGAAAGCTTCTTATATGTTTTAGAGCAGAATTTGTCAAAATAAGCCTCGATACTGTCATGAAATTTTAATTTAAAGCAGAAAAACATGCTGATGTGTCAGTGATTGGCTTGAAATATTAAAGACTTCAAAATCCCCAAGCGCTTCTTCTCTGTACAACATTGATGAATATATATCTTTGCTATATAACTTTAAAACATGGAATATTTTTCCTTTTCTGTTTGCTATATATAATATATGTCTTCCAAAATACATTGTCAGTATTTATATCTGAAAAATACTGTACAAAAAAAGAACTTCCTATAATTACTCTGTATAAACATTAAACAATTTAATAATCTCTCCTTTTGGTCTATAGTAAACATTTAAATTGATTGGATTAACCACAGTTTGTGACAACACCATCCCCTTCTGAGATATACCAGTGTCTTTTACATTCATTTTTCAGAAGTCCACTTTATAAGAGCACATATGTTTAAAAGCAAACAGAGAATAAGAAACATTAAGAAACATAAGCTCCAGAATTATTAATTTATGAAGCATTCAAAAATGACACCACTAGGGAGAAGGGTCTTACAAAAACATCAACTTATTAACTTAATTAACTGATTTTTTAAAAACAGCAAATATAATTCACAAAAAAATATATATTACAAAAACTAGGAAAAACTGAATCTTAAGTAACTGAGTTGTTTGAATATCAAGAGGGACATGGAAAACTTTTACTAGAAAAGTGGGAGGTGGGGTATGGGATCAAACATGTCATTGTCAAAAGCTGTTCCAAGATGCATTTTTTTTGTCTTATTGACTGATAAATTAACCCCTCCTTCTCAGACCTGGCATTTCCCTCTGCTTCCCTGTCCTGGGGATGTTCTGGGCATGCTCGAGTGCATTAATTTTTGTTTTTCCAAAGACGGTGAAATTCTTAGGTAGGGAAAACATCCTACGTCCACTAGTAATACTCAGGCAGCATGCTCTAGCGTACAATAGGATTATTGCTTTAGGTACAGACAGTGCAAAAACACACTCCGTGTTCTATAATAGTACTCTTACTTATCTGGGGTTGGTAGAATTAAAAGGAAACTTAGTAGAGAGCAGTAAGTAAATACGGGATCTTAATGAATCTAAACAGCACTTTAAATTTGAAGACGATTACCACCAGAACCGAAAAGATGAGGAAAGCAACCTATAACTGAACTGAGCAGCAGTGTAGTGCTAAATTATCCACCGCACCTAATCAGCATGGCAACTTACAGATTAAACAGAAACAAGAGGCTGCAGTCTTGAAAACTGAGCTCTACTATGCTACCGGGGCCCTTTTAGGGGGTCCAAGCGGAGGGTCCCCGAAAAGTAGGTGAAGAAGAACAGGAAGCAACGCTGAAAGGGCGAGGGTGAGGAAGAAGGGAGTGGCAGGAAACCCCAGAGGGGGCTCCGAAGTCCAGTAAAAACATGGCACCTTTCTTTTGGGGTTGGGGGGACTCAAAGAGGACGAGAGGGCTCTCTTAGAACGGCAAGTGCAAAAGGAACGCCCACACACCATTGACCACACAAGCACCAGCACAAACACGCACGCACACACACCAAAATGTGTCAGTTGTGTTGATGCCTCTGCTAAAGTGCTGATGTCGGAAAGGTTGGCTCGGGTGTGGTGCTATCAGACAGGAAACAAACTGTCCATCTATTCAAAAGCCAGCCCACAAAAATGCCATCCTACAGGGGCCCGTGCCTGGCCTCATACTTGGCAAGTATGTTCTTGCATTTGCCCAGCTCCTTTCGCAAGTCAGCCACCTCCTGGCGGAGAGCCGAGTTCTCCTTCTCCAGGAACGAAGCCCGGATGGCAATCTGATTCTCCTTCAGCCGCCGGGCGTCTCGGGAACGCTTGGCCGCCATGTTGTTCTTTCTGCGCCTCGCCCAGTACTTGTCATCCTGCTCATTAGTTCCAGAAAGAAAAAGAAACAAGATATTAGATTTCAGCAAAGCTGAGTGTCTATCGGGCAAGGCACTGGCAGGTGTCCGGCGTGTACGGAGGCACCAGCCCAGGTCTCCTGACTCGTGTCTCTCGCCTTGACCACCTACGCCGGAGAGGATGGTGCTGCAGGAACGCGGCTTTCCCGAGGCACACACCGACCTGACCAGCATACTCCTGCTCCCTCTGCCCAGTGGAGTATGTGGCCAATGAGGGGGAGCTCAGGGGCTCAGTGAACGCTAAAATTCCAAATTTCTTGAGTCCCTTTTGATGAAAATTTTGCTTTATGAGCCCTTTTTTCCCATGGCTCTCAGACGCTTGCTGGTATACACTGATACAAAGCGGCCGAAGACCACTCGGCTGTGTCTCAGCTCTTCTGGCATACGTCCTTGATCCGGCAACTCCCCCTCTAGGAGCTGACCCCTAGCCATCTTCACATGCATAACACAGCCACTCGTGTTTCACTGAGACACTGTTTACAGCTGTCAAGGGTGGACAAACATTCCATAACATGATAGCAGAATTATACAAAAGGATACTAAACACAATGATCCAGATGAACTAGTATGTTGATGATATACCACCGTGTGGAGTGGAATGAAGTAGTAGAAATATGCAGTTTACAGATAAATATGTGTGGCCTTATCCCACTTTGGTTAAAAAAACATAGTATTGCTTCATAGCAAAACTGTCCAAAAGCTCACAGCAACATACTAAATAGAGTGCCTTAAAGAGTAGAAGGAGGGAGACTATAAGAAAGCAGCCTCACTCACCTTTTATTTTATATCCCCTTGTGCTAATAGAATACTGTACAATGGGCATATATACTTTGGGAATTGAAAGTGGAAATTAAAAAGAAAAACTTCTACCCGCTACTCACCACTATACTTCTATTGATGACTGGAATTAAATAATTGACTTTAATTTCCTGTTTAACTGTTCTCTAGACCATAATTAGCCTCAGCTGTGAGCAGAGTGAACCCAACGCCTACTGCTCCTGCCAGAAGAAAAGGAGTCCTCCCTCAGAAGACTAGGAGCTGAAGACCTTTTAGAGTTTCCCAATTCATTTCCAGTGCCACCTGGTGAATTTTGCAAGTTCCTTTATTCAACAACTTGCAACAGCAACCCCTCCATCCTATCAGGGCTGATTTCTGCAGTTACGTGCCGCCCAGAGGAAGCGGTGAAGCCAGTTTTACCCTTCCCCTGGGTCATAAGGGCAGTCAGCACTAGAGAGGGTCACATGGGGCAGGCCAAGGCTGCAAGGCAGGTCCAAAGTCGGTGGCAGGCCCTCACAGCTGCCCATTGCCCCGGCAGATATTTTTCTTGCATAAAGAGAGCATAAGACAGAAAGCCTATGACGGCGCCTCTGGCTACAGTTTGGGAGCTGGCATTTTTATTGCATTTATAAAGCACTCCCAGCTTTCTATACATTTCATGGTACTATGAAACAGTGAAAAAAGAAAAGATCTGTGTAGTAACTGGTACCAGAATTCTTAGAGGCAGCTGTTCTTCGAAGGACACTTGGATTAGCTAGCTGGGGACAGGTATGCAAAGGCTGTTGGTGTTGGCGGGATTTGTTTGGGCTTCTGCGAGGGGGAGATGAGACCAGTGATGAGAAGCTGGGGCGTAGCTGGAAGAGCTTCCCTGGGCAAGCTGGTCTAGGGCTCATGAACACTGGGGAGGCGCAGTTCTGATGGAAGCTGTCTGTGCTGTTAGATGTAAGCCCAAATCCACCCGAGGGGAATATGAGCACATCAGCCACACAGTTCCCAGGAGCATGCTGTCCCAGCTTCTTTGAAAGAGGGGCTGCCTGAGGATGTATCAGAACCTGCACATGGGGGGGACAGAAGCCAGGAGGTAAGGAATACCTGACAAGCTCCTGGGAAATTGTAGGAGCTGGGGTGGGGTGAAGGGGTGAGCACCCATGGGTCATGGATTTGGTGGCTTGTGTCTAGGCCCCAGGGGCCTCCCCAGCGTTCATAAGCCCTAGACCAGCTTGCCCAGGGAGGCTCTTCCAGCTGCTCCCAGCTCCTCATCGCTGGTCTCATCTCCCCCTCGTAGAAGCCCAAGCAAATCCCGCCAACACCAACAGCCTTTAAAGGGTCCCAGGTCTGCTGACCCAGAGTAACAATGAGCTTCTCTGTTTCCTCGAGCTCTTATTATTTCTAAAGAGCTTCCATTTCCCAGCCTTCCCTGTGTCCGCACAGGCAGATGAGCTGGCAAAGTGTGGCACTGAAACCCGCACAGGCAGGAGGGGACAGGGGAGTAGGAGAGGAGCAGAGGACACAGCAGCAGAACGAATGACGGAAGGAGGACTGCCCTGGACCAGAAAGAAGCCAGCTTGCCTCAATTTGTTGTCAGTGCTAGGTTGGCAAGGCGGAAGCCGGATATTGAGCGGGACGCATAAGGTTGGCGTCACAGCCCCGTCCCCTTCTCCATCTCCCAGGTGCAAATGCCTCTGGCTCCTGGGTTACCCCCGCTCAGCAAAGAGCCACTCAGTGCTGCTCCCATCATCTTCCCAAGGGCCTCATGCTGTGGCTACCTCCCCCACCTCGCCAGGCCCTCCTGACGGTTAACACTCCCTTGTTCTTGCTAATCTAGAAGTTCCTTGAAGATGGAAACAAGTCAGCACTGGCTCCCGTTGGTATCCCCAGGGCTTGGCACATGTGAGCAGCATTTGAGAAATATTTGTCGAGTGAATGAATAGACGTTTGAAAGCAAGGTGATTAGGCTGGCCCTCGGCGAGCAATCTCAGAGGGTGCATACTAACCCAAGCCAATGGAGGGCCCAGGGAGGACATTCAGACAGGGGTGGGGAAGGCCATTTAGTCCATTTCAGTCCAGCAGTTTGCTGGTTCAATGCCAGGGGGATCCACCAGCCTGTCTCCCACCACTCCTGGCTCAGCCCTCCTGCTAGAGGGGAAACTCGGCTTCCTGCTCCACACTGTGGCCTGCGTGCCACCTGGGGCTGCGCTCACTCTGAAGCCACCCGAGCCCAGGGCAGCGGGCAGAGGAGCACCCCTGCCTGAGTCCCGCCTGTCCCGTGGAAGGGGAGGCCTGGCCATGGCGGCAGCGACTGCACATACGCCAGCACAGTTTTCACCTTGCCGTTTGTTGCCAAGGTTACCTGGGTTATTAAGTGCGCTTGCTCTTTCCTTTGAACTTGTAAATGTGGACACCCTGGGAAGGCCCGGCTGCAAGTCATATCTACCACTCAGCAGCATCCTTTCAAACTACCTTCCAAGAGGAAATTCAGGCCGAATGGGTTGCCTGGCTTAGTTTCAGAGATGACTCTGAAATATACCCAGAATGGAACAGCTAAGAACACAGGGCCAGGAAAAGCATCCAGTGGACAGAAGATAACTCACCGCCCAGCACCTAAGCCCTGACTCCCCTGCTAATTCCATCCATACAACCAACAGTGCCTTGTCCTGTTCATGTTTGTGGGTGTTTTCGCTATCCACGTTCCTTTTCGATCCTCAGGGGTACAGCTAGCAGTGGCTGTCAGCTGACGGCCAGCAGTTTCCACCTTTCTTCTCCTGTAGCTCCATTCCCTCAAATGCAAACTGGTAATCTTGGTCTAATGCATGTCCAAGGCCCCTTCAGCCCTGACCTTCTGCATCACTTAAGAGATTCTCAGGTATGTGAAGGCAGCAGGGACTGGAATCTGCCAGGTACTTTTCCTTCCATTGCTCATTCCAGACAGGAAGAGCAGCAGAAGCCGCTGGCCTAAATCCACTTCAGAACAATGTTCCAAACTCCCAAGTTCCCAGCCCAGGAGTCTCTCTCCATGTGAACCATATCTAATTTGGGGAATGGGGGTCAGGAATCAGAAAAGGATTAATTATGACTCTTTCTGATGCCTTGAATTCTACAATCATATCTCCATTGTCCACATGATTGAAAAGAAATATAGACACAAAAAAATCCTATACAATAGCCAATCAAAATCGTTCTATTTTGCTATTAGTGGACATGGCATACTTTAGGAAAAAATTCATTTCCTAAGGTATCCTTAAATGTACCAGATTGGTTTTAAGTTGCATCTGACTTCTTAAAGAGAATCTATTTTCATTTGATGTGTCCCCTCAACATAAAACACAAAGCGGACATTGCATATAAATAGTGTCAGGGAACCTACCAGCTTCCTTAGCAAAATCCCACCTGGTCCTAAAGGGAAACTGTGGGGAGAGAGGGCTATCTCCAAATATTACTCCCTGAGGCCTAAGAGCAGCTGTTCATTATCAGTAAATTCCCAATGGGGGTGTATCCTTCAGAGTACGGTCTAGCTGCCCTTCCCAAACAGTTTTCTGTTTATTTTCAACCTTGAGAGATTCTACTTTAATTTTATTGGGCTTTCATGGTTTTCCCTGCAGACAGTATCAGGTTTGCTTCCTTCGCAGGTTGTAAATCACTCCAGCATTTTATTGCTTTTCCTTGTTTCTGTGCATCAGCAAGATATGAAAGATATTATTTCTGAAGACACCCAGAGAAGAAGCCACTTGCCTGGGGACACAGGCCACAAGCCACGAGTCCTGCGCCCATGGCTGTTTGAGCTGAGGCCACCCCTTCACCTGCCTCTGGGCCCACCTCCCAGCCCCCCAGCCTGATTACCAGTTCCAATTTACCTTCAGGTCATCGGGGATGAAGACTTTGCGGGCTTTCTTAATCATGGGCTGTGGCTTCAGTTCTTCCTCAGAGAACTTGCGTTTGCGAGGGTCAAACATTTCCTGGCCAGGGATGCTGGAGAGGGCGAGATCGGCCGGGTCTGGCTCGTACCCCACTGGGACCTGGATAGTGTCGGGGTCGATGGGGCTTGGTGTGTTACGGTTTGCCGGCAGCAGCTGACCTGGAACAGCACGGGAGTTTTCACTCACTAACTCTGGAGACCCACAGGCAGCGACTGGATGCTCCCTAGTGAGTGCGGAGAGATTTCTACTTTATGGAACATGCCCTAACATCATGTCTCATTCCTCCTCACCCTGCTCCTGAGAACTCAGTCGGCTGACTTTGACTTCACTCATCTCTGATGAGGCCAGAGCCCACCTACACATGTTCACAAGCAAAATAAAAAAGACACGTTCGTTCTCCCTGTGACGCGGGCCAGTGACCAGCTCTGTGCCAGGCGCTCTGCAAGGTGCAATGGAGAGGCTTAGTATCACTTTGCCTTAAGGGTGTTTTCCAGGTGAGTCAGGAGAATCAGACCAAGAACTCACAGGGAGGCTACAGGGAGGTATTGATGGGAGTCAACCTTACCTGCTTCCAGATGGGAGGAAACAGGCCATGATGCAAAGGTGCTGAGGGATCACTTTCTAGAGCTGACACAGACTAGCTGCATCTTGAGACCCATGGTAACTTGCGAAAGAAAGTGATTCAGCACAAAAGACTAGACAGAGGCTTGCATATGAGGAGCCGTCTTGGGGAGCACTGGCACTGAAACAGTGCGAGACATAGCGAGGGCCACCTCCCTGTGGCCGGGCAGGTGGACAGTGGGGACTGCCTCTCTAGCCTCTCACACAGGAGGACTCTGAGCACTGACATGACAAGCAAAGCAGGAGTTTGGAGAGAAGCATGAGGCTGTGTGAGGACTGGACTGAGGAGGCGAATCTTGGAGATGGGAGACCAGCTATGAGAAGGTTGTGAGGACCCATGCAAGTATTCATGCTGGCAGCGGGGGCCATGAGGAGGAGACAGGCTTAAGAAATATCTGACAGGCAACAAAGGACGGAACGGAGCCAATCAGTCTAACGTCTACTTGCAGGTCCCACAGCGCTGAAAGGCACACAGGCTTTGTCCAAGAACAAAGGCCTCGCTGCATCTGGTGTGTACTTCACCCACACTCGGGTAGTAACAGGCCACAGGTTCAGGGAGGGAGCCCTGAGCCATGATCTCTACCTTCACCTGAACTTGACAGTAGTTCCCTTCACTCCAGAGGATACATGAGGATACAGCTTCCCTGCTTGGCCCACCTCCTCCTCTTCCTCACCGCCAATGTAGACAGTGTGTGGAGTGTTCTCTGCATTTCTTTTTTTTTTTAAGATTTATTTATTTATGCATACAGAACTGGGGTGCAGGCCAGAGGCTCAGGGGTGGTGAAGGACTTCACCAGAGACAGAGTGGGGAGCAGAACAGGCAGATCGATGAAGTACACTGCTGAGGGGGGCAGCGGGCAGGTCAGGAGAGGTCTGCCGCGCCATGTGGGTCAGCTCCCTGGCCAGGGACAGAGCTCATGAAATGGCTGTGTCTAGCATCATAGTGCTGTGCTTTCACCCACTGCGCCACCAGGGAGGGCCCGTCCTCCTCATTTCATTAAAACAGGCCCCAGGTTGAAGCCTGAAGCCACCAGCTCACACTCTCGCTAAGCCGTGAAACCACGCTCATCTGTTTTCTGGAAAGGCCCACTGGCGGGACTGGCAACATGAGTGTTCCTGGGTGACCTGTGGGTCCCCACTCTCCTTTGTATCCTGCTTGCCAAAGAGGAAGAGACAGTCCCCGCGGCAGCGGCAGAGGACGGAGCTTCTCCTGAGCCGGGCTGTACGTAGCGCAGCTCCAGCTTCCGCAGACCTCTGGGCTCTGCACTGGCTGGTGTCGCACTGGATTTGATCTTGTGCTTCCTGACACTGCCTCAGATAATCAACCATCAGAAGGGGATTATCATCTCCCCTTTAGAAACTCCCTTTGAACTTAGCACAACGCCGCCAGATGCCCATCCCTACAACACCACTCTCCCCACCCTGACACACACGCGCACTGTCCTATGCACACGTCCAGCCTCTGGAAGCATCTCTCAATAGTTCTCAAATTTAATTGCTCCCTCTTACTTCAAGATCCCCCCAGCACTTTGCTATTCTGCAATATTAAAATGTTCTCCTTACTGCTTTATAAATGTTCTTAAGCTTTACACACACACCTACATACGAACACACACACACACACCTCGTCTACTAGCCACAGTCTTTCATGTTTTATCTATTTCATCTCTCCCCCGCGCCATGGTGCCTACTTCACAGTGCAGCTTCTGCAAAGAGGAGCCCTCATTTAGCGCCAAGCCTCTGAGACTCTGGGCTCTGACATTCATTCATGGGCATTCTAACAATAACATTTCACATTCAGGCAGAATCTTCCTTTGCATTCTTTCTCTTTAGCTCTTGCTTCCAATGCAAGTAGGTCAGCCCTACCTGCCTAAGTGGACTGCAGACGAGATCACTGGTTTTCCCAATGTCAAGCAGCAAACAGCAAAGTGTCTGAGAAATGGAACTCTGGCCCTTTTTCTCCCTCAAAGATGTCCTCAAGGCCCTCCCTGGTGGCACAACGGGTTAAAGTGTGGCACTGCAAGCCAGCCGCAGCTGCTTCAGTGTGAGTTCGATCCCCAGCCCCTGAGCTGACCCACATGGCACAGCAGACCTCTCCTGTCTCACCTGATGCTCCCCTCAGCAGTGTGCTTTGTTGATCTGCCTGTTCTGCTCCCCACTCTGTCTCTGATGAATCCTCTCACTGCCCCTGCACCTCTGGCCTGTACCCCAGTTCTGTATACATAAATTTTTTTAAAAAGTCACCCCCAAATTATTTGTTTAGCTACATTTTATTTATTTATGAATTTTAAAAATTATATATATATATATATATATTTTACATCATTCTTCCTTTTGTGCATTTTTTCATCTCAGCTGTAATCTCCAGGGGCTTCCCACAACCAATTCACCGTGTGCCATCACCACAGACCAGTGTTACCTACATTTTCTACTGAATTAACTCCACTGGACTCATTTTCCCTCTTTGATTCAAAATGTCCATAGCACCCCTGGGTAACAGGGAGGAGGGACTCTATTATTTATTCCTACTTTTAGTGGATTTGTAAACATTTACTATCACAACTTTCAATTTAAGAATCTATCACTATATTTCATTTGTAAATTACAAAACATGTTCAGTGTAAAATCAACACATGCAGAAATGTGTCAAGAAAGTAAAAGTCCTAGCTCTCCCTCCCCCACTCCCCTAACTCACCTCCCGTAACTGTTGGGTGTAACCCTCTCAAGCCCTGGTTTTTTCTCATCGGTTCTAATAGTGCTAGCATTTCTAACCTCTTAGTTTTCTAGGTCAACATCGCATCTTCAACTTCTAGGAACAGTTGTTGCTTTTACAGTATTTATAATACCCACTTGGAAAAAAAAAACTCACTGCTTTAGCTAGGTTCTGTAAGACAGTGAGGAATAAGAGATGAGTTGAGATCCCATCTTCCCCAGACTTTAATGGAAAGAGCTTTTAATCTTTCACACCCTTGCTTCCGAAGATGTGTTCTAGAAGCCGAGCACACGGTGTAACACTTGCAGGCAGTTGTAGGAACTAAGACAGCTCAAGCCCTCCTGCCCCATTGCACTGAGAGGTTTTTTCTTTTTTTCCATCAGGGACAATGTAATAAATTTCCTCAAATGCCTTTCTCGAATCTGTAAGGATGGTCATGTGGTTTTATGCTTTATTTGTGAAATCTCAGCTTGGTATTTTTCCAAGGCTTTCTTTGAAAGATCTATGGTGGACAAGATCAACCCTGTGAGGCAGCCTCTATAGTTTTCTGGAACATTTTCTTCTTTCTAAAAGCATCTTGATGAAAGTCACTTCCGGGGGGGGGGGAAGGAGGATTTCTGGAGGAAAGGGTGGAACAAAGGGCTCAATTCTGGAGAGAGATTAGAAGTCACCTTTCAACTCAAAATGAGCTGCCACTTTTGTCACAAATTAGGAATGATGAAAAGCCCAAAGAACAGAACTGAAGACCTAGGATGTTTCTTATCCTTCCCAACTTGAACAAGAACTTAGCATCCTACCACGTGAGTTGACTCGTCAGAATCATCGGGGAGTCAAACAGCAGCCACTCACTCAGTCCTCCTCTCTTCTCAAGCCAGTGGCTAAGCTCTTTAATTTATGATTGCATCAAAGTAATAATTTACAGTTGCACAGACTAGTTAGTGTTTCAGGTTACCTGTCACACCCACCCCTTCTGATATGCACCTAGTTCTGGCAGTTAACTAAACCAGGCACTAGCTCTACAGCTGTCCTGTCAGCAGACACCACCTCGCAGTGATCACAGATGAGCGTGCACCAGCAGCGGTGGACGTGGGTCTCTATATGCGAAGGCTGAGTCCAAAGGGCCAAAGGGCTCTTTGTCAGAACTGATGGGAGAAATTCCTTGTCATCCAAAGTCTGGTCTCAGATCTTTCTTTCTTGCCACCGTCAAGTTTATGGTCTGTTTGTTTTCCTGACCTCCTGGGCCTCAGACACACAGTGTAGGCATGAGAACTGGGTAACATACACTCGGGTCTGAAACAGCACCTTTCCTCTGTACCCGCTGCTTTCAGAAGTGAACTGCCGCCAAGGGTCCCGGCCCACTTCTGAGAACCCCGTGCGTGTCACGCAGACTGTGGGAATACACAGGTCAGCACACAGTGCTCACAAGATGTACAGAGATGAGATAAAAGCCTTTCAAGTACAGCCTAAGGAAAGGGGTTTCTGGAATCTAAGGCCGACGAGCCTGTCACTACTCTGATGGTGAGATCCTGCTATTTTGTTCAACAGCGAGCGAACACTAAGTTAACTGTGACCTAATGGCCAAAGGTCTCGTCCTCCCTCCACCCACGGCCTGTTGCTGTGCTCTCTGCACTGCAGGCAGATCTCCTTTCCCTCCCCTTGAACCTGGGCTGGGTCTGAGGTGCCGTGACCAGGCTTTGCTGGGTCTGGCTCTTTCTTCTTCTTTCTAGCATCTCGGCCACCAGCACAACCATGCATGATCAGTCTAGCCTGCTGGATAGGTGAACTTAGATGTGTCCCCTAGATGTGTGAACCCAGCCAAATTCAGTAGAGCCATGACCACCGTGATAGTCCAGTGGAGTGAACCATAACCACCGTGTGTGGGGGCCACCGAGAACTGTTTGGCACAGACGACCGATCTACAAGCACAATTGTTGCTTTGGGGAAGATATTTGTGCAATAACCTTAGGATTTGCTCGGGCATTTAAAAAAAAAAAAATACAGAGTATAAAACTGGCAAGTGAGTCAGACTTGGGTTGAATTCTGATTCTGCCACTTGTAAGTCACAAATAAGAGCATTTGTCTACAGGGTCCAGGAGGAAATACTCTCATCTCCTAAGAGCCTGTTTTGTTAAACAGGGACTAGTGGTGATTTTGTCCTTTTTTATGTAACTCTCTGAGTTTCAGTTTCTTCATCTGCAAATAAAAATGACTCCACCTGCCTCTTAGAGTTGTATGAAAAATGATATGTGTGTAAATAAAGTATTTACACAAAGCAGAGTACTTGCAAAGTACTCAAAAAGTGGTTTCTATATAAGTGCAAGTAGAAAATATAGATACTATGGCCACAAATACCTAAAAATAAATCAAATAAACAGACTCTGCCCCCTCGTCTAAACAGCACCATTCTCCCCTGAACTATCAGCACCTCCTCCTAACTGTTCTTTCTTCCATTTGTGTCCCTGCAAACCACTCTTCACTCAAGTCATTGGGTAATCTAAAAATGCCGACCAGCTTTGCTTCCCACCTGTGTTTCTGCAGGTACCTGCATGTATATCTCTTTCTCCTTTTCTAATAAACTTGGCCTTTTAAAATGCAAAAAAAATGAAGATGCATGCTGATGCCTGCTACTTCCCCCCATCAGCCCTCCCAACAGCTATGCAAAGCCACTGAGCATTCAAGGCTCCTCCCAAGATGCCCTGCCCCCGTCCCATCTCCGCTCCTGCTCCTTCCTCGCCACCCCCTCCAGCAGGACCCCTTGCAAGTGCTTAGTATTTGCTTGTCCTAAAACATTTCCCGGCTGCCACCTGGCCCCTTTGCACGACACAGACTCCAGCTCAAATGCCATCTCCTCTAATCTCAGACGTTTTCCACCCCAGCTTACTGCTTATCAAGCCATCCTGCTTGATGATCTGTGTGATATTTATCTCCACCCAATAATTATAAAGTTATTCTTTATATTTGTTGACATGTGTGGACTCCTCTGGAGTGCATGTGAGTTCAGGGAACAGTGACCTTGTCACTGCTGCTGCATCTCAGCTTCTAGGGGACACCAGTACAAACCACTGAGTAATATGTCCCATCTCTGATACACAGCAAGAGTATTAAGCCCGACATGGCTGATCAACTCCCTTTAAGGCAGGCAGGCACCCATGCGTGCACACGCGTGTGCCCACACACACACACACACACACACACACACCCTTTGTGCTAGATTCAGACCAAGTTTCAGGCAAGTGTGTCCATGACTGCAGCGCAAACACACCGGAAGGCCCACAGCAAAGATCACTCTGATCAAAGCTCCTGTCTCAAAATTGTGTCCAAGCCGTCACAGGCTGTCCATAGAAACAGGGGTGATGCAGGATGCTGAAAGCCAGCTCGCCCATTTCATGCAACATTAGGACGGGTCACCTGTTACCATTTACTGGGGAGTGAATGATCTGCAGCCCAGGCTGGGCTCATCAACACTGTGGGGTGACTGGGCGGGCGCTACCGCATGAGCTCCCTCATGTAGTCTTCCCCACAGCTGTGTGCAGGTGAAATCAGCCCTACTTTCCCAGATAGGGAAATAAAGGAATGGAAAAAGGGGACTGCAGAAAAAGCTCAGAAATGCTAAAAATTTGCCCAAGATTAGCCAACTAGCAGATGACCCAGGGACTCTGACCCAGGGACTCAGCAAACAGCCCTTCGGAGTCTATCATCCAAGTTGGGGGCCTGAGTGCCCCAGCGACAAGCAAGGGGCTGTACTTCCCAAGTGAGGGTCCCGCAGCAGGGCCTGGGCTCGCATCTCAGAGTGCAGCTTACCGCTGAGCCCCAGTCTGCTCACTGGGGCACTGACTTGCATCCCACATTGCATGGATGCAGAATGGAGGATCAGAGAGGTACAGCCATCTACAAAAGGTCACACAGCTCCAAAGTGAGGGGAAGGTTGTGTGCAGCTCAGGCTCGAGTCTGCTTAGTCCACAGCCATGACCTTGCCTCTCCAAGGGCCGGAAGGGATGAAAGTGGAGGATGCCGCAGGCCCCTCCCGGCAGCCAAGCATGTACCTGAGCCAGGCAGGAAGGGCCAAGAGCCCTGAGGACATCCCAGGCAGCCAGCCACCCATCCCCTTTCTCTCTGTCTTCCTCTCTCACCTCTTTCCTCCACAACACTGCTCTGTCTTCCTCTCTCACCTCTTTCCTCCATAACACTGCTCCCCGAGTGGACAATTTGTGCCAACAGTACAGGGACATTCTACAAGACAACTGGTGACCAATGGCCAGGCTGCTGTCAACATGACATCTCACTCACTGGCATCTTTACAGAGCGTCTGGATCACTGGACATCACTTAGTAGAAAATGGATCAAGGTTTCCGGCGGAGAGGGTGGTAACATATTTTGTCAGGTGGATTTGAAGTTGGCTTTCTAGGTCACTGCATGCGGGAGGCGAGTCTAACATTTATGCCTTAAATTGCAGTACAACAATTAATCTTGGTCTGTGCTTGGGCAAAGAAAGACCATTGGAACTCTGTCCCCAAGTGCCCCTCCAGCCTCTGTTCCTCCACTTTGCCTGTCCTCTAGGCGACAACACTGCTTGTCAGAAAGCCTGGACAGGCAAGGACTCCCATAGACTCCCCGAGACTCCCCTCCATGGCTCTGGGCCTCGGGCCAGTCACTCTACCACATGCAAGCGCCCTCATCTACCCTGGCCAACTCAGGGGGACAGACAGAGCTGGGAAAGCCCCTCAGCGGTGTGGCACCTGCCCCTCCCCCACACATGCCTTCAGCTCTGCCTTCCTCCAGCTGCTACCTGAACAGAGCTTGTGGCATGCCCCTGAATGGGACCCATGTCTGGGACAAGCCTTTGTCCTGCAATGGTGAGTCAGTGCCCAACATGGGCCTGACTTGACTCCGCAGCCCCTACTTGCAGGAGCTGGGCCAGGTTAAAGGTGCCTCATTCCAACAGTGTCTATCATCACACTTCTAGCCATTGGGGTCAGCAAGAAAGCTGCCTCTGGAACAGAGCAAGAGCTGAGACAGGAGCTCAAAACCATAGCCTGGCAGAAGTCAGTTCAATGGGGGAGACAGAAGTTCCAGCTGGTGGCCAAGGCATGTGTGGGCCCACTGCCTTCTTACTGCACCCCAACGCAGAGTACCCTCTCTCCCCTTGGCCAAGACCTCTCTCCAAGCAGCCACAGGACCTTGGGGTGCAGAGAAGCAAAAGCAGTGAGTTCAGAAATGAACTCATGGGCCAGAGAAAAGGCCACATGAACTGTATTCCAGCTCCTGAAACACGAGCCCCTCTAGGGGGGTCTGGAGGGTCATAAATAAAAAGCAAGAGGCACAATCTCCCCACACCTCTACACTAAGGCCTCCACCTGTCCCAACCCAGTTATGCAGCAGCAATGGGAGAGGAGGATTTCTCTGCATGATAGGGAAGGTCTGGTGGGATAAAGACCTGGGAGAAGAAACCTAAGCCCTAGCCAACCACCAGCTGGCTCAAAGTCTCTCCGTGGCCTTGTGTCTCAGCTGTCCCTGCTGAAGGAGCAGAGGCCAGTCCCTCCAAGGCCCCCACGGTAACCGTGGGAATGCAACCATCCCAGCCAGGCAGGCTCATTGCTGATTCTGGCAAATGGAAAGAGAATTCTGGAGCCTTCAGGATCTCTAACATGCCTTTACTGCTGAATCAGAGGACTGGACTCAGAGGCAGCCCAGCAGGCAGACACACAGCAGTGGGGCCTCCTAACACTCAGACACCCCCCCCCCCCCTGCCAAGATCTCCCTTTTATCTCTGCCCAGGCATCTATACTTGCAGGTACATGAACCCCGTGGCCTACAGCTTCTCACCCAGTCGTCAGTAATCACAGGCGCATGCCCTGTGCTTGCACTTTTAAGCACTTTCTTACAATATATTGTCACCTATGGGCAATGAAACCTAGGAGGAAAACAGGCCGCAGGTGGAGGCCACAGAGGCTAGTGGCAGGCAGTGAAGGAGAGCCAGAACCAATGCATTTCCCCTGCAGTGACCGTTCAAGCCTCCATGCACCCATACAGATGAGGGGACCAGCAGCAAGATGCTGGAGAGGACAAGGCATGTGTCCCCGTGCTCCCAGGGTGATGCTGTCCAGACCACCGCTTCCCACGGAAGAGCAGAGACAGGGGAGGCGCCCACTCTCATTTACATGCTGGACCTAGTTCATGCGAGGGTGTAGCCCCTTGGCCACCCTCCAAGGACGCATGGTCGATGAACACCTTTCACCCCTGGAGTAACTGTGTGACTAAGCGATCAACCCAGGTGGCCCTCAGATTCAGCCTCCTTCTCAGCAAGCCAAGAAACAAGCTCCCCCGACCTGGAGTCTATTTTCAGAGGTGCCACCTGCATCAGCTCCACCTCGGTCCCGGGGGCCCCTTTAATGGTCTAAGTGGGTGACAGTGTGTAGCCATGTCACTAATCCAGAAACATGCAATTTTCAATGTGCTACCATGGCTAGTTATTAAATTGACTACTCACCATGGGGCAATGTTAAATTTTTTGCTTGTGGGATGAGGAGAATGTGAAACAGGAGACAGCTAAGGGACCAGGCTGCCTGACACTCACCATGAGCCCCGGCTCCAACCCAACAGCAAACAAACGGCCTGAGCTCCCTGAACAACACCCTTCCTCCTCTCCCCAAGCCCCAAAACCAAACCAACAAACATAGGAAGAAAAACAGGATTGTCTTAGAGCCTGAGTTTCCGGAAGAACATGAATAGGATTCAGGTGTGTCTGTGGTCCTGCAGCGACTCAAGAGATCCACAGATGTTCTTTCCGGTGCGAGTCTCTAAGTTGAGCACCCAGATGAGAACATGCCTTTCCAAAGCCTTCTGGCCTTGGCTCGTGGCCAGTGTCCTCTGTAATTCTCCCTTGCAGAGTTCACAGAGAACTATGTGAACCGACGGGTACACTGCTGGCCAGTCTCACAGTCAGGGCCAAACTCACCCTCCTATGTCCCACAGACCCTCAGCCTCTCCTCTAGGTCTCCTATGCCTGTGAATCATCACGACTCCATTCCCCTAGACTTTGACTTTAATCCCACACCTCTCATGCAGGAGGGAAAAGTGAGGCATGCACAGATTCTGAAGACCCCATCAGCCAGAGGAACCTTGGGGAGCATTTTGGCCACCCAAGTAGATAATGGGATCTCCCGAGTAAATAATGGGATGATAGCAAAGGTTCATTTTGGCTCTAGTACTAAATTATCTTGGAGTTCAGTGGAGCTCACAGGCCAGGTACAGGCCATTTCACTCAGGAGTCCACAACTGCAAAGCTTTCCTAACCTTTCTCCCATCTGCAACCCTGGCTGCCAGGTTCCTCTTCCAAGAACATCTCCGCCTTGATCAAAGGTCGCCAATGGCTTCCCACCGCCTCATAGTCCAAACTCCCTGGCAGGCAAGGGTCCCCACACTCACACACTTACTAGCATCCTACACTCTGTGTTTCTCAGATATTCCTGCTTCCCACCTTCTCCACCTCTACCTGTTCTTCCAATTCCACTCCTCCTCTTGTCTTGAACATAGTGATTGTGCCTTCCAACTTCACCCAAAGTAACCTATATCACTTGGAAGCCTAGAATTTTTATCAGATATAGCTTTTAAGCAATTATCTATTCACAAACCAGACTGGAAATCTTTTCAGGCAGGGTCTAGCCCAGAAGATGATTAACACAGGCTTACTGATTACAACATTCGTTTGCTTAACAAACATTAATTGAGCACCTACTGTGGGCAGGGTCTGAGAGGTGGAGACAGGTAAGCATTGGATACTAAGTGCTATGGGAAAGTTCTGTTCAGGGCACCAATGATTGGAACTTGAAGGCTGATCACTAATTCAGATCCTTGGGGTCAGTGCAAGGACACCAGGAAATCTCCTCAGAGAGAATTAGCATCTTGGCAAGATCTGATGTTGGCCAACAAGAGATAAGTGGTAATCAAGGCAAAGCAACTATGTAGATGCTGCAGAGGTGAGAGAATTCATGGGCCCAGCAGGGAGCTGAAAACAATTAGCCTACCTGGAGCTCAATGGGAAAGGGGTACTGAGAGTTGTGACCGAAGAAATCAGTTCTGATCCTCAAAAGAAAAGGGAGCCATTGATAAAATACCATGATGATCAGGGGTGGGGACCAGAAGGGAAATGGAAATGGCAAGAACTGACCTCACTGTAAAGGCAGAGAACTGGGTAGACTTAAGATTTGTTAATGATGTAGGGTCCAGATGATGTGGGAGAAAGAAAAAACAATTTTTTAGGCATTTGACTTGGACAGCCAGAAAGGAGGCCAAGCAGGTAAAATTCATTGAACCTGGGAATACAGCAGAGTGAACACATACAGAGAAGATGGTGCTTCACTTTGGCTTCACTGAGTCTGAAGTCCCTCTGGACACAAGACAAAGAAGCTAGAAGACATGGTCCCCAGCTTACACTCTAGGCTAGGCTTCCAAAGAGCAATCTTAGAGATCCAGACTTAATAACCCTGAGGTCCCTCCAAGAGGGACCATAAAACAAGAAACCAAAAGAAAAGACCCTGGAGGAACACTGACATTTTAGGGACAAGCAATGAAGAGGATCCATGTAGGGTACTTCAGAGAGGCCAGAAAGGTAGGAGATAAACTACTTCTTGGCCAAGCTGGTAAACTGAGACTGACCACAGAGATGGATTGTCTAATTATACTGTTAATCCCCATGGGCAGTCATGGGCCTGCTAATCAAGGAGCTACATTATTACCTCCATTAAACAAATGAGAAACAATATGACTAGACAGATTAAGTAACTTGCTCAAGGTCAAAGAGCTAGTGGGTTGGAAGAGCCCACATTCAAATTAGGGCTAACTCCAAAGCCCTCACTGTCTGCATTTTCACCTTCACCCATATATAGCCAGCAGCAAAATTAGTACAAAAGACCGTGTCCAGCCTCTGCTTTTAAGCAACCTTCACCTGGTTCTACATGTAGCAGTAATCTTGGGGTTCCTGTGTGCTTCTTGTGCTGCTGAGTACCTACTTTCCATCCTGTGCAGGAGTATTTTGTGAGCAGAGCCTGCAAAGGCATTTAGATGTATCGAGCCACCCAGCCTCCAAGAGCTTCTGTGGGTCTACTGCTCCCATTGCCCAAAGTCCCCCGACATCTTTTTAATAATATAATAGTTTGTTTTTACATCATTTTGTGCCTTTTTTCATCTCAGTTGCAAACCCCATGGGGTTCTCATCACCAAATCACCCATGTGCCATCGCCATAGTCCAGTACACTCTATCTACCCCACTCCCCACTTCACTCCCATAAAATGTATCTGGTATATAGTTGTTCATCATCACTATTATTTTCTCCCCTGGTCCTTTATGCTCCTGCTATGAGTGAAACCACCTGGTATTTTTCTTTTTCTTTCTGGCTTATTTCACTAAGCACGGTCCCTTCCAGGTCCATCCATGCTGTTGCCAAAGGCACAAGTTTATCTTTTTTATTGCTGAGTAATATTCCATTGTGTATATGTACCACGTCTTTTTAATCCAGTCATCTACTTTTGGGCATTTGGATTGTTTCCATGTCTTTCCTATTGTAAATAAAACAGCAATAAACATGAGGATGCAGGTGTCTTTTTGAATCAGTGTTTTTATGCCCCCTGACATCTTTTTTATTAATTCTTGGTCTGACCAGTATATGTTTTAGGGAGCACAGGCTATGGAGGTGGGGAGGCTGGGAGGTGAGAATGCCTCTGTAGCCTATAACCAGCTACATAAATAACACAGGATGGGGAGATCCTCTAGTAATGATAATTCTGAATGGCGGGGGGGGGGTTGGCTGAGTTGGGGTCACACATTCTTAGGGGGAAAATCAACTTAATTCCATAAAGTCAGTGGGTAACTACACAAAATGGAATTGTGCCCCAGGTCATGGGGGGGGAAGGAGTGCCATCTCCTCTGATGGTGCTGCTGGGCACGTGGGCTTCACAGAAGCATATTCACTGCCTCTCCAGTCTTTTACTGCCCACTGGCAGCTGGTTATAGGCTACAGACCTTTGTGCTGACAAATTACAGTCTAAGGTAGCAGCAGCCCAGTCTCAGTCATTCAGGCGGGGGGGAGCAAAGACTGCAGGATATGTATCACTCACAGCTCGTGATACTTGAAATTAATATTCAATGAGCACACATCTGATTTTTAGTATCAGATGCAAGCCAAAACTTAGGGAAAGGTATACACTCATTGAATTTATTTCTTAAGTAAGTTCAATTTCCACATGGGAGAAAAACTGCCAGAGATCCACTGATGTAGACAAGCAATAAAAATGGAGGTTGTATTAAATCTAGTATTTACTACCTCTAGCTGGTGAGGGGAGAAAGGGGATGCAGGTAAATTTTCACAAGTATTTTGAAGCCTGAAGTAAGTGAGCCTGAAGGCATATAGTTCCCTAAGATACATCAGAATACTATTCTAGACTAGACCAGGCAATTTCTTAGAAATGTGTTGTTTTGGAAAAATTGAAATTTTCCAACTTGTACTAAGATTAGCCAAGCTAAACCCATCTGGCTCCTGCCTAATGTAGTCTATAGAGAAATCTGATGGGACAAAAATCTGTCTTTATACTTCATAGGCTTGAGGTGAGGTCTGCATGCCTCTTGGATAAATGGAAGCTAGATACTGAGCCATCATCAAACACACATGCAGATTCTCACCTGTGCTGCACGTGTCCTCCTCTGACCCTTCACTGGGCCTACTGGGAGCACCCAGGCGGTGTCCCATCATCACCTGCAAACCTCCAGTGAAATCCTGTCATTCCTGTCAGGGATTGCTGACAATCCCTGATCCCAATTAGCTCAGATTTCCTAGCACAAAATCCTTTCATGGAAGGTGGTCCTTATCTAATCCTGGAAGTGAGCTGGTTGATAAGGAGACCACCTTAGCGATGGACCAGGCAAAAGCTAGCTGGAGCAGGCAGGAATTTTCTCAAAAAGGAAAAGGCATGCTGGTCCTCGTGATGGGGCAGGTGGGGGGGTTGTGGGATAAAGGTGTCACCTGGTGTCCAGGTGCTAAGGAGGGAGGGGTGCTGTCCTCAGCAACAGCTCAGTGGTCAGTGACAGAATGTCGAGACTTCAGCAAAAAGCGATCAAAGAACTGAAGGCTAATGAAAGTCTTCTGAAATAGGTTGTGAAGAAAGTCAATAGCAGAATAATTTCAGAAGCTGGCTCATTCTTAAATTGGGCTGTCTGGAGAAGAAATGTCCACTTTTCCCTCCTCACTGGACTGAAGATAACCAAGCAAAGGAAAGGTGACCCTTTTAGTTCCCAAAGCTCACAAGCTGTGTATCAGCCTGGGGACAGAAATAAGAAATAAGAAAAAATAGTACTGACTATTAAAATCTACCAACTCCATCTACTTCTAATAGAACGTGAGGTCATGCCAGAAAGAAAGAATTAAATAATTCTTTATTTAAATTAAATTAAATAAGAATGAAATAATTCTTTATTTAAATTAAATAAGTCTATGAAAAGATAAAATGGATTATGACTAAATAATTTCAGATTAGTGAGAAAAGCATCAAACTACAGCAAGGTGTTGTTTTTCTAGCTTTTGTAGCTTTGATCCAATGGTAGTTTAATAAATACAGATTCATTTAATGTTTATGTCTGTCTATAAAAGCTCTAATGTTTAACAGGAACTTCAGAGGAAATGGGTTGTCCTATTTCTCTCTACTGACCCATAGTCGTGCTTGAATCTGACAGTATGTGA
Organism: Condylura cristata; assembly: GCF_000260355.1. NCBI lineage: Eukaryota > Metazoa > Chordata > Mammalia > Eulipotyphla > Talpidae > Condylura > Condylura cristata. The sequence goes on along the minus strand of NW_004567118.1, from coordinate 10,929,823 downwards.
CCAAGATATCATCGTTTAGAAGCAGGGCTCTTAATTTTACACCCCACTTCTAAGGCCAAAATCCCCAACCCTTCTTAAGAAACCAGATTTATCTTTGGAGCTTTTTAACAATATAGGTTAGTACTCCTTGATCCTCAATACAAAGATCTGATAATGGGACTTGGGCTCTCATATTTTGTGCTTGTTTTTAGTCAAAGAAGGCTGCCCTGCTCACATGCTTTGGATGGGAGTGTGACCTAGTATAATTCTTTTGGAGCCTATACACTTTGATCCAATGATTCTAGAATATATCTCACACACATTTCTGGTCAACTGTACTCATGAACAAGGATGGCATCCAAGCATGAAAACAAGCTTATTGTGCCATATCCAGACATTGGATTCCATGTTACTAATGAATCTGTATGTTAATGTGGAAAATTATCCCAAAGGGATTAAATAAAAAGGTAAGTTGCATCATACTATGTATAATATATAGCACCTACATACAAATTTTGCACAGTATATATTATGTATGCTATTCTGTGTAATGCATACATGTTTGTGTGTGTGTCCATGTATATATGTAAATGTGTATAAACAGACAGATAGATGAATGCATGTTCTTATAAACACAACTCATCTAGAAGAGTAGCTAAGGAAACACTGAGAATAAAATCTTGGAACAGGATCTAGGCACTCAAGCTATCCACCTTCTTTATGACTCTGACTTTATTTACAACACTCCTATTACTTCTGTAATAAGATATTTTAAAATGACTTTTTCTAAAAGCTCTTCTGACCATTGTCATGTGAGGTCAAGGTTGAGAACCAGTCTGGAGGAAATAACTCCTGCAGGGAAAAGTTGCTGGTAAATTCAAGTTGAAAAGGAAACCCATCCCCAAAGAGCATTATTAACACAGTGTCACACCTCTGGATTGTGAGAAAGGGGTTCCCCAAAGATAATCACCCAGTTCCTCAGCAAAACTTGTCACAACTCATTTTTCACTAGCCCTGAATCTTTTAATAGTCTAAGGACTGTTTTATGAATGCCTAAAGCATGCTTTAACAGTGCTTCCAAAAAGGATTGTTTATGTACATTAACTGCATATGCTTTTTTTCACAGAAATGCACGGGTCACTAGATATATTCCAATACAACATTAGGGAGATGTTCTCCTGAAAGGAGGTACCACATTTACTTAGATCCTCTCCTGGCATGTGCAGGCTCCTTGTTTTATTCTGGTTTGTAACCTCCTTATCACATTCCACAGAGGTGGCCACTGGGACATTGTCCTTCTGGATCTGTCCACACCTCTGGCCCAGAACAGACAGTGTGGGGGGCGGGGGGACACAGGGCAGCCTGGGGCAAGTGCCACGTGTCCCTGCCCTCCCACTAACTGATTTTCTGGAAGTGGGTGTGTTGCCACAGCAACTGTCAAATCACATCAATTATGCCGCCTCTAACCTTCCAACATCTTCTTTAAACACACCACGTTTGAGACATGTGGCTGGGCTGTCCTGGAGGCGCAGGGCCGGGCCCTAAGCACACAGCAAAGTTTCCTTCATCTGGGTAGGAAGGCGTTAGCCAGTTTGTGAATGAAGGACCATATATGTTCTTTTTGTTCTCTTCCTCCCCCCCATTTTTCAAATTCCAATCTCATGTCCCTGACCAGTTATTTCCTGTGCCTATTTAATAAAAACTCCTACTATCAATCAAGACAAACTGCCCAAGTCGCTTAACGGCATCCTTCCCATGAACGTAATTTCTGCTCATTCCTCAAGGACACAATCCAAGGACCCTCTCTGCCCCTCCGCGATGCCACGGACAGCTAGCCGTTCTTGCCTTCCTGGCCACACCTGACAGGCCCCACTCACAACTCCGACCTACCTCTCTGTGATTCCTAAACCTCTCAAGTTCAAGGGATGACCTCTTCTTTATCTCTGAATTTCCAGCCTATGGTTCAGTATCTAGCGAACAGTGAGCCCTTAGTCTATGCCTGGGAAGAAACTGCGTAGTGTCGTTTTGCTTGAGGTTTGCCATTCATTTGCATCATGTTATTAAATAAGTGATGATTGTGATGGCAGGGCCCAGACTGCAGGGAAGGTCTAACGATGTACAGTACAAAAAGATATACAAACAACGCAAGTCCCTGTTTAAAGGGACAACAGAGAACCCATTCCCAAGACTTTCCTCCCATCCTCTCTGTTATAATTGTTTTTCAGATGCAAGAATCGCATTGAAAGGAAGTTTCTCCATATGGGGAGATGCGACGGGGCCCTGATAAAGGCAGCGGCCACATTCCTTGAGTCCCCACCAGGCAGCCTGACATCTGGTCCACACTCGGGGAAAGGAGGCCACAGCCTCGCATGGAGAGCTATTTCTGCATTCCGAACTGCTGACGCTTCACTCGTACGACTTGCCTCACACACAGGAAGGGAAGGGAGCTAATATTTACCAAGTGCGGCCGCCTGCCCTGGGCTGCTTCACAGACACAGCTCTCAAGAAGACATTTGGAATCTCGGAGAAGTGCTCACCAAGCATCTCTGAAAAGCACATGGAGATGAACTGAGGAAGTAACTCCAACTCCCTCCGTTCATCCACCTGATGGCAAAAGGCAGCCACGAATGATGCCTGCCCCTGTGCCTGGTCTTCTTGGAATGGCCAGAGAGAGAGAGATCTGTGCCTCCAAGACCAGGAGCCTCCTGCCCTAGGGGCTAAGCGGCAAAGGGTAGGCATCAAGGGAAGAAATCCTGCTCTCTTCAGCATGTGGGGGCCACGCTGTGTGCTTAACACAGCAGCCCGATACCCCTCTGCAGGCTGGAGATCCCCCTGGATCTCACCCCTGCAGGTGCTCCACTTGCAAGAGCATATGGGAAATTATTGGAGAGTCACACAAAAGTATCGCATTTATTTTTAAGTTAGATCAATCAAGATTTCAAAGAAAACCTTGTGTTTTGAGAACGAGCCTCTGTGTCCTTTAAAATCAGACTTCTGGGCCCTGGCACAGAAGACGTCAGAACCTCCGCACACTGCCTTCAGATCTGCCTGATTCTAGCTGCTCCTTCTGCCTGTGTTCCCTTTACACCTAGGGCCCCACACCTGTCACTAGGCTGCACCAGGGACGCAGCCGTTCTGAAGGCTCCAGAAGTTCTGCCACCGTCCATAAGGCCAAAAGCCTCCTACCGCAAAGCAGGGGGCTGAGAGGTTTAGCACATGAGTCTGGTGCCACCCTGGCCCTGCTGTCCACCCTCGCCTGGGCCCACGTTTTCTCACTGTGAAAGGAGCATAACACCAGCACCTACCTGGTCCCAATAACAGTGCTACCAGAGGTGATTTCAGTTTAGTGAGGTGACACATACATCTCAGCCTGGGGTCCAGGACTGCCATGAGCAGCCCTCAGGAAGCCCTTTTTGCTAGGCTGGTTTTGTGTGTGTCTGTTTTTCCTCTGCACCAAGACCTCTTGGGGCGGCTTCTTCTAGGGCTATGGGGTACATTCCTTTTACATTCCAAAGGGAAACATCCAGGAACTTTGTGCAAAGAGCAGTCATTCCCCCCTGCCGCCACCACCCTCGCCCTGGACAAAGTATACCCAAAGGGAACACAGCATGGAGGAGTCTGGCCTCTTTTTCTAACTAGACAAAAAACAGGCTTTTGTATTAATACAAAGGATGCAAAGTGCTAGAGAGGATTAAAACCTGAGAAATCAGACTTGGAATTGTTTCAGTTCTTACAAGTTAACACAATTCTCTTTCCTAAGGATCTCTTGCTCCTAAGAGCCCAGCTCGGTCTCCAAAGTTTAAGTTCACTCATTTCTACATACACATATAGGTATAGGTCAAACTCTTACTCCTGGGTGATAGGACACAGGGTGCTTGGTATGGATTAGTTTTCAATTTTCATATACAAATCTTTCTCAAAATAGGTTTTCAAATGCTCCAGTTATCTGAACAATTTTCTGTATTTTTCTATCCAGGACCTCTGCAACCTCACCTTGGTTAGAGGGCTTTATTTTCCCCATAGCACTACTAGATTGAATTACTTAGTAAACTGGAGAGCAGCTGTGCCAGTGAGAAGGGCCAAACATCTCCAGGGGAAGGCTCACCCCATGTTCCCTGGGTGGGCACATGGTGGATAGGGGACTGAGGAGTGCTCTGAGGGGATTCTGAGGACATCGGAAATCCGGTGATGAATCCAAGCCAATGCCTGGCTTGCAGCGGTAGGCAGCCAGGCACAGGGCTGCTGCGGCCAGGCACACGCATGACCACGGAGCCACCCAGCCCAGGAAGTCCCTCAGGAAGGCCCCCTCCTCTTAGCAAGGTGTGGCTATCTCGGTGACCCCCGCACTGGCTGGCACAGGTAGAGGAGCCATGCATCAACCAATCAACTCAGAGAAGTTATGCCCAGAAGAAGAGGCATCTTCCTGCATCTACTAACCAAAGAAATTTAAGCTGGTGTCCTTTTAAAACTGCCTTCTCTTCCCACATCCAACATGGAACTTCCTCCTCAGTCAAAATCCCAATTAAGTACCTGTAGTGAGCTTTTAAAACGCTGACAGGTGATCTGGGAACCCAGACTGGAGCTGCCAATTATCTGTCCTTGAAGGATGGAAAATCTGGGGGTACAAGGGTGGACATCAATATCCATCTTCATTTGTAAGTATCTACATCCTGTTGTCTGGAAACACTCTTCATCTATGACAACTCAGCAACCAATCAGAAGCTGGGAGATGGTCTAGGTGAGGAGAGCAGCTCACTGCAGCATTACTAGGTATCATAGGCCTGGCATTGGCTCAGCGGGTGTTGGCATTTGGCCTCCTCTGAGGTCTCCTGACCCAGCTGCACCCCCAAAGGAGCTCATGTCACCAACTCTTTGCAAAGATTCACCATGTTGAATCAAATTCAAACAGCACCACTGAAGATCTGAAAGTGGGCACAAGTACTCCTGCTAATGGAAGCCAAGGTGTGGTCATTTCATTCTACCAGCGCTCACGGGGTGAGAGATTCGTGCACAGGAGCTGGAGCTAGATGCCCAGTCTCTGCGTCTCAGACACTGGCAAGGTCACAGTGTGGCAGCCACCTGCCGCATGCCGAATTCTCTGGGAGCTGGGACGGTGGGTGTCACACCTCTACCTATTTGATGCGATATAAAAGCATCTTGCAGGATGAAAGTCCTCACACCGGCCTGAGGACAGGCCAACCTCAGGTCCAAGAACCTAAGTGCCAATACTGAATTTCCAAGTGGTCCAGGTACAGTCAACTCTGAATAATAACTTGTCATGAAAACACACTAAGAAATGCACGGTGCATTGCTTCAGTTAATTATAAAATGAAATTACATTCCCTGGACATTTCCCCAAGTGAGAGCAGGGGGCAGAGCCTCCGAGTGTTGTCTTGCTGGGTGGCAGATGGCAACTAGCCAGGGCTTATACATTTACCGAGGCTAAGGCACTGAACAGATCATCCACATGAGAGATGAAGACTGGACACACGACGCTGGGTACAGATTGTCTCTATCACCAGCTGATGCTCTTGTCCATCAGAAAAGAAACCCTGACTGTGAAAAATTCCTTATAAAGAGAAGGAAACAAAGTTTCGAATAAACTTCTGAACTTCAACTGTTTCTCAATACTTTCAGGAGACCTCTTTGAAATGGCAGGGCAACTCTGATCTCTCCAGTAACCTGATCTAACCTTACCTGCAGTGACTAATGTGACTGCAACAGCAGCACTCTGAGAAGCCGCACTCTCTCCTCCCCGACTCCCCAGTGAGCTTATGCATCCACCAGCCAAGTGAGAACTTGGCATTATTTTTAAAGCTAATTACCAGCAGGTTTTGGAGACAGGTGGAATGGGTTTCTGTCACCTCCCTTCTGCAGAGCAAGCAAAAGCTTCACAGGAGGACTGGCAGGAGATGGTGTGGTCCCCAAGCTTTGGGGCATCCTCTCCAATCAGGGGTCTCTGAAATTAGGGGCTTCCTATTAGTGGTTTGTTCTATGAAGAACCAGCAGCCTGGCGCCTGGCATAGGCATCTTGCTGGGAAAGTTTCTCTAAATCTTGATTAGTTCCTGCTTGGCTGGGTACCACTAACAGCAAAAGCAGCGTGGGGAATCCCTCTGGAATTTATGGATGGATGAGTTGGGGAAGGAAGACTTTCCTTGCAATGCTTTTATACCGAAAAGAGTCTTTTATTCATTGAGAAAAGAGAAGCCAGTATTATCCCAAAATGTTTGTTTTCTAATCACTCAGATATTTGTTCAAGAGGATCCAAAAATCCAGAACCAACTGTATTTCCAAACCCAAGCCAGACTTCAGGCAGCCACATGTAAGAACAGTGTGTGTGTGAGACCAAAACAGTGCCCCGTCTTCCTCTCAATTCCTCTCTTTGAAATGTGATATTTTTGTTGTGTGGGGAAGCAAAACAATCAGCTTGGTCCTGGAGAAAAATGAGATAAAGATGGAGGCAAGGGAGGGCAGGGGAGGGAACTATAGAATGGTAACGTACGGGGAGAGGGAAAGAAGTGAGCATAGACCAGGAAGGGGAGACTGCATGGAATTGGTCCATTTGTTTATTTTAACAGTGTTTGCCATTCCAGGAGGCCTGCCGGAGTTCCTGCCTTCAACGGCTGGCCGAGCACCAACACTTGAAAAGTCTTAGATCTTTGGAAAGAAAGATTTGGACAACAAAGTTGTTTTATCTGGGAGGGTGACTGGTTTACCCAAGAGTTCCAGGACTTTGGTTTTGATGTTATTGCTTTGGCCTAAGTTTCTCTGTCCCGGGAGGTCCTGGATCTGTTTACCCATCTAACAACGGAAATGGGAGAACCTGGGAGGGAGCAGGCTTCACTCAGGCACGGCTGCCACGTTTAGCTGCATCACTTTATTACCTGAGCACCTGAAGACGACCAAGCTGGGGAAAATATCAAACCTTTTTTAAAGGTCTTATCTCTCCACACTCATCAGAGGGAAACAACACTTCTCTAACTTACTCCCCAAATAGACACCGCCGTGGATGTTCTGCCAAGGAGTGATGCGAAAGTGTGTTCCAAAGTGAAATGTAAGCTTGGCCCAGTGCCCAGCTCTCAGCTGCATTTTGCACAGAGCGCTGCAGGCTGGTGTACCGAAGGAGCACATTTCTCTCCACGTGACTGCAAGAGCCAGGCAGCCCAAGCAGATTTCTTTGTGTTAATAAAATGTGGTCTCTAGACTGTACACACCAGCAGCCCTGGGAAAATGTGAGCCAGAGAGAAGGACCATAGCTGGAAAGGGACCACAGCTGCCAGCGAACTCTGCTACAGGGAGGTGAGGCGTTGCACCAGGCCTGGCGGACGCTGCATGAGAGCTGACACAAACAATGTCAGAGCTGCAGACACAAGTCAGATGCTTGGGTGAAGCTGGTCAAGACATAAACATAGTCCACAGTGCCCCATGGTCCCAAGCAAATGTTTGTTCTTTTCTGGTTAGCCACAAAGTCCTTCATGGACACTTTCTCAAGATTTGGAGTATGCCTGGGATCCAAGGGCCTGCCCCTGCCAAATGGAGATCACCCCAAATATGGCAGGAGTTTAGTTGCTGAGTTAATTGTGTGTACGCTGGTCTGGTATAAGGTGTGGCAAACACATATTTCTGTTCCCTCACCCAGTGCCCCAGGCAAACGTAGTCAACTTGCTGTGAACCCAGGCGGTCATAGGGAGGCAATTCTATACCACCCAGACAACCATGCAGGGCAGCCTGGGCCTGCAGAGGCTGCGCTTGCCCACAGCTGCTACCTCCTGGTCGCTCTGAGCTTGGCCTCTTCTGAGCTCAAGGAGGATCTACTGCTCAGTGTTTCAAGACTGTCAGTCAACATCTTTGAGGGGGAGGGGTGAGAAAGTGAGTTAGGAAGTAAGGAGGGGATTAGTGGCTCCTGCTTCTTTAATGTTAGATTACTTAATTTCTGGGTCTTTTGAATTCACTGTTTCCTGTACTCGACTTAAACTTCCCAACTTGGAGAGTGAGTTGGGGCCAGAGGGGGTTGGGTACAAGTAGGAGAGCATCAGGATCCCAGGGAGCTTCTAACCTCTGTGTCTCAAGAGCCTGCATGCAGGAGACAGCAGGCTATTGCAGGGCCAGTGAGGCCCTCTGCCTGGATGGAGCGGGAGGTTGTAGAAGATGTTGGTGTTGGCCCCCTTGTCCTGTCGCCATTCAGCCCCCAGCCTTCCTGACCACTGGGTAGGACCATCTGCCACAGCAGCTCACGGAGGGGCAGCTGAGGGGATGAACACAACCCAGGTCCAGGTGAACCTTCACCTGGGTTAATCTGCAAACTGGTTAATCAGCCTCAGGAAAACTGAAAGTTAATCTTATGCAGAGCTCAAGTTCAATCACTGGAACAACAGGAAACTGCAAGAAGCAGAGAAGTCAGGTCCACCCACTGCACCCAAAATGTTGGTAGACAGATTCTCCAGAGACAAAGTTTAACCTCAAGTCATCCTCACCCCACTGCCCAACACACACCTGGACCAAGCCCTCATCACACAGAAACGCTGATGGCGGGGAGCACATAGTAAGTGATCAATAAAATACAACTATTATTATTCCACTGGTGCAGCTCATGGATTTAAGGTTAGAAGAATGGGAGGTCTCCAAGACACTTGGCTGGCTGGGAAACAGATGGCGGGGCGCGGGGGGGGGAGGGGGGCATTGTGAAAGGTATTGCCCTCCTTCTCAAGTGTTCTTTACAGAAAGAAAAATCTCAACAGTTCAAACATCACCAGGAAAGATCAACAGCACAGAAACATAAAGCATTCCAAGGCTAAAGGGAAATAAACTTTAGAATATCAGTTCCATTGTGTGGATAACTGAGGGTCATCCCCCCATTCCAAGAAGGTTAGAAAATTCCCCAATGCTTTCTCAAAGAACGTGATAGCATTTCTGTTTTAAATGTCAAGAATCATAATGTAGGGCAATATGGATGGAGCTGGAGAGGATTATGCTAAGTAACGTAAGTCAGAAGGAGAAAAACGGATACTGGATTTTCACTGACTTATAAGTGGAATACAAAGAAACAAAACAAAGGGTCAGAGAAAGCCAAACCAATAACAAACCTTTGTTATCTGATGATAAAACTGAGGAGGGGAGCGAAATGGGAGGGGGACAGGGAGGAGACCCCATAGAGCTTGGTGGAGGAATACAGGGGGAAAAAAGTCATCATGTACAGTTACTGAGGGGCCAGGCTCCCGGGGCAGAGTTTCCAGGGACACTGTCGCCATGACTACTGGCCAGTCTGTCAGGCTCTGCTGTCTGCAGCGGCCTTTGCTGGAGCTGTGGACACCAGACCTGAGCTACCCTGGGATCCACAGAAATCTGATGGGGACTGTTGGAATTAACACTTCTGTCCTGTTTGCAATTCTTGTCCTGTGACCATGGGACAGAATCAGCAGACTCTCCTTCTTCATTCTTTCTATTAAGCTAACCAGAATAAGCTTCCTACAGAGAGCAAAACTTTTCATGCCAGGGACTTGGAAAACGCTTTTCCAGCACACCGGAAACAGCACTGGCCCAAGTTCTTGATCTTCTGCCCAGTGGAGGGACACATACTGAGAGATTGTCCCAACCTGCTTGGTCAGGGCAACAAATACCTGGCACAGATCCTGCCCCACCTATGCCCATGGCAGACATCACTAATGCATCACAGAACTCTTTCCACTGAGCCCAGACCAAAGCTTGGTGTCTCCAGCTGACATTCCAGGCTCTACTAGCACATTGAAGTCAGCTGTGAGAGGACGCTTACTGACATGAGAGACTTCTAACCCGAAGCCAGCCACCCCATGGCACAGCCAGACACACAGCTGGCCACACACTTCTAGAAAAGCTGCCATTGAAAGAGTGAGCGTGGGATCTGAAATTGTTTTCTTCATTATTCTGGATAAAGAAAACCCTTAGGTTTTGTTAACAGAATGGGGCTTGCCAGAGGGGAGGAGAAGAAATGGGTAGAGGGGGGCCAGTGGCTGACGGTAGATGGACATCTGGGAGTGAGTGTGATGAGATGTACTCTGGGCACTGCTATAGTGCTGTAAACTCACGTGACTGCAATACAAAATAAATAAGTCCCAACTATCAAAATGAGAAAAATAAACAAACACGAGTTTTGTCTGGCTAAGCCACTACTAAGAAACCCAAGCCAGCGAGTGGCAAGAGCAGCTGGATCGCTTGCTCTGGGGCTTAGCATGGATATCCGACCACTGGAGAAAAGCCACTCAGAGCGGAGGCCACAGCTAAGGAAATAACTGGCTTTCACACTGCGATGTGCATACCAGTGGCAGCAGGTGTCTTCTGCCTCTCAGCTGGACGGTTGCAAGCTCCATCCTCTTTCACGGGTAGCACACTCAGGCCCTTGGTCCAACCTATTGTTCAGGAGCTGCAGCTATTCTTCAAGAATCTTCTACTTTTTGGGCTATCACCTGAACGCTAGTCTTCCAACTCACAGAAGTATTAGAACAGTCATTAAGTTAAAAACAGCATCCATCGACCTTCCCTGCGGTGCAATGGGTTAAAACAGCACCGTGAAGCTATCCACAGCCACTGCAGCATGTCAAGAGTTTGATCTCCCACCGGGGTGGGGACCCACATGGTGCAGCAAACCTCTCCTGTCTTTCCTACTGCTCCTCTCAGCAGTGTACTTCATCTATCTTCCTGTTCTGCTCCCCACTCTGTCTCTGGTGAATCCTCTCACCCCCTGCACCTCTGGCCTGTACCCCAGTTCTTGTATGCATAAATAAATAAATTAAAAAAAAAAAGCACCCATGGTTTAAGGCTAAGAAAACTGAGGCTTTGGGAGGTGCAGCAACCTGGTCACAGACGTCAAAGAGATGCTGGCCCGCTGGCTGGCTCCACGCTCAGGGTTCTGAGCCCACAGTGCCCCTCTGAAACTCTTGCTACATGATCCTTCTGGCCACGTCAACTCCACGGGAAACAGTAATGCAAAGCCAAATGGCATTCTATCGAGTTTTACTTGGTCAATTTTCTAAACAGTCACCTTGTTTTCTATTTATGACATGCTTGTAAACTGGAAGGGCATCGGTTATCTCCATTTTACAGATGAAGTAAGACTCAGAGAGGTAGACGACTTGCTTAACGTTAGGCTTTTAAGTCATAGCAGAGCTGGGGTAATAGGTTAGATCTTTTACCTGAGCTGTGAAGCATTTGGGGCTGTCAAAGGCTCAACCCAGCAACTCAGAAATCTGGGAGTCTCCAAAGATGTAAATTCTAAGTATGTTCTAGAAAATAATCTGTAAGTACTAGTTTCTCACCCTGAATAAAAGCTCGCTGAGTGCCACCTCTGGGCAGGCACACTCTCCAGCCCCATCTCTGACACTCCTGTGACAGTCCTGGGAAACACACAGCCATGTTTCAGGTGAGGAGATGGGGCTGAGAATGAGTGTGACCTGCCCAAGGTATCACAGCTTTCCGGGAGACCTCAGACTCCAATCCAGCTCAATTTAGTGCCTCAGAGGTCCAACAATGATGGGGTGATGCTATTAGGAGATGTTTCTCTTAAGTATCAAAGCTTGTTATTTTCTGCTCTGAAAATGATTTCATCCTGATCTCCATGGTTTTTGGCCGCGGAGTTATGCCCAAATTTATTTTTAAGCTGCCTGTAATCAGAATGGAAGGACTGATGAAGAAAAGAGAAAACATACTTTGGCAATGTATCCAAACAGTCAGTCCCCTTGGGAGCAGTCTAAATTCCAGGAACCATACCATCTTTGACATGGGCTGATCTCCTACCGCAACTCAGAGCCCAGTGTCCTCCCGGCTCTCACGCCCAGTGGATATCTCTGTGACTTCACATGCATGCTTTAAACCTGGGGGCACTGTGCCCGAGCTCAAACATGCTTGGTCAGATGTAAAAATATGCTGAAGCAGCTTTCCCTGAACTAGCATCCCTCTCAAGAGGGAAAAATCTCATGGCGGTCCGCACTGACATATTTGATTGCCCTTAAGACAGGAATGTTACACCTCTAAGAGCTTAATCCGGCCACACCCAGGTGCACAGTACACAACGCACTGTATGAAGACCCAGGCCGACAACTGCACACTTCTAGCCTTGCTGCAAAACAAAGTCCTATCACGTGAGTCCCAATTCTTAAATTAATCTATTAATTCATATTGGTTGTTCCCTTTATGTAAAAATTAGTTTCACACTTTTCTTGCACATACCAACCTTGGTATCGCCAGTGCCCCCTATTCCCAGGCCACTTTGACAGCAGGGTCCATTTTCCCATCTGCAGGCCTGCCACTCTCCTGCCCGCAGGGAGCACAAGCAGATTGTGCCTGAGTGCTTCTACTTGCAGGCAGCAGCCTGCCTCTCATCCCCAGTTCATCACCAACAACCATGGGAGCTGCCGTCCTCCACTCATGACACAAAAGCCACACCAAGGAGAAAAGAAGGGACCCAGACCACACATGTTGGAAAGGCTGCAGAGCCCGAAAGCAAATGTATACATCTGAGTGGGAGCCTCCCACTCAGGCTCCCTGGGGCCAGAGGAGTGGAGGAATCAGTGCTGGCCTGTGCAGAACACGCTCTAAGAGCCGCTGCCCAGGAGCGGCTAGTTACCACCCTTCGCTGAACCACTGGGGGGGTCGCGTCAATGCACAGGGCGCTCACCTGCTGCACCTCCTCCACATGATTCACAAGGTGGGGTGCAGCTTCCAGGCCATCACTGCTACAGCACAAGGCATTCCTACTTCAGAGCTCGGGGGGTGAAGGAGGCGAAGAGGAAATAAGAATAGGAATTGTAGAATAAAAATAAAGATGACGAAAGCTACCATTCATGCGCTGAGTGCTGCTCCAAGTGCTTTGCAGCTATCACTCCATTTACTCCCCCAGGATCTCTGGGCAGCAGGTATGTCACCACCACCCCCACCACCAGAGGAGGAAGCACAGGCAGAAGAGCCAGAGAAGAGGCAGGAGGCAGTGTCCCTGGGCCCGGCCAGGCTGCTCCTGACCCAAGTCACGCCATCCCCTGGGGTGGAGAAGGGAAAGGCGAGTTATTTCATTTGTAAGGTTTGCTAGAAAACTCCCAAGCTTGGGACTGATTATTCTGTGAATCCCAGTCCAGCAGACAGATGGACAAAAATGTCCCCTGGCTTCCATATTCTGATATAAAAGGTTAAGTTTTAAAATACAGTAATTTAGTGGGGTAGGGTATGGGGGGAAGGGGTAGATGGAGGTGACCAATTTGGGGGGAACACCAGTTATTCTCGAATATGCACTGGTGATTAAGAACAACAGATTATATACACACTCTTTAAAGATCATCTTGTACTTGAGTAAGTTAAGCATGACTACTAAAATTATGTTTACATAGTCAATCTGTTGGGTAATATTGTTTTTAGAAAGAAGACAGAGATATATAAATTTAAGTCTAATCAATTGAAGATCAAGGTATCACAAAATGGGAATCGATGCATGTGACTGCCAGGCTGTTAGCCTCCAGTTTGGAGGGTAGAAAGGGAAATAGAATATCATAAACTCAAGCTTCTCATTTACATATCATTTTTGTCACACTGGACTTCTTTTCATTCTGCTTCCAACTTCGAAGGAATCCAAGAACAAAATATCACTAAATGGCCTATTATAATTACATAAATTTCCTTTACAGTGTTTAAAAGTATTTATTTTTTGACATCAATGTAAATACTGTTTTAAAAATTATTTCATTGGTATTGTCATATAAAATAAACAGACTTCAGGTTCTGTGAGCATTAAAATACCCCAACGCCCTCTGGGAATGTATATTAGTGTAAAGCTATCAACTGTCATGAAATTAATTCTACTCAATTCTTACAAAGTTACTTCTACAAATTTATCTTTTTCTACCCACAGCAACTATCAAGCTCCCTGTCTATCTTTACATGTTCTATTATTTACTCTTTCTTCTATAAAACTTTCAGTAGTCTCTGGTCTTTAAAAGCAATGTTATTTTGACTGGATTTGAGATCTCTGCCCTATTTTTAAAGGTTTTTCCAGAAAATGCCTCTAGAATCTGCAGTGATAGTAACTAACCAGACCCAAAACAAGGTGGTGAATCAAGTCTTCTGTCCAGTCCTCAGGGGTCTCAGTGCGGCTGTTTGCTACTCTCCTCCTGGAAGAGCCCTCACATCTTGGAGTCTGGAGACCTCTAGCGTGGGTCATGTGACTTCTGCCTGTCTAGGTGATTTTGCTTATCGGTTCGCAAGAGGGTTTCCATTGGTCAGGGCCCGAGTGCAGCCTTTTCCAGACAAACCTCCACTTCTCCCATTCAGTTCATTCCAAGAAACACTTATTGTACATGGATGGAGCGCCTGGCTTAACTCTTCCCATTAAGTGCGGACGCACGGATGGCACAGCCATGGGACCTTCCTTCTCAGCAATGTCGTCCATGCCTGGGTTCCTCAGCAAAGACATCAAAGCAGACTGTTATCCAGAGCTAATGAGAAAAGGAGGCACACTGCTCTTCCCCACTCAAGGAGTTTCTGCCAAAGCGCTTATTTTTGCTGATCCATTTATGCAATCCCACTTTCTAAGAGAACATTTTGTCACAGATGATTTAGTGTTGTAGCTCCCACGAGCATCTTTCAGTAGCATGCACTCATTGTTTTTAGGAATCCAGGGTCTCCCAGGCAAGATTTGAGAGGAAAAGGACTTAATTAGCCACAAGCCACCTCTCATGAGAAGACTCCAAATTCCAAAGCTTTCTCCCAAAAATCATTAATGAGAAAAAATCCTAGATCAAACTTCTAAAAACAAAACTTTTAGGAAGCCTGTGTGACAGCGCAACTGGCCAATTCTTCAGAAGAGCAAATGAGACTGGAGTCCCATTATGAGCTGGCGGGGTGGGGGTGGGGGCAGGGAGTGGAGACAGGCATGCTATTTGTTAGAGTCAGAAGAGCAAGAAAACAGATATTTTAAAATGTCCACATTCAGCCACGGAGTGTGCACCCACCAGAGCCAATTTAACAAAAGCAAGTGCCGTATAGCTCTTCCCCAAAAGACACTCAGTTCCTCCAACACTTCTTTAATTGTCTACTGTACAGAGCTGGAGGTAAAGCTGCAGATGTTGACTGTTATTTTGTACTTAAGTGAGCTGGTTTGGGCTATGGCGGCTCCTCCTGCTTTCTGCACTCTTGGCGAGATGTCAGAGCAGATGTGGGAGTGCACAAGCAAGTCACTTCATGCCTGTACCGTTCAGCCATGTCTCTGCTCACCCCCAGACCCCATCTTCTCCCTCAAAGTCCCTTTCCTCTCCCAGAACTCTCAATGCAAAAAAAACACATCCACACGTACACACACACGTGCCCATGCACACCCACGGACGCACACCACATCCGCCATAGCTAATCACGGTGTGCAGCTAATTCCGGCTCAGGGAAGAAGGGAGCCACAAATACAAGGTCAGGACTCAAGAACGCAAAACTGGAATAATGGCTCCTTTGTCTCTCAGGAGTGAAATTAATAAGCTGGCCAGAAACCTGGCTATGTATTTTTAGCATGATATTACTGTTGCAGGTAATCCTCATAAGCAAGTACTATTTGTATCCCTGAGACATTAACACCTTCTCTCTTTTTCTCTTCATATACACATATACACATGTGAAAAAGAAAAAAAAATCGCATATAAATTAGTTCGATACACTTGTTTGCAAACCTAGCAAGCTTAATAAAATAGAGGCATTTAAAGTAATGAATGTTAATGGGTTGAGTTTATTAAAATCTATTTTTCCACTCCTCTGAGACCAGGCCTGCTTTGGACTTTTCAATTTGAAAACAATTCAAATCTCTCAAACTATTTCTTTGCCAAAGAGTGTTTCCCCCAATCACCAAAATTATGGGCTTTATAAGTGAAACCTAAACCCTGTGATTTTGAATTACTTTCTCTAGATCATTAGAACATTGTGTTTTGAAAAACTGTTTGATGTTCAAGGGAGAGTATTTATTTTCAAAATAATAACAACAAGGAAGTCCCGGTTTGCCAGCGGAAACTGTTGTGAAGTATCTAAAAATGTTTCACATGCAACCTTGAACCCCAGTGGCAATGTCCACATGCCATTTCCCTGCTCACAAACCTCAACGGCTACCCCTGGCCTACTGGAAAAGGTTCAAGTTCTGCAGCCTGGCATTCATGCAGCTGCCAGCCTGCCTGGCACTCGCCTCTCAGACTCACCCCCTTGACTCCTTCATAAGAATGTTCTGCGCCAGCCAAACTGGATGCACACCTTGTTCTCTAAGCACCCCTTGGGTACTCCTGCCGCCACCGTCACCACTCACATTTTCCCCTACCTCACATCCCCAGGTCCCGCAGCAGGCCCTGCTCTCCCAAGCACGCTCATCCCCTGCATGCCTGCCCCAGCCAGGCTGCTCCTGGGTGGCCTCACTGCTCCCTTACCTGGTTGTGCAAGTTCTACTTTCTCCCTCAGTGACTGTTTCACCCTCCTGTTGTCAATAGGTACCATCATGTGGCACCAGGCGTGTGCTTTTCTGTCCTCACACTCACCCCTTCACCCAAAAGTTCAGTTTTCCTCCAAGGTTTCCATCTCCTTAACCCCCAGCAGCCAAAGTGTACCCTGTCTCTTTTCCTTGCAGGCAGCACAAAACAAATGTGGATGCTATTTCTGAGGACTAAGCGCGTTGCCCCTGTTCCTACAGCGTCCTCAGATGCTTCCTAATCTTACCACTTTCCAGAGAAAGGTAAAGGAACAGACTTATGGTAGAGACCGGCCTACTGTGTAGCATGCTCAATTCTGTATACAATTAGCCCCAGGGCCCCCAAACGATGCTCCTTTGCACATGAGAAAACAAAGTTCAAGTAATACCATCCAGTGAAAGGTCATTTGGGGGAAGGAGGAACTCTTCCGGAATGCTAATATGAAGTCTTGTTCATAGGCAGGAAGATGAACTAGACCTTGCCCCTATAAGAGTCCATCACCCAAAGGCCATTTGATCACCTTCAGAATACTTATTAATGCCATGGCCAAAACTCAGGAGTAGCTTCAACCGACTGGCTGATTCATTACAAACATGTCACAGGGAAAAAAATCACCTAATCAAGAACAGCACTGGATGGCATTTTGTTAGTTTGAATTTTTAATCTTAGCCGTAAGGAGGGATGAGGAATGATGACGGTGAGTAGCCCAAAGTTACCTAAAGTTCAAAGCCTCGGGAGGGGCAGAGAAATTCCAAGTCGGGGTGCCTGAACCGGCTCACAAGAAGGGAGTGTGGGGCCCTCGGAGCCATGACTGATGCTGCCGTGCGAAGTGAGGATGCTGGTGCAGCCCTGCATCTGCGCACCCACTGTGTGCCAGGCACTGTGCCAAGCACGCCCCATGCACTGGCTCCTGTGCCCCGCAGCCAGACACTGCGTGCAGACCGGGAGCGGTGTGGAGCGGGATGCACGCCCAGAGAGGACTGTCTCGGCCGCGGGGCACTGAGGGTGCTTGAGACAGTGCCAGTGGTCTTAAGGAAATTAAGTTTATCCAAAATAGTGGTTCAGGTCCAGACATTTGCTGAGTACACACTCATGACTATCCTACACCAAAAATATTAGCTGGGATGGACAGTCACAACTGTCCTATTAGGGGGTAGAATGCAGACCCCTGTGCCTCCCTTCCCCTCACTCCTGTACCCTTTTACAGCATTTTCAGTCATGCTACTTCCTCTCCTACCTTCCTTCTTCCCTCCATTTTCACTGCTGAGACATAAAAAATGACCATTGGGTAGAAGCGATTAGTGCCTTTTGGAAGAACATTTCTGAGAAACCTAATAAACCATCACTGCCTCTTCATCCTCTGGCTTCCACAGTAGGATGCTATTAAGCTTTTTTCTTCCCACTTCCTCCAACTCTGTCCTTCTCATCTGCCTAGTTCTGTCTTTATCATGCTGTTTTCCTAGCCTGGTAGGCACTGCGTTAGGCCAGAGCGGTGCAGCTGAGACCCCCGGCAGGAGGGTCTGAGGGCGAGAGGGCCGAGGCTGGGGTCTGGCTAGAGCACTGGACAGAGCAGGTTTCCTGGCACATGAACTGCCCTCCAGAGCTCAGCTTTCTCATGCCAGGGTCAGGATTACAATTGCTCGCTAGCGCTCGCTGGCACTCGCTGTAGTTAGCAGGGGAAGAGACGGGAGTGGGGTGGGGGAAGCAAGCCAGCATGCCGCCCAGAGCCGGGCGAGCTCCACAGGGCCCAGCCACGTGCCTGAGCACACGGGCAGGCGGCAGGCAGGCAGCCAGGACCCACACGAGAGCTGGGGGGCTGGGCGTGTACGCGGCTGTTTCCACACTGGCAGAGTAGGAGCTGCTAACCTAGAAGCAATCTGCTGGGTTAACATCAGGGAAGGGACTTGCCTCAGCCCAGAATGAAGCAGAAAAGAGTCAAGCAGGCTTCCCAGAATATGGATGGGCCATGCTGGGGGGTTGGGGGGGGGCGGTGCGGGGAGAGAGACTGCCCTATTTTTTTCAGAGTAAAGGAGACTGCATGAAACGCATCCCTACTTGGACAATGGGGGCTGGGAACCCATTCTTTACCCAGTCTTGTGCCACTGACACCTAACACAGCTTTCTGCCCTGCACAACCACGTGCCAAACTCTCAGCCATCCTTTGTAGTATCACCTTATTTAATTCTGAAAAAAAAAGGGGGGGGGACTGTTTTTGGTACCCATTCTATTTATGATAAACTGAGGCATAAAGAGGTTAGTGAATGGACACAGATTTGCACAGCAGGCAATGTGTGTCCAGGACAGGAACCCAAGACACTGGATCCAGAGCTTATGTTTTTAATCACCAGGTTGCCCCATTATCCACATGGACATGAAAATCCCTTCTTCCAGAAGGCTGGGAAGTGCTGGCCTAGGGATGTCAGCACCAAGCTGAAGCCAAGGAAGAGGGCCAGCCAGCCTGTCGTCTCCAGGGTGTGCTGGAGAAGATGACCTCCCCTCAGAAGCAGGAGGTCTGCAGGCTCCCCAACAGCCCGCTGGCGCCCCTCACTGACCACCTGGATCCTGATGAGTGAACAGGATCATCAGCTCAGGCTCCAAGGCCCAGGAACCATGGGTCCTAGCGCCCCAACCTGCAGACATCACTGTGCCTGCCCTCAAGGGGAGCCCCATCTTATGATATTGGGGGAAGCGAGAGAATCCTGACACTCAGCAGTGCCTCCATCACCCCAGAGACCCCCTCCATCACTCATTACTCAGGTCCCACAGCCAGCATTCTCCTTCCACACCAAAACCTTGTCACAAAGGAAGGTCGACCTGGTGGCTGAGGCTGAGGTCTCCCTGGACCTCCCTCCCCTGCGCTCTGCCATGCCACTTGGAGGGCTTGCACTTCACTCTGTAACTAGCCTGCATCGCCACCCGGCCTGTGCTCAGAACTGGACAGAGCCTCCTGAACTCTCAGCTGAATATGGGCCCAGCAGTGGCAGGACACCCCAAAGCTAGTCAAAGAACCACCACCAGAGGAAATGATTTCAAATCAGGTTTTACAAGCCTATGATTTAAAAATAACTCTGCCTTTGTCTGCTATAGATGACTTTCCCCTAAGGGACTGCTGTCCTTAAAGCAATCACTCACTTCTCAGGGCAAACAGTCTTATTTTTCCAATCCCCAGTGCACACCTCCAGGGGAGCACTCCTGGGTGCCAACTCTGATGGCATCGGGGTGCAAACATGAAAGCTGGTCGGGATGACTTCTGCCACCCCTGCTGGCTTGGGAACATGCAGGATACTTCCCTCAGGTAACCAAGAAACCTGCACATCTGACACTGTGCCTTCAGAAAGACATCAGCCCAGAAGCTTAGCCATTGCCCCATAGCTGCAGAAGTTTGGTCGGATGTCTGCACTATTTCTTCAAGCTAAATGGTTATCTCTTCACATAATTGATTCATTCTTTGATTAGATAGCTAGAGTGAGGACAGTGGCAGAAAGCAGGGAAGGGGGCAGGAGGGTGGTCAGGATAAATAGTGTGAAGTCACGAGACACTCACCTTGTCATTCACCTGGGGTGGACCTAGACACATACATTTGTCTTAGGCCTTCATTTCCTGTCAACCACACACACATAGCATGGATGAGGAAGCATAGCCCAAAAGATGCATGCTGAGCAAACAGTAGAAAACAAATGTTCAATAAAATTGCTCTGCAATTATCTCGTGATTCAGCCTGATACCTTAGTTTTACCAATTTGAGGCATATCACTACACTCTTATGAACATTCTATTTCTTTTTGGCAACCTAATGTCTCCTGACCTTCTTAATACTTTTTACCATAAAACACTACAGGAGGCAAAAAAAGCACCCATGTGAGTGACAGGATCCTGCATGAGGCTGTTTTTGCTGCCTAAATTTAAAGTGTAGATCAGTGGTTATTAATGGGGTGCCTTTGTCCCCCAGGGGACATCTGGAAGTGAGTGGAGATGTCACAGCTGGAGTGGGAGAAGGAACTCTGGTATCTAGGGGCTAGAGGCCAGAGAGGCTTCTAAATACTGTGGCATGCACAGGACAGCCCTCACGACAGAGATGTAGCCAAGTCTCTGCCAAGGAAAAGAATAGATGAAAGCAAACACTCCTCAAGGCTGCGTTGGTGTTCGTCCCCTCTGGAAGACCTGCTTTTCTTTGGATTCGCTTGGTATTTCTCTCCTAGTCACTACTGTGATTACAGAATAAGATCCAAGAACTGCCTTCTTTTTCAGATTTACTTTGCTCTACCCCATCAGGTTCACACCCCTAGTAGTTTTGCCTTCTAGTTTTTATTTTTTGATATTGTAATCCTTATAAAGATCAACACTTTATGAACACAGGGTTACTTCTTTTGTGTTTGGTATTGGGAACAAGAGCCTTAACTTGTTTCCTTTCTTGTTAGGAGTATCGCTGAATTTTCGGCTCAAAGAAGAAAATTATTTTGAAGTGTGTTTCCACCCTTATCATAAAAAACACTGAAATGAAGAGTTTATTTCTAGATTCTTGTTTCCCTTTAATCCTGGTGCATTTCTTCTATAACCAAGGTGTGTGCGCCAGAACTCAAGGATCCTTTTCATCACCCTGCAACTCTGATGGTGGCTTCCAAGTGCCTGAGTCACTGATAAATACAGATGCTAATGAGTTCTGACAAATGACTTCTAAGGAAACTTCACAAGTAGGAAGTTCCTAATTTCCCCTCAGAAATGAAGGGGTAGGGGCCCAATACCGCGTGACACTTGGGGGCGAAATACAGGATTTCTAAATGTCTCATGTCCTTTATTTGACAGAGGACTGAGAAACGTGTCAACTGAGCAAAAGTGTCATGTTTTGAACAGTGCAGTAACTTTTGATCAAAAAGCCCTGATAGTTCCCTCCAGAAGGAGGCATTACAGGTTGTACCTAATTACTTTAAGAAGCTACTTCAGATGGTAGGGATCGAAATAAAAATGATAAAAAGTGGATATAGATAGAACAGTGACCATAACCACTCTCATTAACAGACCACCTGGTATGATTCATTTCACTCTTCATACATATTATCTCTAATTTGCACAACAAGCCAATTAAATAGAACGTACATTCCTCCACACACAGAGAAACTGAGGCTCCAAGAGGTCACCTCCCCTTCAAACTCACACAGCTCCAAAGCAATGTCACCATGCAGAGCCAAAGGACACAGAACCACTGTCCTTCTCCCTCATTTTTGTCCACCTTCATTGGCCACTTTTGCTGCCAGTGGTTCCTATGAAAAACTGAAGACAATGGTACTGCACCTCAAGGAACCGCAGCTCAAGCACACATCAAGGAGTGTATCCCAAGTCTGGGCAGCCTCCTGGAGTCAAGGTGTTAAGACTTAAGTCCATTCTAGCCAGTAGCCTTGAATTATCCCTCACAGTGGGATTGAATTATCCCTCATAGATACCTGAAGAGGAGGACTTGAACTCCAACACTGACACTTCAAGGCAGGAGTGTTCCCTTCTTCCTCTGCATCATTTCCTTCCATGCTAATCTCACTCTGTCAGGGAACTCCACACCAACTGAGGGCTTGGGCTCAGGAATGTGCTAGCATAATCCCCCATTGTCCTACCTTCTGTCCGCCCTTGTGGTCAAGATCCTGAGCTCAGTGAACTTCCTGGTGGTTTATCTGACTGGATCTTTGTTCCTGGTCACCTGTGCACACGAAATGGCCTTCTTCCCCGTTGGTTTGTACTTCAGGGTGCTAGCGGCGTGAAGCCAGAGCTGCCTCAACCTGTGCTTATAGCTGCGCATTTAGCAGCTCTGGACATTCAGATGATGCTTCTGTGATCTATTTCAACACCATTTACAGTCCACTTTGTGGTCCTGCAGGCTTTGATAAAAGTAAAAGTCACAGCAGCTTGGTTTATAGCAATAGTGATGGACAAGGTGGTGGGGGTTGCTGAAGGAGGCTAAACCATGCTTAAAATGACAACTGTTTTTAGATTCAATTTCTCAGTCAGTGACACAGGATGAAAAGCTTTATCCTGGTCCTATGGCCCTAAGGCCCTAAGTCACAGGTTTTTGTTGGTTTTTTTTTTTCCCTTCAGGCGAGAGAACAGATGTAGGTAAACCACAGCCTCATAGAATTTACTCAAATCATTCAACAAGATCCTATTTTCTATGTATTTGGGGAATGAAGAAAAGAAACACATGAGATGGTTGCTAAATTACTCAATCATTAACTGCAGGTTGGTATTTTTTAAACTGTAATCCTTGGATCTGCAGCATCAGAATCTTCCCAGACAGCTGGTTAAACATGCATGCCCCTGAGTCCTCACTGCAGACCTGAAAAATCAGGATTTCCAGGGGCGGGCCCATAGGTCTGAGTGACAAAGACACTCACTGATGGTGCTGCCACCGCTGTGGGTGAAACACAACACTCCTCCTGTGGGGTGTGCCAGAGTCCCCCCCCATTGCTTTTTCTGCCACCCCACAGGCCCCTCCCCTTCGCCCTGCCCCCCACTCCCCCCAGGGAGAACCTCCTAGTGGTTACCTGGTCTGATGGGGTTCTGCATACAGTTCTGGGATGGGATGCCGGGGTGAATGGGTGCAGAGGCCCGACTGCTGAGGTCCATGACGGAGGGGGCAGCGGAGGACGCTGGCTGCAGCCCAGGCGGGTGCGGGCTGTGGTCATGCTGAGATGGGCTGGGGGGGATGCCGTTTTCCGACAAAAACTCCTCCAGGTCCATGTATTCCAACTGGAAAGTGTCTCCGTCATAGGGAAGGGTTTTGTCCCATAAGGTGGGTCCCAAGAATGCCGACTGGGGGACGGGCGGGCTATTGCTCTCATCATCCAGCTTCTTTTCCTTGTCTTTGTCTTTACAAAATGCTGCAGAAAAAGGGGAAAGTTGGATCTTAAAAAGGAAAAAAGTGTCACTTTATGATCACCCCTCCTGGCCTCTGCTACAAAGTGACTACTCAAAAACACCAGGATTCTCTGGCTGCTGGCTTTTGTGGATCTAGAGTTAAAAGTTCAGGCAGGACGTGGATCTCTGCCTGTTTTCAACATCCTCCTATTTACTTTGGAAAGAAAGCATTAGTCCTTGGGACAGGGCTGCAGACTGATCTAGGATATAAACAAGAGAACGAGGTCATCAGTGGCTGATTTGAGGAGACCGCTTGAGTCGACAGGGGGGCATGGCACCTGAGTGCGTGTGCGACACTTGTGACTTTTTAAGAGAAAAACCAATAGCCAGGCAGGATTTCTCTTCTAGGAAATTCATGAAAGTAACAACTTGAGTGCATTCAGGCTAAAATTCTGATTTTGATCAAGCAGAGACTCTCTATCCTGTCTTCATGTCACGTACTCAGCAACCTCTCAGTCCCATATTACCTCCAAAGTCTCAGCCTAAACTTGCAAACAGCTATTATCCCACTGACCATGAAGTAGTGGAGATTCTGAGACTTGAAGGATGCCTCACATTGACAGAGAAGTAAAATCATCAACGTCCTAAGCCACTGGAGGACATTGCATTTTCCAAAGAGAACTTAAAAAAAAAAAAGTAATACAAGATGTTTCCTCCTTCCTCTTTCCCAAACATGTAAATATGATCCAATTCACAAAAGTGATACATGTATGCAAGGCATGGACAAGGTGGTCATGCTACATAGGAGCTACATAGGACAGAGGTGCACAGCTATTTTCTACCCATTAGGTCTTCACCAGTGTATGGCTTTTGCCAAGTCTAGTACTCAGCGACTGTGGAATCTGGAATTAGAGATGTGGCTTCTGAGTTTTCGACTTGAAGACACACAGCCTCCACCTCATCCTTTCTTATCCTATACTGTCTCTGCTGTGAACCCGACTTAACACACCCACAGAATGCAAAAGGCTGCGGGCAGCACCTTGCTCCCTGGAGCGCTCCTCCTTGAAGGAGTCAAGAGGGAAGCTCTGCTGTGCAGGCTGCGAAACAGGCACCTCCACTCTTGCAATGCAACAGGTAGTCAGTCCCCTGCTAGGAAAGCCGTGCGAGTACTCCCAAGCTATTTGGAGCCGCCTGATCTTTCAAGACTTTACACTCTGAGCCTCACGGTTCGCTATTGCGATATCCAAGGCATGAAACCACATCAGCCAAAATGACAAATTCCTGGCGACACTAGCCGGGTTCAGCACGTCCTTGCACCACCCCGCCCCTCCCGCTACAGCCGAGGTTGCCTGGGGAAGGTTCGGGACTTACCGAGAAAGGGCTCTAGCCAGAGGCGGCTCCGGCGCAGTTACACGTGAGCCTACTCCGCTCTCCCCTCCCACCAGGAAAAGTGCACCGGGAAAGTGGCAGCTCTGGAGGCGTGCACCGCTTCCCGCCGGGAGACCACTCCCCCCGCCGGCCCCAGCCCCCACCCCGCTTTCTGAATTACCCTTTGCGGGAGAACACGCGTCTCCTCTCACTCCTGAGTTCCAAATACTAATAACAACAACAACAACAAAAAAAACTGCGGCAAGACGGAGTCCCGCACCCAGGACACCAGTGAGACCTCTCCTTGCCCCAAGGACTGGCCTCTGGCTTCTCCTCCCAAGCCCAGGCTCTGCGCTCGCGCGGCGTGCGGGTTACCCCCAATCTGGGGAACAGCCCTCATCTGTCAAGTTGGGCCTCCCACTAGCTCCGCAGCAGCGGGACCCAGGAAGGCTGAGCTCCCGGCACAATCTTAAACGCTGCTCGGCGAGGACCCCCTCTTGTGAGAAGAGGTGGGGTGCTGGGCGAGCTCCTCAATTTCGTCAAAGCAGGGCCAGGGTGCCCGGGGACAGGAAGGGAGGTGGGGTGGATGTTCCAGCGGCCGGCGGGGGTGCCCAGCCAAGGAGGGGTGCGGGTTGCCCAGGAGCGTGGCCCCTTCCCATCGTCGGGCAGCCGCGGCAAGGCTCACCGTCTTCATGATGAAGGGGGAGCTTCAGCGGATTCTCCAGCAAGGACCTGAGCACGCCGTAGGGTGGCGGGATAAAGGTAGGATTCAGGGGGAGCGGTCGGGACATTTTCTCCATCGCGATGCACTCAATTTGTTTTTCTTAAAACAATAAAAACCAACAGTCCCCCAAAATGTTGCTGAGCTCTTTTCTCCGTCCTTTGCCAAAAGTGCTCGCTTGCAAGGCGGTGGAGACAAGGAAAGAAAAAAAATTACTTATTTCTTTATAAATACATCTGCATAAAAATAAAAGCCAAAAAACTTTCGGGTTGCCAGTGAAGACAGTCCCCAGAGAGCGCGCCAAGTGCCCGCGGGCTCCTCGAGACGTGCAGGATGTTCTCACCTGTCTGGAACCCCTCGTCTTGCAAAATGTTCAAAATTACAAAACAGAAAGAAAAATACATGCAAAAGGCTGCAGAGGGGAGGAAGGCACCGAGTCGCCCCGGCCCCACAGCGCAAGCTCCCGAGGCCAAGCACCGTCCCACCCCACCCCCCTCCCCGCGCGCCGGCAGCCGCTGCTCCCCCGCGCTCGGCGGCCCCGCAGCGCTGGGCTCAGCGCATCCGGCGGCCCATGTGCCGCTGCTCTGACAAGAGTGACGTCAGAGCCCGCACCGCGCAGCGATAGGCGTGCGGGGGCGGGGCCACAGGCGGCAACGCCCACATGCCCCGCCCTCCCCGTCCACCCTACCGCCGCGTGTTTAACGTTGTCGCGCGCGCCGATTTTCTAGGCCCTTAAGTCGCTAGCGGGCAGTGAAGTGACTTAGGTTTGTGATCACCTGGGCTACCAACCTGGGCAGAGAAGTCCAGTGTTTCCAAGGTGAAAAGAGGAATGAGGAATTTATCTCAGCAATTTTCACTTGGGGACAACCAAGGGAGTCCAAAAATCCAGGTGCTCAGGCTACATCAATTAAATCAGACCTCTGGGTTGACCTGAAGGTTTCAAAAGGTCTTAAAGTTCCAATGAGCTTGGAGAATGACTGGTTTATCTCAAACTGAAGGTAAACATTCTTCTAATTATTTCTCCTGGCTCCAGACATGGTTAGTAACCCTCAATCAACCAAAAAAATAGCGACTTGCTGTAAGTTCTACTAGCTATAAGTTCTACTAAGATGCAAAAAAAAGTGGAGAGGCCAGCGCCTTTGTGAGCTGTTTCCCACGCTATCCAGGGAGAATTCATCCCATACACATTTGCCTGAAATAAATGAGGGCAGGACACACACATATACAAACCCTGAATGGGATTTTAGGAATGTTTACTCTCAGATAGTACAGGTGATTGTACCTGGGTCGAGTAAGAGGTCTGCGTGGTAACTGAAATAATTTTGTATCTCTAGCAAGGTCTCAGCGTTTTTAGCCATGGCAGCAGCTGCAGCATCTGGCTCTGTCGGTTTGACATCAAGGAGGCAAAGCTCTAGTGACTCTCAGCGTTTTGGGTGTCCTGAGTAGCTGGTGTGTGGGGTGGGGAGGGTTTGAAATGGTGCAAGGATGGAGCACCTGCATACACCAGAGAACTGCCATAGGTAGGCAAGGTCTTGCTCTCCCTCACCACATCTCCTTGCCAAGATCAGGGCAAGGTGCTGCAAGAAGAAATAGACATAACTGAAAAGGTAATGTTCTTTCAATGAGCAAAGGCCATTGTAAAGATTGTTTTGGGGTGAGATAGGCTAGAGTCTCTGTGGGTTCTGCTTCCATGGAGCACCCCAATAGGGAGGCATCTGGAAACCAGATGTTGGTGAAGGCAGCAAATGGACATGGGGTACCCCAAGCAGGCTTCAGTTTCCCCCCAAAGGGCCCCTCCATAGTCAAGTGACCCCTTCATTTCTCCTCTGCCTGCTGAGTCTGGGGAACAGTGGAAGTGTGGCAGTTGTTTCACAGGTCAGCCAGATTCCAAAAACATCAGCTGTATACACAGTACAACTTACATTTAGTGAGCTCCACTGTGTGCCAGGGACTCTGCCGGGACTAGAGAGAAAAAGATGGTTAAGACATAATTCTAACTGCAAGAAGGTTTAGGGTCTGGCATATATGCAAATGTTATGTTACAGACTTAAAAGAATAAAAATGGATAGATGACTTGGTACCTGTAATTGGGGACTGGAGAGGAGTTCCAGAGAGGGTGACTGAGCTAGTTGTGGATCCAGTGGTCCTTTGTGAATTACCAAATCACTTTATTATACTTTCACAAAAGAACAGAACCATCCTTTTGGAGTGTGAGTGGCAGTTTGTCTGCCATACACCTGTAACCCTCACACTGGGATCCCCAAGGAGCCTGTCAGCCAGGTTAGAAAGCACTAGTTTACAACAATTCTGTATAAATCTTTAAGCGAGGTGTAGACATAAATCAGAAATACACGGTGTTGGATGAGAACATACAGACTAGCAGGGGATAAGCCATATGTAACTATAACATAATGTTGAAAGTGATGTCCTAAGAAAAGTGCGGAAGAGTACCAAAGAGGTCTGGAGCATAAAGAGATTTTTCTAGAGAAGAAAACAGCAAGACTCCTCCAATCAGGATGCTAAGGGCCGATGGCATTGATATATGTAAAAGTCAAGATTGGACACAGGAAAAAAGAGTTCAGAAAAGGAGTGAAATGTGCAGACATGAAGAAATTAGGTGAATGGATGGTGGGAATTTTACAGGGAATACACCTGAAAGGAGAAAGCATACAAGCAAGCATATTACCAAGAAGAACAATGATGTCAAATAAATAAATGGATACATTGACAAGTAACTTTGTGAACATGTTTTCATTTCTTCTGGATAAACAGGTGTGGAATGATCTTATCATAAGTTAAGTGTATGTTTTACTTGACAACAAACTGCCAAATGGTTTTCTGTGATAGGGAAACTACCCTACATTTCCAGCATCCATTGAGAGGTCTGGTTGCTCTGGATTCCAGCTGACATTTGGTGTGATGTTGATTTTTTAATGTTAGCCATTCTAGGAGCTAGAGAGTAGCATCTCAGCTTTTCTTTTGAGTTTTACTAGTTATGAATGATGTTAACCATTGATCATGTGTTTATTAGTCTTTTGTTTTTAATTTACTTATTTGTCCTTTTATTTATTGAATTTTAGGAGTTCCATATGTACTTTTATACAGTTTTTTTGCCAACTGGGTATGAATATGTTCTTTCAATCTGTGACTGCAGTGAACCTCCTTAACATTATCTTTCAAAGAGCAGAAGTTTTTTAATTTTGATAAAGTTCGGTGTATCAGCTCCTTTCATGATTATACTAGTTCTGTCAACTAAGAACCTTTTGCCTAGCCCATATCTTAGCAATGTTTGAAATTTATCCATTTTGATCTAGTAACCTAACTCAAATTGATTTTTGTGTATATGAAGTAGGGTTCATTCTCCTTCCTCATGGAGAAATCTAGCAATTGCTGGAAAGACTTTCATTTCCTCCTTTGAATTGTTCAGTGTATTTGTTGAAAATTACTTGGCTGTATGTTTGTGGGTGACCAGAACTTCCGACACTCCAGGAAAATGGGTACTTTATCTCCAAGGACAAAGTCACACTATTTCTGTTTCCTGGACTCTGATTCACACAGAGCAGCAGGAAAAAAAAAAAAGAAGAACACCAGCCAAGTTCATGTGACAGCAAATGGGTTACTTTCAGGGGTTCATTCAGTACAAAGTTGTCCACTTAATTTAAATAAGATTGGAGAGGGGGAGGCAGAGTCAAGATTACTGGATGTTTTCATTACAGACACAATGATGCAGTGCTAACCTGCAGGGGCTTTTAAAAAAGGTTAAAACTAAACCTTCTTAGAAAAATTCAAACAAAAAAAATCACTATAAAAAGACCATTTGATAAGTCAGTGGAAAAATGATCTCTTCAGGTGAGGGAGCATAGCAGAGCTTCCCGAGGTGTGGAACTGCTTTAAAAACAGGAGCGACCATAAAAGAAATGTTTCTGAGAATGAACATCTTAAGGAAGAGATGCCACTCAGCCCCGCTGCCCTGGGGTTCTAGGTACCCTGGGGCTCTGGGTACCCTGGGGCTCTGGATACCAGGCTTGCCACCTGTCCATTCACTTCACGAGTTGAGCCCGGAGACTGACGAAGGGCCCTCTCTGCAGGAAACTGGTGTCTGGGTTTCAGATTCCCAGTGGGTGTGAAAGTGTGATGAGCTCACAGAGTCGGCCCCAGGACTGACAGGGGCTGGGAGCATGGGGTGGATGAAGGCAAGCACCACGGGTGTGAAGGCTTTGTACACCAGGGAGCCAAATCTCCAGATGAACCTGTTTAGCCTGTTGTCAGAAAGGGCACTTTATCCAGGGAATTAATTCAGCAGTGAAAGGCATCACCTGGATGCTCAGCTGAATACGCCCCACCCAGCCCAGTTGGTTCCTTTTTTTTTTTTTTTTTGACGTTGTAAACATTTATTTAAAAAATACTACGGAGATGTGGATTCAAAAAAAAAAAAGTCATATACAGAAACAAAATGTACTGTACCAAACGGGGAGAGAGAGATACCATGACGTTTGCAGGGGAGGACAGTAGACGACTATTTATACGTCACGTATAAAAGAGCGCGCTATGAAAGCGTAATAGCAAGGTGTAAATGCGAAGTACGGTGGCAGAGCTCTGCTAAAACACCCAAAGGAAAACTACTGAATTAGCTTCACCACTGGAGCCCCTCAAACCTATCCGCTTGATGCAGAAACATGCACACTAAAGACAAGCATGTGTGGAGGATGTTAAGTTCACCTTCAAAGCATGGCTCATGTGATGAGAAAGCAGGAAGGAAAACTATAGCTGAGAAAGAAAGAAAAGAATGTATGTGCAAAGGGAGATAAAAGAGGATGGTGTGTTGCAGCAGGATGAGGGGTCGCTGCGTGCACTGGAACAGCCTCTGCTCCTGCCTAAGCTGTGATTACTCTAGGGGTGGGGGGGTGCAGTGAGAGCAAAGTGGGGAGGGGCACAATGGACTGCTATGTGGGACTCTGTTCTGGTCACAGCACCTGAAGGGGAGATCCTATATTTCCAAAGGCTAAGTGATGTAAACCAATGTTACCGACATAAAAAATTAAATAATAGTGACCACATGAACAAGTCACATTTATTTGTGCTTAACTATGTTCTGGCACAGTGTTAAACATGGTTAATACAGTAGCTCATTTACTGATTCATTACTTACACTACATATAAATTATGTAGTACCATTATCCCATCTTGCAGATGAGGACAGTAAGGCCCAGAGGAATTAGTGATTTGCTATGGTTCACTGGCCGCTAATACCCGGGGAAGCTGTTCCTCTTGACTGGTCCTCTTCACCTCGGTGCAGTAAATAAATGACAAACTTCCATTCACGAAACTCTTTGGACTCCTGGCTAGTTCAAAATCTGTCCAGTGACCTTGAATAACCTCTCCATTTTTTACATGTGGAATATAACCATGCATTTCCCAGGTTAGGGGAAAATGAGACCATGTCTGTACAGGTAACTGCTAAACAGAGAAGGGCTAAAGAAATAAGGGCACTTGCTAAGGGGGACACTATTGCATGTTCTGGGGTCTCTGCTCCCTCTTGGGAGCCAGTGTGTCTGTGTATTCAGTCCACGAAATCAGAGGCTAACACCCTCCAAGTGTTACATTCCCTTTCTTCTGTTCACTTTTTCTCCCCTCACCAGGCCAGACTCCTTCTATTGTTCCTTGCCTGCAAGTAAAATACAGTTGGAAAATGAAGGAAAACTCAGATATAGCTCCACAGCCAGAGTACGAAGGTGTGCTCATTTCCTGTATCTTATGTAGGGGGGTGGAATAGAAGTTTGTCAATTAATTGATGTGAATTATTTCAAGTCTGATAAATATAGCTGAGTTAGCTATTTGAGCTGCATAGACCAGGAATCACCATGCCTACGGAACCATCTTCAATTTGCTCAGGATCTGGAGTTGAGCAAGCTTAGTGAAATCAACTACACTCTAAAATAAAATTTCCAAGCTGCATGTTAATCTCTTTTCCCTTGCAAAGAGAATGTAAGATCAGATGCACCAGATGATGAGAGTTCATTGTTTGACTAATCAGAGACAAAGAGCTGAGTGTATGCTTGCCCTTGCAGACTGGCATTTCCACATAATGCATCCTGCAGACCCTCAAGGGTACTAGGTCAGCCGCCTTTCATCCTCCAGGGAGGCAGGGCTCACTTCCCTCCATCCCTGTGCCTTCAGGCCAAGACAGTGGTTCTATCACTGTCTCCATCCTTTATGGGGTTCGTATGTTGGACAGAGTCTCATGCAAGCCATCTAGCAAGTGATTGGCCAACTTTATGATTATAAAGTAATAAAAAAAAAGTCCTTACTAAGACATTGACAGTTGGTTCAAAGTGCTTCGTTTAACTCAGATGCATGGCACAAACCATGTGCAACCAGACTAGTTTGGCCTGGTTTTCCTTTAGAAAGGAGCTCTGGGCATGCCAGGTCTGTTGAACTTTAATACTTAAAACTCCTGTCAGCTGGACAGGGTGTTCCCTGGCCCACAGGCATACCCTGCATGGGAGCTTCTTGCTGAGCATGGGGGCAGAGCAAGGCTAGTGAGTTGGATGGCCTCAGTGGCACCAGCCAATTGTGCGCAGCCTTGCTGTGACTTCTTTCCAACTGAGCCAGCATGTGGACATGGACAATATCCCAGGGACTGGGAACCAAGGGCCAAGAAGCCGGAGGAAACATCCTCAAGGGCTGAACTTGGCTGAAGGCCCATTTCCCATCTTCTTACTCACACACAGGAGAGAACTGTTTGGGATGAGTGTTCCTCTCCATGACATCATATCTGCTGGGTCTGGAGGGCCAGGGCAGACTTCCTAACTCTGACTCTGTTTCCTCTAGGCTGCCGTCATATGACTCCTCATGTGTTCGTGCCAGGCTGAGAACACTAAGACTGATGAGCTTTCAGCAGGCCTGGCTCTGGCTTGAGCAGAGCTTCCTGAGACAGCACCATAATTCTCTTCTGCTCCAAGCACCAACGAGAGGAAGGATTCAACCGATAGAGGCTAAGCTCTTTGTGGGCGCTGAGGATAAAAGCAAAGAACAGAAGTTTGGGGTTCCTTGAATGAGGAGGGGAGACAGCCACTGAACCAGAGACCCATCCCATGTGATATGCAAAATGGTCGTTGCATGAGGAATAGGAACAGGGGACTGTCTACGGAGAAGCCTCAAGAAGGACTGTGGTTAGAATAGGAATCAGGCCCTCCCTGGAGGCACAATATGTTAGTTGCAGCCATTTCAATGTGAGTTCAATCCCCTGCCCCAGAGGTGACCCACATGGCCCCGCAGACCTCTTCTGACCTGCCCACTGCTCCCCTCAGCAGTGGACTTCATCCATCTGCCTGTTCTGCTCCCCACTCTGTCTCTGGTGAAGCCTCTCACCACCCCTGCATCTCTGGCTTGTACCCCAGTTCTTTGTGCATAAACAAATAAAACTTTAAAAAAAAGTAGGAATTGCTCATGGAGGTAGGAAAGGGCTTGGGGGGGGGGGGTTGTTGCCAGGTATGGGTACATCTCAACTACAAACTATCTGTTGGGAGTGACCAAATGTGGGGATTTACTGAGGGACTGGATAAGGGCAATAATAAATGAGGCCTTGCATCCAAAGGTGATAAGGTGGTAATAAATTGGGCCTTGCATCTAATTAACGGGTCCTTGTGTCGGGATGGGACTAGATGAAGGTGATAACAAACTGAGCCTTACATCAAGGACACAGCGATGAGTCACCCCCTTTGGAATCTGAGCTTAGGACCTATATAAGAGACCCTTCCCCTTATTGAGTTGGCAGTAGCTGCGGACCCCACTCTAGGGGCTCCATCTCAGCTGCTGTCCCCTAGCAATAAACTCTGCTTGCTCAGCCTTTCTGCCTCCTGCCTTCCTTTCTTGCGGCCGGTCACAGAAGTTGGGACAAAACACTATCAATTTTCTGGAATGTGACATTTACTAGAGAAAGACTGGTCCTGCTGATTGAAACAATAACAACGGGTCTTTGCTGGCCTGAGACTGAGCCAGGTACTGTGCTACTGCTTTGTATGGGGCCTCAAAGTCCACCTTCAAAGCACTAGGAGACAGGTTACCCGCATTTGTTTTTTTGTTAAAGATATTTTTTATTTACTTATTTATACAAAAGCTGATGTGTAAGCCAGAGATGCAGGCCAGGGGGTGAGAGGATTCACAGGAGCTGAATGGGGAAGCAGCATAGGCTGATTTACAGAAATACACTGCTGAGGGGAGCAGCAGGGGAGACAGGAGAGGTCTGCTACGCCTGTGGGTCAGCTCCTTGGCCGGGGATTGAACTTGAGCTACAGTGGCTGTGGATAGTTTCACAGGGCTGAGACTTAAGTGCTTGTGCTACCAGGGAGGCCCAGGTACCGGTATTTTTTTATTGATAAGAATTTTGGTTGTATCGTAAACCAAGGTTACACTTGCTTAAGCAACTGTGGAGTGTGAATGCACCGCCTCACTGTTCCCTGCCTCTTGTTTCTCTGTGTTGTCTTCATTCTCTAGCTGCCACCTGGCTTCTTCCACGGGCCCTGGGACTTAGGAGTTTCACTTCTTTGGCTTTGAGGGACTAACTCACTTCTTTAGTTTTAGTTCCAAACACACCCGGGAAGAGCTCAGATGGGTCTCTCTTAGGTCAGCCGCTGTTCTTGGATCCCTCAAAAATGGGCAGTAGATGGTAAAAATTTCACTGCCCACACTGGGCCACATGATTAGAGAGAAAGGAAGAGAAACTCCCAAGAGGAGGGACTGGGACTCCTTGGCAAACCAAATCACACAGATCCAATGCATTTTACATTTTGTAGATGGAGATTTTGCAAGTTTGGGTAACATGTGGAGGTTAGTTACATAATTCACAAGTAGCAGAAAACTGGAACCTAAGTACCTCAATGCTTCTGAAACATTGGGAGATATTTGACAATGTCTGGAGGGATTTCTTGGTGCTAGTTCCTTCTGACAAAGAATAGGCAGAAGACAGAGGTGCCACTGAAATTTTGCAATGTCCAGAACAGTCCCACCCAGAATTGCTTGTCTCAAAAACGTAATCGCGCGAAGGTTAAGGAACAGATTTATCTGAATACTGAGCCCTCACTCCTTACTGCCCCCTTCTGTCCTTCCCACACCTTTACAGACATTTGGGTTAACTTCAGCCTTATTCTTCAGGTTTTGATCCTTACTAGTCCCTGTCAGAGAATAGATACCTTATTTCCAAGGGCTTGGCTCAAGTTTTGCTAACTACCTGTCCTGAGAAAAACCTGTACAAACTGAATTCAGACCCCTTTGACTTGAAATGTGGTATGAAAACTAAAGCTGAGAGTCTAATACATTGCTTTCAATATGTGAGGATTATACTTTCCATCTACCAAGGGCTGTTTTTTCCTGAGGAGAAAGAGAGATTTGCATCAAGTTAACCATACTCTTAACCACACTCTTTTATCCTTCCCCTTAGTTATATTTGGCCTTTGAAGGGGTGAGAAATATCATTTACAGAGTTCGGTAGTTGGTCCTTCCTCCTTGGCTGCTTCCAAACCTGAGTGTTGGTCGTGTTAGTTATCAAGCCTTCCCAGAGTCTCCATTACCGCGCCAGCTTGGGTTTCTGTTTACCCGTCAGGCTATACCCTGACCATTCTGCTCCCCTTCCTTGTTCATTTCTGCACACGTGGGATCAGAAGGCTGCTTCCACTGAGACCCGCCACTACACTTTTAGGCTTGTGGCTCCAGTTGCCACCCAGTCAGTGCTGAAGTAATTATAAGTTTCCCATAGTTAGTAATCTGGGTATCTCGGACCGTGGCCTGATAAACCTGGTTCTTTGCTGGGAAAATGGCAGTACAGGAGATTTACTTCATGATTTAAAAGAAAAATCTTGTGATCTGGGGTCATTTAAATCCTGACGACTGAGGCCACACTTGGTGATTTTTACTCAGTAGCTGTCACTTTATAGGACCAGTGTTTAGAAGGGTTCACTAACTGCAGGTAATGGAGGGTAGTGTCTGTTTGATGAAGTGTCTAGTCTCCTACTATAAGAAAATCACCAACAGAGCATCTGAAAACAACAGAAACTTTTCTCTCATAGTACCAGAGGCCCAAAGGTCATAAATCAAGGTGTCAGCAGGTCCAGATCTTTGCACCGGCACAGGGGGGGACACAGCCTGTGCCCCATCCAGCTTCGATAGAACGCAGGTGCCGCTTGGCTGGGGCAGCGCCTTCTGTCGGCTGGGCACGAGTACCAGATTCCTTCTCTTATCAGCTAAGGCCACTGGACTTAGAGCACACGCCTAATGCAGGATGACTTCATCTCAAACCTTCCTTTCATCTGCAAAGACCCTATTTCTGAGTAAGGTCAGACTTACTGACCCTGGGGCTAGGACATGGACATCAAGCCCAACCCAATACAGAAGGTTATTCTGATGGAATGAGTTCTGGGATTAGGACCCTAGGTCAGTTTTAGAGCTCAACTGGACACTAGCTCTCATGTAATCTACACAGTGCTACACAAGGATACTAGTGAGTTGAAAAGGTAAGAAAGGAGACTCCCCTGCCAGTGGATGGTCCACCTTCCTTCCGAGAGGAAGGGGGAGGAAACACAGATGGGTGGGCTTCATGCCTCTGCTCGGCATTATTTGCAGTTTCTCCCTCCTCCTGAATAGCTGGGTTTTTCCTTTCCAGACACCAAAATAGGACTTTGGCTTTCAGAGCAGAATTCTAGACATAGACTCTTCATCCAATGCGCTAAACCTACTGCCCAAGAGAAAAACATGAAACGTATGAACGAATGAATGAACTCACAGAGGGATGGATAGATTTCCTCGTTTCAATTCCTTTAGGATTTTGTATCTTGAAGCTAAAAAAAAAAAGTCAAGCCTTCCTCCCAGAAATCCTTATCCAAGGTTTTCTCCTCTTAAATCTTATCAGCATAATTTTATCATTAAGATAAGTTTCCTCCGCTTTCTCTTCCTGCCTGTTAGTCACCTTCCCCATCCTGTTTTGAACCAAAGCAGTCTTTGAAACCAAGGATCTGCAGTAATACCCACCTTTGCTGTAAGAGTACGGTCTTAGTTTCATGGCTGCAATCTGTCTTCTCTCCAAGAGCTTCCTCTCCTTTCCCATATGTTCATTTCCTGTACACCTAATCCGCCAACTCTCTGTTACAATCCCTTAGCTGGTCCCCCCTCCTTAGGCAAGGCACATTTTACCTTCTATACTGCCCTAACCCATTCTCCTCCACAGCAGGTCCAGGTCCTAGAACCTCTCTTTAACTTTGCCATCTGGGCCAATCCCACTGGATTCCATCCCACAGCTCAGCTCCTGCCCCCACCCCCCATCCCAGCCATTATCCTGAATGTAAACTCTGGCTCCAAGTGCCTCTTTCCTGCTGCCCCTTCCCCTTTCATGTACCCCTGCCACTTGCTCTCCCCTCAGTGAATCTGCCTATGCAGAAACAGGAATGACTCTTCCAGTTTCAATGGGCATGAGCCCCAGAGACCAGCTCCAAAGCAGGGCATACTATGTGCGAAACTTCTCTGGGTTTAGAAGCCAGTCTGTAGTGGTTCCCTTTGTGTGGAAGAATGTAGGCAGTGGGTTACTGACAAATGTTGATGAGCTGACTCTTGCATGAAGAAAACGGTGATTTATATTAATGGGTGATTTCATAAATACTCCTATGTTGATCAATGTGTTCATTCTTGGACTTCTTGGGGAATGTAGGGAAGCAGTGGCACTAATGTGTAGACACTAGGGGTGGGGGCAGAGGAATAAACCTAGCACTCTGCTAGCCAGCGCTGGGTCATCCCTCCCCTAGGGTCCACCCCCTTCTTCCTATAAGAGACTGAACATCAGCATCAGAGATCACCCAGTTCAACTTCAGGGCCTCCCATCCCACCCTGACATTTCAGCTGAAGAGCCCAGAGTGCCTGAGGTCATGAGAATTCCCTCCTCCTGACTCCCAGTCCAGAGGTCACTGCTCTTGATCTCATTGTGAGCAGACTGGGTGAAGAATCGGTGGGAGGAGTGGAGCATGAGTGTTTAACACAGAGAGGCAGAGAAGAGAATCTGACTGTATAAAACTGTCTTGTTCAGCATTCTTAGACAATAGCTAAATCCACTCAGTCTCAATTTTGTCATCAGTATAAGAGGAATCATAATGCTTGCTTTGCAGGGACTCACAAGGAATGAAGGAAAGGAAACATCACCCACTAAGTGCCCAACTTGCTCTTGGAACCCTGGAAACTCCACTGGTTGCTCTCTTTCCCTGCAGTGGCATCAGCAGGTGGGGGTTGGGCAAGATGAGTTTTCTCCTCATGACTTGATGATTGCCATGACCATGGCTCTGACACTGTTCAATTTAATTGTTGCCCTCAGAGTGGTTTGACTCCACAGACCTGAACTATCTAAGAAAGAAGTTGGTACCACAGTGTTGTGCTAACACATCAAGTTCCTGCCACCAAGTGTCTAATGAACCCACTCCTGTAGGAACACTGGGAAGAATGAGAAAATTAAGGCACATACTAGACAAAGAGCTATCTATGAAAGCTGCAAGTCATCAAATCAAAATGCCCCCATTTCCCCAAAGTATTGGATCTTTCTTAATGGCAAAAAATATACTGAGGCATCTCTTGACATATATATGTACTGATGTCATCCTCTTAAGAATAATCTTTTCTAATTATAGCTACTTCACCTCCTATTCAAACTTAGTCACAAAGATCTTAGGGTTTCCAGCCATTAAAATGACATGCTGAGTGAAGTGGGGGAGAGAAAGGGCACTGGTAAATATTTTTAGAATATACTTTATTCCAAACTCTGTGCTAGGTGTTAGTTTCCTATGAAACAGGTATAGTTTCATTCATATCGTTGACTTCAGATTTAATGTGAAAGGAAACATATCAGTTTAGTAAGGTTTCAGATGCTGTAACAAAGAGATCTCAAGAGCCTACTGGCTCCAAGTGAGTAGAACTTTCTTTCTCATATCACTGTTCATAAGTAGGCAATGTAGGATTAGCAGGTGGCTAATTCTCAAGATGATGCTTTCAGTCTGAATTCAAAATGGCCGCTCCCTCTGTCTCACTCAGATTTGCATTCAGACAGCAAAGTTAGGGAAAGGCGAGGTGTTCTTTTCTTTTAAGACCATGACCCAGAAGTGCCACACCTCATTTCTGCTCAATGATAGAAATAATAGAGAAATTTATTTCTCTTTCATACTGAAGCAACTTGAGGACCTCCCCATAGTGTTAGGAATCACGTTTCTACTCATTACTCCACCCTCCCTCCAGGTTGGCCACCTTCCACAGATCATCACTAAAGCTGAACAAAACAGGCAACAGAGTTAGGGGAGCAAAGGAGAAGACAATATTTTTCTTCTTCAAAACATAATCTGGAGACTGTTTATGTCACTTCTGTTCACATTTCATTGGCCAAGACTTGGTCACATGACCAAAACTGGCTGCAAGGGAAGCTGGGAAATGTACCCAGTAGTCTACAAGTAAAGGAAGAAGGAATGTTTTTTCGGAGCAAATAATCTTGTCATAGGAAGTCACTGGGAGGGTTTCCACCAATCAGTGATACAATCAGAAGTTACTGTGGATGTCAGGGGAAAGGAGACCACAAGGGTGGGCAAGAGAGTGGGAACAAAGAGCCCAAATAAGTAGCTTGGCTGGGGTAGTAGCAGGTGAGGTGATGGGAAGTGTTATCATTAAGAGACATTTTGATATTTACTTTGAAATATGCTCAGCAGGTTTTTCTGAGAGATTGGCTGTGAAGTGTGATAAAGAAGCTCAGGATCTTTGGGTGAATGGCTTCTCAGGTCACTCAGGGTTGAGCTTGAATGCTGAGTCATCCTTGACCTGCTGATGTGTGTCAGTCACACTGTCACATCATCCTGGTTTTTCTTCCTAAAACATAACCCTATCTGAACTCACCTTGCTTAGTTTTCTGTTTATTTAACTACTTGATGCCTTCTCCCACCACAAGAAGTAGTCCATAGGGTAGAAACTTTGTCCATCCTGTTCATAACTCTAAAACAATGCCTGGCATGTAATTCTATCAAGAGCAGTTGCCAATATTTATTTAATATTTCTTGAATGGATGAGTTGGTTAGGATAGACAGGTGGTGTTTCT
Source organism: Condylura cristata (assembly GCF_000260355.1). Lineage (NCBI taxonomy): Eukaryota > Metazoa > Chordata > Mammalia > Eulipotyphla > Talpidae > Condylura > Condylura cristata. The sequence goes on along the minus strand of NW_004567118.1, from coordinate 10,890,365 downwards.
GAGGCAACAAATAAAAAGATAAATGCCATAACAAAAAAATGGAGTGATGGAAGCCAAGTATCTACACACTGAAGGGTCTATAGCCTTTTTTAATGAGTAAATATTGACTAATGCTGTCACCTAATCTTTGTGAGATTGTTATTCTAAAATATAAAAGAAGAAATAATTAGGCTAATCTCAAACTTCCCTTCAGACTAATATTAACAGTAAATAAATAAATAAATAAATAAATAATCCATAGAGATTTCAGGGAAAGGGATATAATCAAAAATCCTTAAAAAATTTAAATTGTCATTCATATATGGAGAACTCTAGGAATATATTACCCATAGATCCCTTCTGGAAGGGAAAGATATGATCAAGGGCACTGGGCATGATTGAAAGTATTTGTGATAAAGAGGTGACATTGAGGTAAACAAAGATATTGGTGAGCACCAATATCTATGAAAAACAAACAAAAAAATGAAATGAATTTTTAAAGTATTGTAAGACAAAATTTAAAGGCTACATTCTTAAAAGAAAGCTACATATATTAGAATAGAAGATTGATTTACCAAATGAATAGACGTGGTAAAAAGCTAGGACCTTATTTTTCTCTCTCTCTCAAGTTCCTATGGTTCCTATAGTTGAAGGCTGAGCTGGGGTTCCATGGTATCTCTTTCATTTTCAGATCTCCAAGTAGCCCTTTTTTGGTTTGGTTCAATATGGCTGAACATCTAGTTCAATGGGTCATAATCCATGTTCTAGTAGCAAGGATCATTACAAAGAGGTAAGCGATGCAGAGGCTACATCATCCCTTCTTGTCACATGCAATTCATTGGTCACCTAGCAGCAAAGGGCCCTGGAAAATGTAATCTTCATGTGAGTATCACATGTCCACCTAAAACCTATCTGGTAATAATTAAGAAAAAGATTTGGGGGGTGGGGAGGAGAAATCATCCATTTGTTTTGTTTATAAAACATTGATAAAAAAATCAAGTTCATTTAATCTTCTTTAATACTCTGATCATCCAAGCACACAGCTCTTTGCAAGAAAGAGTTTTAACTACAGTTAAATATATTTTCACCACATTTCCAATAAGAAATCACCTATTTTTTGCCAACCTACTTCAAGGACTATTGTTACAGTGAAATGAAATGTTTACTATCTATACCTGCAACACAGCAAGTATCTGGTAATTACTAGGTATTTGTTTGAAAATCAAAACAATCCTATTTTTTCTTATAAAAATTATGCATGTTGGTCATAAAATAGTCAAGCAATAGGGAAGCATATGAATAAAAAGAGAAGGTCACACTGAATCTCAGTTGAACCTCACCTTCACCATTAACCAAAGCTAACATGTGTATCTTATACTCCAGCAAGTATTTCTCTTAGTCCCAAATGTAGTGACTTTTCTAAATGTTCCAACACTTAAAAAAGAACATGTGCTCTCTATTTACAAGGCATAATGGAGGTATGTATCCATTTCTTCAAAAATGTTCCTTATGTTTTGTGCTTTTACATTATGTTACCTGATGCTAAAAGATTTATGATAGTGCTTCACTGTGGACCAGGCTAGTCATAGTTATAAAGTGTTTCAAGTTCAAGTTTTCTCCTTGATTTTGAATGCCTGATAGTAGTATCACAACCCTTCCTTTCTTTCTGCTCCCACTATCCTGGACATTCAGGTTGGTACAAGAATTTGTCTGGAGCAAGTTCAGGACATTAACGGGTTAACTTTTTGAAAAAAGGGATCCACTTTCTTCTGCCCCTCCTTCTTAACAACTAAGGCACAGTTTACAGCCACCTGCTTTATACTTCCTAATCTTTGGTTCTGTAAGAATCTGAGATCTTGTAAATACTACATATCCTATTTGTATCCTCTTCCTCTGAGTTAAAAAAAGACTTTGCTAAGACGTAGCAGTAACTCAACTCTAAGGAGTTTGAGTTTTCATTAGATTTCAAGTACAGCTATCAACTCACAGTTGAGGCGCAGTTCAAGGGAAGTTGAAGGACTTCTGTAGACTCCCTTGAGAATGCCATGGTGACTTGAGTGTTTGTACACATTTACCTGTGAGAAGCAGCCACTTCGGCCTCATCACCCCTCACTTATTTCCCCCAAGTTTTACTAAAAACATAATGATGATGATGCAGGAGCCAGGCACTTCCACCACCTTCATTGAGTCCTTGCAGCAGCCCTGCTACAGGGTATGACTTTCCCCATTGTGCACAGGAGAGTGTGAAGCTCGGAAAGAGACTAGAATTACCAAAGGGCCAAACAGAAGTAGCAAGAGGGAGCTTGTGGTAGAGCCAGTTCTATTTGACTCCAAAATGGCTGCTTTTTTCTTCTGCTCTGAGAGCAGACCTCTGGAGGAAACAGGAAATTCTTTGTCTTTTCTGTTTTTGAATAATATTTCCTCTTTATCTTGACTTGGATGCTCTTTACCGGAGTTCAACGAGAACCAAGTTTCTATAGGCAGCTACAGCAATTCTACAAGTCTGAAGGAGTGGAAGGCTAAAACCTGTTTAATTTACAGTTCAGCAAGCAAATACAATTTCCTTAAATAAACCCTCCAGGAGAGTTGATGGAATCAAACCTCTTGTTATTTTAGAGCTGTAATTCCAGAATGTACCTTCGTGATTCAACAAAGAACACTGATACCAAATATTGCTTTCCATCTATTGCAAATGCCACACAGAGTTTTGTCGTTGTTTAGAATACATTAGATCTCTAGCAAAACAGATCTAGTTCCAGAAATGCTAAATGCATTTGGAATAGCAAAGTAGGTAAACTTTTATGAATTACTTGTTTTTTCCTCCCCATACAACCAACTAAAGCCCTAAAATGTAACTTTGGATTGTCTCTCTTGTTTTTACATATAGTTTCGTTAATGTAACTATACTGGTAACACAAGTTATTTTTAGCATCATTGGCTAAAGGGACCTAGGAATGAGTCAATGGGAAAGGATAAATGACTTGGGCTAAACTTGCAGCTCAGAACTAGCCATGCAGGGAGTCACATCTGTAGAACTCTCTACAAATTCAAGTCCTTCACCCATATCCACTAATTCAACATTGTAAGAAGTGGAGTCGCATGTGTGTTTGAAGCATATCTCAAGTGATTTTGATGTGCCTCCCTGGTTGAGAACCTCTGGGCGCGAGGTATAATGTGATACCAGCTCACACCACGAGAATCACACACATTAAGAAGACCTCCAACGATGGGGCTGGAGAAGATGTGGAGAAAGAGAAACCCTCTGACAATGTTGGTGGGAATGGAAACTGGTGTAATCACTATGGAGAGCAATCTGGCTTTGCCTTAAAACACTAATAATGGGCATGCTGTACCACCCAGCTATCACACTCTTGGCCATTTATCCCAGGAATATGAAACCATCAATGCAAAAATATACATAATCCACAACAGGCATAGCAGTGTTATTTACACAAACTGGGACGTGGAGGCAGCCTAAATGTCCTTCAGTGGATGAAAGGGTCAAGATGTGTTCCTCCACACTTTGAAGTACTGGACAAGAAGAAAGCTGGGTGAAATGCAGCCATTTTCAACAAAAGGGAGGGTGTTTGCAAGAATCATGCAAGTCAGAATGATAAAAGTAAATACTGGACATTTACTTGGCAGATAATTCAATAACATAAAATACTATCAAAAGCCAGTGGATATCAGTAAATATTGTGAGGGTGCTGAGGTTAAGAGAGATGGGGAGGAAAAGAACAAGGGAAGGGTAGCGACAGTGGTGGGGAAACAAATAAATAAAAGGAAGCCTTGGGGTGATATCTGCCTTTCCTGGGATGGTGCACTGAGCAGTAATGCCAAAACAAAATATGTCTTCCACTATGAACTTGTGCTGCAAACAATTGTTTTCTGTACTTTTTTTCACCCTAGGAAAAAAGAAAAGAATTATAAAATGAAATAAACACGGCCAGGTGCCTTGTTCTAGGTCTAGATCTAGGTCATTTCATTCTCATTTTCTGTCGTGAATACCTTACACAGGTGGGCTTCTACAGCCATTTCATGATGACAGTTTCATGATGACAGTTTCTGAAGGAATCACGTGCTGGAAGGAGACAACAGAAGTCTTTTTCCATTTGGAAAAACTGAGCCCAAAGTAGGGAAGTGACTTCTCCTATGTCACCAAACTTTTCCTTGCAGTAGAATTTGTGCATTTCAACAGCCAACTAAGAATGCAAACCAAGCCTTCTATTCTGTTTTGGAAACTTGCCTTACTGAAATTAGAAAGAACAGAGAACCAGCTGTTCAGCCATGTCCAGAAATGAGATTCTACTCTTCAATAAAGCACCAACAGTTGAGCTAAGATGTATAAGGAGAGGGTGGTCTGCAATGCATTCTTTAGAAAAAGCCAGCTTCATGATTAACCAAAGCTACCTTTGCATTGGCTTTCCTGTCCTCAAGGTGAATTTGCCCAGCATCTTTTGCTGACTTGGAGGAAAGATACTTATGAGTACAACTTAGCAAGAGTATCATTAGATGCTTTTTACTTCAATCTAAATGCAGAGGGGTACACACCCAACCCCAGTTGTTCTCCTTTACCCAGCTCTGACACAACCCTCCCTCCCCCCACTGAACAAAAACCTTGGAAAGGGAAATTAGAATAAAGGTTGGATCTTATCAGATTCATAATGCCTTATCATAATGCCTTATCAGATGGTATGCTCTAATTGTGTCCTCCTTCCAAATACTTGTGCTGAAGTCCTCACCTCCAGTGCCTTCAGTGTGACTCTATTTGAAGACAGGGCTTTAAAGAGGTAATTTAGTTAGCATGAGGTCATCAGGGTGGGCTTTAATCTAATATGACTCGTGTCCTTATAAGCAAAGGAAATCAGCACACAGAAGAAAGAAAAGGCTCGAACTGGGAGATGTCTGCCTGTCTCAGAGGAAAGCAGCCCTTCACCTCAGCAGGGTGGGCTCCAGAGCTGCAAGAAAACAAATGTCTATGGAAACCACCCAGTCCATAAAACTTTGCCATGGCAGCCCAGAAAATGAATACTTGGGGAGTGTTGTAGTTATGCGTCACAGAGGTGAGATTTAATCCCATTCTTTAACAAACAGATGTTTCGAATGGAACGTTGGCATCATCTTTCTGACTTGGACGTCTATTGGTAAATAAAAGAAAACCAAGCTCCAGTGATTCAAGGGACAAGTGGGCTGTGTTTGTGTCAAAAACCTGAAAGATGAAGTGGGGAGGTGAATAATGCAGGCGCGGGGGGGGGGGGGGGGGGAGCTTCTCTGCCCCTTGTGTTTATCACGTGTGTGGTCAGGTTGGCTCCCCTCAGGGTGGATAGACAGCATCAAAAATTACACATACTTCTCACCCAATCCCAGGAGAAAGAACAGCACCCCATGACCACTGAAACAAGTCTGGGTTCCTCTGATGGAATCACACTCATTGTTACACTGATAAAAGCAATAAGTGTTCATGGAGCACTTACTCAGTGCCAGGCTTATAAGGACTCGGCTGACCTCTATACACTGTATTGAAAGAAAGCTGGGACTATCAAAATTTGATAATTTAATCAAGGCCAATCACAGAGACTCAGGGAAGGCAACCCCTCCTCCTAGCGTTTACCAAGGAGCAGATTGGATATTTGGGGAACAAACATAGCATGAATTACTGTCCATCTGTGCCATGCTACAGTGTTCCATAATGATCTGGTTTAATACAGACAAAAAACAAGATGTAGCGCGTTCACCATCCACATTAACTAAATTACCTTTCTCTTCGATGCCCTTTTGAATATCAGTGTTGTTTTCTACAACACAATCCGAGATGGGAAAGTGTCCTGTTTTCCTGAAATTTGTTGTCACTAGCCAAGTTATAGTGACCTCCTGTGTCAAGCCCTGGGCATCTTTGATGTTGCTGTTCTTCTGAAAATTGCAGAGAGGTGTGAAAACCTCTTGGCTTGTTCTGGCTGTGGGTAGCTCTTCTCTGGTTACTCTTTATTCACAGTAAGAAAGGAAAACAGAGACTGGCAAGTGGTACCACTTGAATTTGTCTCACTCCTACCTCACCCACCCCCACCTTTTACATGTTAAGCAGTTTCCTATAAGGATGAAATACACCCATCTGAGAGTTTCCGTTTTTCAAATTAGAATTTTATAGATGGCCACAAACTCCAGAAATGCATGTATTACTATTGATGGCATTCAAACAAATTCAGTGTCAGTCTCATCAGGATTTGTTGATTGGAAATAAACCATGGGCAACAGACTGCCTAAATTTGGAGGCGACATTTTGTGGGAACACTATGACAAGGCCCTATCAAAAGTTACAGAATAGCTTCCTCTTTTCTAGCACCATTCCATTCCTGGGCTTTATTTAAAACTGGAAGGGGTGAAGGGAGCACTCTGCGCAGTTATGTTCATTAAAGATTGGTTCAGCATACATAAATGGAAGAATGTGCATTGTAACTAAATGCAAGGCTAAAACTATTATAGTAAAGAACTCCTCGAGGGAAATATTATGTAACTATTAGTAGTCCCCTTTGTTTGGATCACTTTTCCACCCCCTCTGCCTTACTTTTCTGCCAGCTAACACCCACTGCGCCTTCAAGACTCAGTGTACCCACCCCGGCACTTGGGTGTCCCTCCTCCGTGTGTTATGTAACACCTGGGCACACCTCTGCTGGAGGGTGGCTGGCCTTCTGCACTGCGGCCCATTGATTTCGCTTATCTGTCTTGCTCACTGCTTTTGCAACTCATTCAGGCAGAGGCTTTCATCCATGCAACAAGTTAAAAATCTGGAGGGGAGGGGGCAGAAAGTAAAAGTATTCTTAATATGTATAAGTCAGCCCTGAGTTGATTCAGAGCTGCCTTCATTCCTCCATCAGTCTGTAGGCTCTTGGAAAGTGAGAAATCTGTTTAATATCCTTTCAGGGGAAGATGGCTTTGAGGGGAGTGGGCAGGAAGAGATGAAAAAATGGGGTCTGTGGAATATTTCTGCAGAACTCCAGGAACTGATAACATTCTTCTAGATTTCTTTTCCCAAAGTTTATTTCTAGAAGGTCTGAGCTACACTATGTACAAATGGAGATTGCAAGCAATCTGGGTGGGACTCGGTTTACAATGAAACCAGGAGCGCACCCCCCTTTTTCGGGCAGAATTGTTTCCAAAAGCATAAGCATGGACTCCGTCCGCACTGCAGGGTATCAGCGATGTGAGGTTGCTTCCCTCGCCCATTCGTCCCAGCCCCGCGCCGGGAGTCTCCGCGTCAGGCTCCTTTTGCCCGCCCGACTTCTGAGCGGAGCGCTCCGGAGGGAGGAGAACCTGCGAATCCTCGTGGGCGCCGCGCGCTCGCGGACCGGGCCCGCCCCGACCCGCGCCCGGCCCCGTCACGTTGGCTGCAGAGCGCATCCCGGCTGCGCCCCGGCGGGGAGGCGCCAGGGGTAGCTAAGGGGAGCGAGTCACGTGGGAGGAGGAGTCTGACCTACTTTCTCCAGCGGCAGGCGCATGCGTGCTCCGTGTCCGCGCGGGCCGGGCGGCTCACGTGGAATTACACGTGCGGGTCCCCAGGCCTCGGGCTCCGGGCGGGGCGCGCTTCGGGCGGGGCCGCGCGGAGAGGCGGGCGCCGCTTACCTGGCGGCGCGTCCCCTTCGTTCGCCTCGGGCTCTGGCTTCGGGGCTTCTGCGGGTTCCCTGGGGAGAAACACGGAG
>NW_004567118.1:10870916-10882592 GCF_000260355.1 Condylura cristata | reverse complement strand
CTGCCTCAGACTTTGGTAAGCTGAGGGCGCGCCAGGTGCGACTTCTCCAGCGTCCATCGAAAGGCACATCACCTAATTGAAACATGAAAGCTGTTGCAGTCCACGGGCCCTTTCAGTCGTCTCACCGTTGCGAATTTACCCTTCTCATGGGTTCCCACGTCTGCGAAGATGCCCTGGGATAGTAACTGTTAGCGTCTCAAACAAATGGTGGGAAACGGTCTACACGTCCAACAATAAACCGGGAACTTGCCCGGAAACATACATGACGGTTGGGCGGTATTTGGGATTCCCTGAAGCTGCAGGAAGGACGGGGACAGCCCTCTGCCCCCGAACTGGAGAGCTCCGGGATACCTGAGTGAGCCGAAGTGAAACAGATCGCCGCAGTGAGGAGGGTGCTAACACAGGTGTGCAGAAACAAATACCTATGGGACATGCACAAGAAAGCTAACGGAAAGATATGTTGGATGACGAAGGGGTCAGGAGAGGGAGTAAGGATGATTGCACTTACACACTTTTGTGTTTTTAAATTTTGGGTCTTGCATGATTATGTTTAAAAGATAAACTTTTAAAAACATATCGTTATTTAGACCTTGTCCTGTGATGGGCACCTGGTTATAAGTAATTCATTTCCTTCTAGAAAGTTTGCATTGTGCAGCAGCATCAGTTGTGTTTCCTATTCTGTTCAGGTTGAGAATCTATTAAGACACCTATTTAGCTCCCGAGATAAATAGCCCAATGAATCCTCTGTATGTTCAAGATTCCCTCTTAAGTTCTGTGTCTTAAGGGAAGACATCTTTACCAAGAGACTCTCAACATAAAACATTTGCATCACAAATCTCTGCAGTGATTTTACATTGTGATTGACCTTTACTTTCCCAATTATTCTGTGAGTTTGTAGGGCAGCTATTATTGTCATGATGGTTATTATTGTACATCAGTTATAATACATTTTGTTGCAAGTAACAGAAAATCCAGTGCTAAGTGGCTTGAACAGAAGCTCATTTAACTGATGTCCAGGATAGAATAGATTCAGGTATAATTTGATTACACAGCTAGACAATGTTGGGAGGACTTGGCCTCTTTCCCTCTGCCATGCCTTCCATGGTGCCAGTTTCATGGCAAGCTTAGGGGAGCTCCTCCTTGGTAAAAATGCTTCTGGCCCAGAGGCAGCAAGCTCATGGGCCTGATTTTGAGGAAGTGCCCACGCCTGAGCCAGTAGTGGTAGCAGGAGATGGGATTACACTGATTCATTTGGGTTAGTCCATTAGCCCTGTATTTAGGGGAGAGCTAGCAAAAACAAGTGAATGGGTATGGATGTTGAAATACCCGTGCACCTCACATCACCTCTACCACTATTACCAGTAGCCTCTTTTCCCTTTCCAGGTGTGGATGAGGACAGCTTCTGACTTGCCCCAAATCACTGACCCAGTGTATTTGTGATTTTTTTTTTTTGCACTGTGCACCCTCTCAGTGAAGGAGTGAGAGCATGAACACATGAGGAATAAACCATCTCTCCACGACTAGAAAAGCAACTCACATTATCGTAAGCTATCAAGTGATATTATTTTGGCAGAATTATATCAAGGAAGTAAAAATCTCTACACTATTTCTTCATCCACCCACCCCAAAAGTATTATGTTGCTTCCAGAAGTAGGAGAACAAGAGTTCTTGGATAAAGCGGAAGTCATCCTACTAACACCCCAAGCTCAACGGGGTTGTAGTTAACGTAGTCAAACAAGGTAGACATTTGGAAAACATTAAAATAATGATAGGAGATGGCATGCAATGAAGTGCTTAAGCAGCTGATACTCACTTTCGAGGAGTACCATGCAGACAGGGATTGTCTGAAAAGGCTAGCAGAGAAGGTGTGGTGTATTACTCAGAGCAGGTCTCATAAACCAGGGAGAAGGGCGTGACTGGGTAGATCTTCAGTCACAGTGTGAGCAGGCACTCTGCTCTGTCTTGTCACTGTTCTCAGTTGGGGGCTGATACAAGGAGCAGCCGTTATCTGAAATGCTGCTAATCCCATTGGCAGAGTGAAATAGAACTCTGGTAGGTCCTTCACCTGTAATAAATGCTCCAGCCTGGAGGTGACATGCCTGACTTCTACTGGCAACACACTGGCAGGGCTTGTCACGTGACCCCACCTAATCACAAGCTGTTGGCTGTGTGCAGTGCTGCCTGGTGCCAGGTTGATGAGGAAGCCGCGGTATTTGTGTTTAGTTTCATCAGCTACTGCCCGTGTGGCACCTTCTCAAGCTGGCTCAACAAATTCAGACTGTAGTGGGCAAACAGAAATACTAGGAACGATGTTAATGATAACATCACATTAGTTGAGTAATCGCAACTAAGAAAATTTAATAACAAGTAATACTTAGTAAGCATTTGCATTCTATTAGACTAGAGTCAGACACTGTCTAAGCTCTTTCCCTTCAGCACTTATTTAATTCCCCCAACAATCTGGAATCACAGGAAAGGCCATTCTAGGGCACAGTCAGACTAACCTCCCTGACTCACATAGATCTTATTATTAACTGAAAACCAGGGTTGTGAAGTGGGACATATTGATTTCCATCTATTTCTCTCTTTGTAAAGGATGGAGTCAATGTGTAACAAAGGCAGGGAAGTGTTGATTCAAGGGCATGAATAAATGTGTGTTTGTGGACATTGTTTCTTGCACTCTGTTGTCCACAGTAATAATAGTTACTTATCAAAATTCATGCACAACCTTATATCACAGGCTCTCCTCATCCCAGGCAACCACAGACATCTCAAAGGAAACAGTGATGAGAATGCATTTCTCCGCATTGGCTCAGGGATCATCTCTAGAGTGTCACTAGGGACAAACACCAAGAGCATCATGACATATTGTGACATATTGCTTGCAGAAATCTAGCACTCCTATCTTATAGACACCCGGTAAAGGGGGGAGGGAGGGAGGGCGGAAGGGGAGGGGGAGGAAGAGAGAGAGAGAGAGAGAGAGCATGCGTGCATGAGCAGGTAAGACTGTGTCATTATATCTGCACACCTTCCCTGTTATGGTCTGAACATTGTGTCCCCCCTAAATGCATATACTGAGCTTCTGTGCCCCAAAGATGATAGTGTCAGGAGGTAGGCTTTGAGAGTTGCATAGGTCCAAAGGGTGAAACTGCCATGAATGGGATTAGTGGCCTGAAAGAGACTCCAGAGAGTACCCTAGCCCCTTCCACCAGCTGGGGACAAAGTGAGAGGCACCTGCTCTGAACAGGAGGGGTCCACCCTGAAGACACCTGTGTAGAGCCTTGATCTTGGACTTTTCAGAAGTGTAAGCAGTACACACACATACACACACACACACACACCCCATTGTCCACTAAACTACTGGTTTTGGTATTCTGTTACAAAAGTCCAGAAGAGCTAGACACTGCCCAGTTACTTACAGGCAGCTTGCTGAGAGTCTTTTGTAGCTATTTTCACAGCCCCCAATGGGAACTACCTATCAACTACTTTTGAGAAATTACTGCTGATAAAGTGTTTTATGAATTGCGCACCAAAATAGTGAAATAACAATAGCTAACATGTGAAAGCTTATTATGGACCAGGCACTGTGCTGACGACTCAAGTACATTATGTTATTATTCATGCTTCAAAGAACCCTGTGAGGTGAGTAATAACCCACTCAAGTTGACGAAGTATGAAAGGCAGCACAGAGTAGTTACACGGCTCATCACAGGAATGAGGTCCTACTTGCGGGGGTGCTGCCCTATCCTGCCCCCTTGGGCTACCTACTGCCCACTTGAGGCTGGTGCTTTGGCTCTAACTCCAATCTCCTTTAACGTAGAGTGCTCCCTCCCTGGTGCACAATGGATTAGGATGCAGCACCGAAACCGCAGCTGCTTCAATGCGAGTTTGATCCCTGCCCTGAAGGAGAGTGACCCACATGGCGAGGCAGACCTCTCCAGTCTCTCCCACTGCTCCCCTTAGTGTACTGTATCGATCTGTCTGTTCTGCTCCCCACTCTGCCTCTGGTGAATCCTCTTACCACCTCTGCACCTCTGGCCTGTACCCCAGTCTGTATGCATTGTCTTCTCCTCATTATGATACTGCTGCCGGCTCTTCAGCAATCCTCTGAATACCTGTGGGTGGCTTTACCTGACTTTTCTTCCCTGGCTTATTCTGTCCTCTGTGCTTGCTTGGGATACAGAGAAGAAGAAGAGACTATCTATGCCCTCAAGTATCTGACAGCCTAGTAACAAGATAGACACATAAACAACTTGCTTGAATGAAAGCAGGGGAGACCTGCTTTATGAGAGTAGGCCTGGGAAGCAACTCATTCTTACTGAGAGTCATCAAAAGTGGTGGAGAAATGGCAGCCGTGACCAGCCTCAGAGCTAAGTAGTGAGGATGCAGAGATTAATAAAATGCAGCCCCTGCCCTGAAGTAGCACCACAACCAGCGAGGACTGGGATGTCGGGATGAGCTACACCTGCTCATCTGGAAGGATCTCGGGCACTTCTTGCCACCCCCTCGTCAGTGTCCTCAGTGTCCTTGTTCAAAGCCTAGTGTTGCCGTCCTCATGGGATCAGATACAATAGGACTCACGATGGTCTAGGTTGGTTGTTTTTAAACCTTGTCTTGCAGGTCGTGGGAGTTTCCAAGGGGCTCTCAAAGGGATGCTGGAAGGGAGGGGAGACAGCAGAAAGAGCAAGGAGTAAGTCATGTCCCTTGTCATTTCAACCAGCACAGCTGTTTTTATTTTCTTTTAATTTTTCATAAGCTTTCATTTCACCAAAGAATTATGAAATGCAGAGGACTTGGGGGGCACTAGTGTCATTTTTCGGAGATGAAACAGCTCTTCAAAAGATCAGTGTCTGAGACAGCCAAAGGAGAAGCTGGGCTTTCAGCTCAAGGACCAGCATGGTGTTGCCGGAGTCTCTCTCCCTGATGTGTGATTCTGCAGTGGCCTGGGCCACCTCCCACAGCAACTGGAAAGGTGTCTATAGTGGCCTTCCAGTGGGCAGGGGATGGCTACTGCTTAGCTTCGCCCCTGCCTCAGGTCAAGGTGGCCTGAGTGTGTAGGACATGGGTGTGTGCCAGGAAGGAAGCCAGAGCTGGCTCCCTGATTCTGAGAAACAGAACTCAGCATGGGAACCAGAGCCAGTAAACCGGGAGGTGGCAGGAATTAAGTGTGTTGGGAAGAGGAATTACTTGTGAAATGTCCCAGCAGAAAAAGAAGTGAGCAGCTTTTCCTCAGACAGCAGGAATTCAGGGACATTTTCTTCATGTGTGCCAAGTCCGGGCAATGCTTAAAACATTCTGTTCTTAAGACCTCTGGGGTCAGAGAAGGTGCTGGTATGGAGTTGGGATGCTGGGCTCAAGAGCTGGAGTATGTACCAGCAGAGGTCAAAGCAGGAGAAATGGGACCACAGCAGCAGAGAGGAGACCATGGTCAGAGCCAAGGGACAAGGATTTAGTGGTGTCAAGAGAAGTGGAGCAAGAGGTCAGAGGCTGAGGTGACAGTCTTGGCAACTGATAATGGGCTTTGCACGTGGGCTGTGTAGGGAACTGGGGCTGAGTTTTCCAGGATGCAGCTTGGGAAATGGTCTGCTGGATTGAAAGACACTTAGCTGGGTCAGATGGGTAGCTGATTAGTGGAGCCCAAGTGAAGTAGATGCCTTGATATTTATCTCTATTAAATTCAGTCTTGCTATATTCAGTGTGTTGTTATAGCTCAATAAGGTGTTTATGGAGCCTGGTTCTGCCCCGCACCCCCCACCACCCCATGTATTAGTCTTGCTCCTAGCTTCATCTGTGATTCACAGATGTGAACAGCATGTATGTATTCCAGATATCCATACCCAATTCATCAAAATGCATCACTAAAGACTCCCACTGAACCCCCCAGAACTGGGCATTCCAGCCTGTGCCTGTTGCCTCACCTTTTCTCTCCTCATTAGGAGGATAACCTGTGGGATTGCACCCAATTCTTTATTGTAGAACATCCCCTAGCTTCATCAGTTGAAGAACCCTACCCAAAAAATACTTGAAGTGAACTGATAAGACTTGTTACATTGAGCAGATTATGTCTCATCTACGCATTTTCTCCTCAAGGCTAAATAATCCCAATTGCTCTCATCTTTTTCTGAAACCAGAAAGAATAATGAATGCAATACTATAGTGACAATAAGCCAGATTCATCTGCGCAAAGATGAGGTAGCAGTCATTTCCAAATGTTCTTATGGCTAGTGTCACTCTACCAAAATATTTCAACTCACAAGATACCCAAATGGTACCCTCCCCTGCCCCTCAAGTAACCTGTCCATGGGATCAGGTGTGGCCCAGGGTCTAGTAATTAGCTTTTCCTGTCTGGAAACTCTTTCATCAGACCTCCAGAGATGAATAGAACCAACTCTGCTGTTTCTCTTTTGACCCTTTATCCTTCTTGGGGACAAAAGATGACCAATAGGATGGAAACCTTATTTCTGTGATATGATCATTAAGATATTTGAGAAAGGGAGGTAGAAGAAGGCCTTTGGGGGAAAGGTACCTGGATGAGATGGAAGTTCATTCCCAGGTAGAGAGGTAAGTTGGGGGTGAGCACTGGAGGGAATGGGTATTTTGGGTGCCAGCTTGGGAGTTGCCATTTAGATGTTTTTCTGCACCTGAGAACATTCTGTAATGTTTGTTGGAAAAGGAAGATCATCACACATTATCAACAGAGTCAGTGATCATCATTGTCTTGCTCTCTATTGTGTCCCCAGTGGCAGCCTGAGAGCCTGAGAAGTGGTTAAATCAATGAGTGAAAATGAAAAGAGCCACCAACTCTTAAGGTTACCTGATGTCACTGGCAGTGAGATGGTCAAGCTGGAGTGAAGCCCAAGGTGAAGGATGCAGCAGAGGTGACAGAGAAGGTCTGGTGGTCTGGGCTCATGGTAGATTGAGCTCTCATGATGACAGGACAGAATGACAAGTCCGCAGCATGCTACAAATCAATGAATCACCCCCACCCCTGTCCTGCTTCGCCTCCAACCACAAACTAGCTAGGAAAGCAGGAGACTATAGAATTTGGGAGCTGATGGCTCCACTGTGCTGTAATGGCAAACCCCTATGAAGTATTGTCTCACACACAGCAGCTCTGCCTCTCCTCATTATCTTCTCTGTGTGCTCTCCCGGCTCCCTCCATGTCACTTGCACTTGTGAGAAATGAGGTTATCTATCTTCTATCTATCTATCTATCTATCTATCTATCTATCTATCTATCTATCTATCTACCTACCTACCTACCTGCCTGCCTACCTACCTACCTATCTATCTGAACTGGGGAGCATGCCAGAGGTGCAGGGGGATGAAAGGATTCACAGAGACAGAGTGGGGAGCAGAACAAGCAGATGGATGAAGTACACTGCTGAGGGGAGCAGTGGGCGGGTCAGAAGTCTGCTGTGCCACTTGGGTCAGCTCCCTGACTGGGGATCGAATTCATGCTGCAGAGGCTGCAGATAGCTTCATCATGCAGAAACTTAATTTCTTGTATCATCCAGTGAGGCCCAAATTTATATATATTTATAGATTTTTTTAAAAATCTTCTTCCCTGAAACATAAACCTAATTTTGCCTTGTGGAATAAAGATCCCAAAGAAATCTAATTTCTTTTCTACATGGTAGTCATTCAAGCAGAGAACAGATGACAGGGAAGAATCCCATTTTCCTTTTCTGTTGAAATGAACCAGAGATCATTTCTCCTTGCTTATATTGTGGGCGTTAGAGAATTTTTTTTCAAGTTACACCATTTAGTCTCACTCACCTCACCTTCTCAAAGCTCAGAGGAGAAGTTAATTAAGGCGCTTCAACTTGATTAATGAATAGAGGTGGAACCTTGTACACTGTGGGTCACTTTTCTGACAATTCCAAAGTCACTTCATGTTGGAGGCATATTAATCTGGCTTTGTTTGTTCCAAGGTTAAAACATGTACATTGTGCAGTAGGTAGGACTCTTGGGGATACAATTTCTTACCTTGTCATTTGCTTCACTTTGTAGAATTCCTGAAATTAGAACTGCATGCAGACAAATAATTTTCTGAATATTTAAAGCTTATCCCAGTCACACCAATAGTTCCCACAGGGAAGGCTGCCTTTATTTCTACCCTTCCTTTCCAGAAGGACTTCTGATGTAGGAGAGCAAAGCTCTGGAAGAGACCTCTCCCCGCTGACCTACTCCAGTTCAGTTCCCTTTGAAGTGTACTTCTTGGTAATTAGTGGACACATCCCTGTCTGCTCCAGAGTCTCCCCCACCTCAGGCTCAGGAAACTGCAGAATGATGGGTCTTGTTGGCTCTGCAGTGGGAGGGCACAGGCATATGTGTGGTGACTTGTTAGCTAACTGAAGATTTGAAACACATGGATCGCAGATTGGAAGTTAGAGTGAAGTTTGGTACCTTTCCTCACTCAATGGCCTCAGCCCCATTGATTCAGCACCATTGATGCATCAGAAAATTGATTGAAGGGAGACACAAAGAGCTTGTAGGGAATAAAGCAAATTCCTTCCTTACTTAAAGAAAATCCAAATAGACTCTTGAAGCTCGGAAGAGAGGCATTAGTCTTGAAACCCAAGACCTTTTATTTTTGCAAGGAAGTTGGGTTCTTGGTCTGGTTTTTCTAAAAGGCAAAAACTCCAAAGAATCCATCTCTAGAGATAATTCTCCTGTAGATTGCTATAGAAAAAGATGACTGAGGTGAAGAGAAGGGATAAAGAACTTAACTGCCAGATGGTTCCAGAAATGGTCCTGGCCTTTTTCCCCAGCATGAAGTGCATAGATGACCACAGAACAGATCCCAGAGAGAGCAGGGGAGCTCTGAGGGCAGGGGAGATCTGTACTTTTCTTCCCAAGTAAATCCTGAGAGGATGGACACATTTCAGAGATTTTTTTTTTAAAGATTTATTTGTGCATACAAAACTGGGGCACAGGCCAGAGGCTCAGGAGCAGCGAGAGGATTCACCAGAGACAATGGGAAATAGAACAGACAGATCGACGAAGTACTCTGCTGAGGGGAGCAGCATGCGGGTCAGGAGAGGTCTGCCACACCATGTGGTCACCTCCGGGGCAGGCGGGAATCGAACTCATGCATGTGGAAGTGGCTTTAGATTCTCAGTGCTGTGCTTTAACCCCCTGTGCTACCAGGGAGGGCCTCAGAGATATTTTTATCCCCCACTGTGGAAAGTAACTGCTGTATAACTGGGCAGAGAGAATTTGAGTTACCCTCACCCCACAGACATACTCACCAAACAGGTTCTTAATGACACCGAAGAGGTATGGAACAATTTCCAAAATTGTAAGTGCCTCTTAGAGGGACAGAGGGAACGACAGGACTGGCTCATCTGGGTGGAACCCGTCATCAGGATGTGGGCATGTCAGCTGAAGGCAGAAACAGAGGGCACCAGGGCAGTGGCTAGAGTCTATAGACAGGGAGTCATCACATCCTAGCAAATGTCTAGCAGACAGAGGAGGACAGGGACAGATGAGACTCCTCCCTCCAGTCTCCTCTTCTTCTTAGATGCCACTTTTGGGGTGGCATGTGCAGAACTGATCCTTAGCCTGAGGAACATGGAAAGAAAACCACTTAGTTAATTGAGTTTATCTGGATTGCACAGAATGAAGGCACTAGTTAGAAATTAGATTGAGTCAGAGAAAAACATTTATAAAGTTATGTTCTTCGTGTCCATAGTTTTATGGCCTGATAATATTCAGCATTTAAGATGGGGCTCTTGGTGGCAAAGGGCCTGCTCAGAAATGGCTTCATTTAGTTTAACTTAATCTCCTGTACACATTTCTTAAAAGGGAGGATTTACATTTGATGCGGAAGGTTTAACTGTATCTGTCTGTGGATGGAGCAATGGGTGAAATAACCTGGAAGGTCCAGCCTAGGGTGTATTTGCTTCATCTTTGAGCACTTAGAGATGTATTTGCTGCTCTATAACTGATTAATTAATTAATTAATTGAACTTTGCTTTCCTAATTTTCCTGACCTCCTTCATGATTTTTTCTTGTTTATTAAAATATTGAAATTTGAACAGGGAGAACTGAACATGAGGATTTGAATAATGTAACAGAAAGCAACTTAGTTCCATTTTTCCCTCTGCTCCCATGTACTCATTAGGAGGGTGACTTCTTTCTTATGCTTTTGGATAAAATCCGGGATACAAAAATGACATTATGGGCCTTCTCTGAGATAATTTAAAAAAAAAAACAAACAAACAAACAAAAAAACTGGTCACTTTAGTGTAGTAAATTGTGCAGTCATTTCTAAACGTCTTATTTTCAAATATATTCAATATTGGATAACCATGGAAAATTAAATGAGCAAGAATACTAAATGATGCATGATATTTTATAGTAATTTTACTACTTACATGCATGTCCCTAGATTTGTTTATGTATTTCTTCCAATGCTAGGAAAAACAAACATTGTGAACTTAGTATCCCCATAGCTGTTAACTGGGAGGTGGGCCGGGGATATACCTATCTATTAAAAGTCAGTGTTTTCTCTTCTTCCTCCATCTAATTTATGATTTTGTCATTCAATGAAACTACTATAAATTGATGCATCCAACAAAACCACAAACTTATTTTTGACATTTTTTATTTCTCTTTTAAACCCTGTCAAAGAAAGGAAACAGATCTCAAGTTGGCAGCTTGCCAACATCACAGATCAGGATTTTAATGAACTCCCTCCTTCTGAGGCCTAATTTAAGCCCAATTTAAAGTAAACAAAACTACAAACTACTCCCTGTATGAGAGTAAGCACTAACTTCTTGTGAAGATTTTGAATTTGAATTTCTTTATAAAATGAATCATAGGCCCAAAAATGATTTTAGGAAGCAAGACTTTTCCCTCTGCTCAGGTTTTCTCAGTAAGGTTTAAGAGCATAAAAGGCATTAGAAAGCTTAGATTTATACAATGTGTCAGTGATTTAGTTCTCTTCTCCCTGAGTGTCGAAAACAAGTGAGTATTCTAGATGCAGTGGGGTTAGCCTACCTGGCAGATAATCTATGGTTTGGTAGTTGCCTTAATTCTGTTCTGCTCACCTCTTTCCTGCCCACTGAACACATATGCATACACCTTACCCTAACTGAACCTCTTCACTGAGGCCTGACCTAATATGCTCAGCCTGGCCCTTGTCTATACCTTGATGCCCACAGCCTGTGACTGACTCCAAGATGGGAATCCTCTTGGAAAAGGGAGAAAATGGTGGGCTGGAGAGCCATGGTATCACAGCCAAAGCCATCTTTCAGCCCATGGCAAGACCTGTGGGGTTTAGTGTGATGTGCTTTGTACTTTAACCAGTTTAGGCTGTCATAAGCTATCCATACCTAGCATATAAACTAGGCCTTAGTTCTGAAGGCCAAGGTCATGGCAAAACCTATGCTCAAATACAGTAATTTTCTGTTAGATCCTGAGTTCAACTCACTTAATAAAACATATACACACAGGCAAACAGATAAACATGTATCATATATTTTCAACAATCACAGCAGTGGAATTTTAAAGATATGATATGTCACAAGGATGGTTCAACATCAGAAAATCAATTAATGTAATCCATCACATCAACTGACAGAAGAATAAAAACCACATAATCATATCAATAGATGCGGAGAAGGCTTTTGACAAAGTTCAACACCCATTTATGTTTAAGGCCCTGGA
>NW_004567118.1:10791099-10868931 GCF_000260355.1 Condylura cristata | reverse complement strand
GGGATTATGGTGATGGCACACGGGTGACTTGGTGATGGGAAACCCGCGGGGATTACAGTTGAGATGGAAAAAAAAATGTACAAAATGATGTAAAAATAAACTTTTGTAAAATAAAAAAAAAAGATATGCTATGAATTTTCCATCACTTGCTGGAATCACTAATCAATATATAGCCTGTGATAGTAAAGTTATAACTGCCTTGTACTTTTTTTTTAAAGTTTTATTTATTTATGCATATAGAATTGGGTTACAGGCCAGAGGTACAGGGGCAGTGAGAGGCATCACCAGAGACTGAGTGGGGAGCGGAACAGGCAGATCGACGAAGTACACTGCTGACGGGAGCAGCGGGGGGGTCAGGAGAGGTCTGCCACATTATGTGGGTCACCTCTGGGGTGGGGATCAAACTCATGCTGAAGTGGATTTAGCTTCTTAGTGCTGTGCCACCTGCGCCACCAGGGAGGGCCAGCCTTGTACTTTTTAATAATAGCTTTATGGTATGCTGTTTAATATGTGCACAAACATTTAATTAGCTATTCCTCTACACAGGGAACATTTAGGTAGTTTCCAGTGTTACACTGTTAGAAATAATGTTTCAATATATTTCTTTGTACCCAAATAACAATATTTCTGTAGGAGAGACTAAAATGTAAAATAATATTCATATTGAAAGTCTGATAAATATTGTCAAATCATTGCCCATAAAAGATATGTGTCAACTTATTTTCCCGCCAAGAATGTTTAAGTATATATTCTTGGTTAACATGAAAGATTAAAATTTTTTATATTAATGCTATTTTGTTTCTCAGATTTTTTTAATGGAGTGAGAATGAACATCTTTACATAGGTTTTTCATTTTTTTAATGTAAATTTTCTATTTACTTTGTCTCTGTGATTAGGCTGTGTGTGTGTGTGTGTGTGTGTGTGTGTGTGTGTGTGTTTCTGTCTGTCCATAACCTTTTCTGAAGTCCTCAGAGAGCTAAAAGGGCAGCAAGTACTTGAGGAACAAGAACTCCTCAGCCTAGCTGGTGAGAGACTGAGAAGCTGGAAGCACTGCCAAAACTCACTTCAGGAATCACCAAGGAGAATAACTGCTGGTAAACAAAGATCCGAGGCTTTTAGTTAGAATCCCTGAAGGGCTATCCTTTAGGACAGCCTGAAATAAACTAAACCTAGCTCTCACCATGACTGCAGTTTAGCAGTAAGGAAAGAAGGTGATCTACAGCTATTATAAATGTTGTCACAAGCAACACTAAAACTTTCCCAAGGAAGATATCTTTTATAGTCTTGAATTACCTCTTTGATTTTCATATGTAATATTTGGTATTCATTTTTAAAATAATAATAATGAAGCAAATACATAGATAGGAAATAATTTTTTTAATGAATAAAAAGTAGAAATTGACCCACAGTTATTCTAGATGTTAGACCTACCAGGTATGAAATCTAATTTAACTCTGAGTTAATAATAAAGGATTTTTATCAGATATCTGGAGATTATGGAACGTAAGAAATAAAAACTATGGGCATAAACAATTTAGAAATTGAAATTAAGAGGTAAATATTTTAACATCAAATTAGCCACAGCTAAAGAGAAAATTAGTTAATTGGAAGGTAGGTCAGAAGAAAAGGTCCAGTATAACATCCTTTAAAAAGGATGATAGGGCCCTCCCTGGTGGCGCAGTGGGTTAAAGCACTGTACTGAGAATCTAAAGCAACTTCCGCATGAGTTCGATCCCCGCCTGCCCTGAGGTGACCACATGGCTTGGCAGACATCTCCTGACCCACCTGCTGTTCCCCTCAGCAGTGTACTTCGTTGATCTGCCTGTTCTGCTCCCCACTCTGTCTCTGGTGAAGCCTCTTGCTGCCCCTCAGCCTCTGACCTGTACCCCAGTTCTGTATACACAAATAAATAAATCTTTAAAAAAAAAAAGGATGATAAAGGAACTGGTGGAACCATATCCAAATAGACCAACTTCATGGGCTAGCCTACAAGTACTAGAGTTTTAGAAATAAAGGAAAAAGAAAATGTGACAGAATCCTGTTTGAAACACTATTGATTGAGATTTTCCAAAATGATGATCTAGTCCAACCACTTTTTCAAGAAGTGTTGTAAATACAATCATAAGTAACAAAGAAAACCACATCTATATACCACATAGTAAACTGATAAAAATAAAAAGCAAGGTGGAAATATTACAATCAGTTAAAAAATTACCTTCAAAAGCACAGCAAAGACGTATGGTTAGCTTCTTAACAGAAACAATGGGAGACAGAAGAGTGTAATATTACTGCTGAAATTCTGAGTCAGACTTGAAGATTTTAAGTAAGCTTGGGAAATAGTTTCAATTGGAGATACCTGTGACTGATAGAAATGCCTTTCCTATATTGTGCTAAAATGTATCAGCCTATGGACATAGGTGGTTTGGTGAGGGAGAAAAATATAATTAATTTTGAAAAAGAATATCAAGAATTGATTGCCAGCAGAAGTAGAACACACACACACACACACACACACACACAAATATATATCTGCCTATAATTTTCACTGGGTCTTGTTTTAACCAGGTAACTTCAGAGAATTTTGAATTATAATTATGTTGTGGAGCTTCTTTTTCCTTTTTTTTTTTTTTTTTGTTGTTGTTGTGGAAGATAATTCTCTACAACTTGCAGTTTGAGGAACATTTTCAAACTTGCCTAAGGTGCCTATCATTCATCCTTCCTCCAAACTCATCTCATCACTTATAAACCTATTACTTCCCTAAACAATATGAGTGCAGTGGTTACCGTGACACTTCTCTATGTAGTGGGTGGGAGAAGCAATAGACAGTAACAGCAATGTGGAGGTTTTCATGAAGGGTGTTGAGTACAAGATGCTAGGAGAGTGCTGAGCAAGGCTATCCCACTCAACACAGGGAAAGAGGACACGTCTCCAAAAAGAATATTCGAATTAAGATAGGAGTTACCGGTATTTTTTCTTTTTCAATGAAGAGGCAAAACAGGTGTTCTAGATGGACAAAGTCAATGTGCAGAAGTATAAGACGTAGAAAAGCATCTGTTTTTTTCTGCCTTAATCTCAAGTACAGCACGTAAGTTCCTTCCTGCCGTTAAGAAATACTACTACCAGGAGTGCCAGAATCGTATTGTTCCAGCTTTGCAAACTCAGTAGAAAGAGGAAGTTTTTTTTCTTATAGACCATTTATCATTTTCCAGAGTTGAGAGCCCTAAAGGAGCTCTAAAAGTGTTTGCTTGGCTCTTATACCAATCGCTTGGCCTGTGTAGATTTGGTGGAGAAATGCAATACCAAGATTGAACAGCCTTGAAGCATATACCCAGCCCTCAGAGGAGGCGGGGGCATAAATACAGAAGGATCAATAATTTCTAGCTTCAGTGAAATAACATGGAGTAGGGAGAAATAACCTATGCTTACTACATCCTACGATTAAATAACTCGGACTATTTGCAACCCTATTCTCAAACATTTTTCTATGTTGCCATGAAAACAGCATGGAATTTGGAGTCTGAACTGACCATGTATTAGCCTTTGTCACTCTGAACATATCACTCTTTAAACGTTGACTTCTGTGTGTATATATGTGGAATAGCAGACTGCTCAGGGTCTTAACATTTTTAAATGAGAGTGTCCAGATATAAAAATGCTCCGCACGTCATGATATTCTTACTATTTAGATTTCCTCTGCTTTTTCCTTGGACTGAGGCATCTGCAAGACAGACCTGGGGGTGAGAACTGTTTACAGGATTCCCAAGATTTTAGAACTACAAGAGCAGATCGTAGAAAGGCTTGAGTTCGTGGAATATGAAAGAGATTTGAGACAAGGTGGAAACTGAGTTTGGAGTGTAGGATGTCTTAGATTTGACCATGGCACCATTTTTTCTGTGTGTGCGTGCACACACACGCATAGTTTTGTGTCTAGTTTTTACAAATTATCTTAAAGGTAAATTACTAATACTAATATAAATGTTCTTGAAGAATGAAGGGAAGGGAACATCTTGATTGGGAGATGTAAAGGTAATTCCACCCTTCATGTGAATTGTTTACCATTTATGCTAATTGCTGTACAGCAGAGTAAGAACCTGAACATTATGAGATACGCTTTAGATTAAGTTTGTTGCAAGTTGTACTCGGTGACAACAAACAGCTATGCCCATGCATGTTCAGTCTTGCCGGGTTCCTGCTCTTACTGCTTGGCTTGAAAAATTAAGAGTAAGAAAAAGTGCTGAGGAAGAAAATACAGATAGAGCAGATCTGCTAGTGCGACTTAGCTTGGACTTCCCTGCTTCTGCCACTTTTGAACATTTCCTTCATTACAACCTTAGCAGTTAGATCTTGGTGGAGCTTCTTCCTTGGAATTTGTTCAAATTTCCTAAGCATGCTGAGAAGAGAATTGGAAGTTGATGGGAATGAGAAATGCTATAATTACAGTGCATCTAAATATTAAAAAAGCAATTGGTTCTTTAAATTTATTTTCATTAATTACACAAGATAGTAGCATTCTGGAGTAGAATTCTCTCCTCCCCTTCGCTTCCCTCTTGTACCTATCTTTATTGTTGGAATAAACCAACAGCAATGATTTTAAATGAACATTTATTATTGAAATAAAAACAGTACACTCGCTATATAAAAAATAATAAAGCTTAGCTGACTTTAAATATTGCTGTTGTAATTACTGCTTTCAGTACCAGCGGGACTGTGGAGGGAGGCTTATTTCTGTAGCCACAGCTTACGTGCTGCCATGGAAACATCTGGGCTGCGATGTTAACAGTGAAGCTTGTCATAAAAATCAACTTTGGCACAGGGAAATGACAGTGAATGGACAGTTTTGACTACAGGAGCTCTTCTGTTAAGCAAAACATGTGTACAACTGTCTCCAGAGGATGAGCCTTCTCCCTGCTATCATCCTTAATACAGATAGCACTGGAGAGAGGGAGAGACCACTGCTTACATCGTCTTCTACTGTCTTTGTTTAATGGTTTTATTTTGTTTTAACATATGCATTGTGTTTGCTAATTGTTAAAAATGTGTGCTGAAACTGCTTCTCCAAAATGGATTTTCTCCAGCATGTTCATTTAGCTGTACACTCAATCCTTCAGGGTAGATTTGTTTTTACAAAAATCATCTCCAGACTATAGCACCAGTAACGTGACTGTAAGACAGAGAGAATAATGAGGCAGGGTGGGGTGAGAAAGGAAAGAACAGAAAATGAGGTACCTGTCCAGTTGGGCTGAATCCTAGTCCTCCCCTTATTAGTTTGTGATCTTGGGCAACTAAGAATATGGGAAAACTTTTGTGGGTAGTTTTTTTCCCCTTTACAATATAAGGAAAGAATAGTAAAAGTACAAGGGAGTACTTTATGAGTTATAAAATGTTATACAAATGGCATTTTGAAGGGGTTAATTTCCCTTGAAAGTTTTCTCTTCCTCTTCACAGAGGGCAACCCTCACTTAGGAAGACCTCCAGAGATAATTTCGTTAATTATGACTGACTTGGTCACAGTTAATGAGTTGATTTATTAATTCATACTCATTCATTCTTAAAGATAATCTGACATTTATTGAGATGCTATTAAGTACAAGATTCTGTTCTGGGCCATTGAGATACTATGATGAAAAACAATTACTTAAGCGGTGCCACTTTGGAGTTTTCCTTCCACAAAAAGAGAAGGGCCAGCAAAACAACAACAACAAAACACACACCCTCATAAGTTTTACAAAGAAACAAAGAGAATCATAAAAGTTAAGCACAGCAGGAAAGGGGATGTAGACAGATACCATCAAGGACAATTACTAGTGGAAGTGAAGTGAAAAAGACCCAGGTAGGAAAAGTATTCAGGAGAAAACAGCATGTGCAAAGGACCGGGATAGACAATCTTGGTTTCCTGAGAGAACTGAAATTAAGTCAGTGTGTCTGGGGTAGGCGAGAGAGGAGCAGAGGCTGAGAGTAGAGACAGAGCTTAAGCTTAAGTCACCTGGGCCTTAGTACTTCAACCTGTATGACATGGAAAGGTATTAAACAATGGACAGACACAAAGATCTTCTTGTGTCTTTTGAGGTAAAATTCTAGTTATTGCACTAAGTATAGTTGAACATATAAGTACAAAATAAATTCTTGCTATCACCACTAAGGGAAATCTGAAAATTAGGCTGAGTTCATTTTCCTGTCCCCTTAGGCTTTTCAGTTGGAAACAGAAGATGGTTGTTTTAGTGGAAGGTCAGTGTAGCTTCCATCTGAGGTGGGTGGCTAACATAGATGTTGATGGGTTTTCAGAATTGAGGAGCAGAAAAGAACAGGCTAAGGTTTTTCATCAGGAAGGCATGCATATAATGAGCTGAAATTCTTTGAACTTGTCTGCAAAGCAGGGGAAAAATCATGCTGTTAAGAAAATGATATTTGCTTCCAATAGTTTTTTTTCCTAAGACATTCAAGAATTTACCCAGTACATTTTCAGCAAGAGTATGAATAAAACTTTCTATCCTGTTGTGCTTTCCATCTTAAAATTTTTTCTCTGGGCAGACTCCTGTCACTGAGCAAGAAATGCTAATTGGACATTTGATTCATCTGGACAGATGTGAATGGAATTTTTGCTAACCAACAGCAGATGTGGACCTAAACCAGCATGGCAAATGGCCATTGGCAGAGATGCAGTGTTAGCTGCTTGAGACCATCCTCCAATCCACAAGCTCTCAGTCTCTTAATCCTTGAAAGACTTTTACTAAATATTTCTATTAATTAACCTTAGTAATGGTAAAGGGCCAACCTAATCCATTGGCATGGAAAGAGAACATTTGTCATAGCCTTTTCAGTGCTCCAAACAGTGGAGGGAGATGGGAAACACTTGGCTTCCAGTTGAGAATGCAGAACAGATGCGCCACTATTAACAGAACATTGCCTACTTGCAGTCCATGTCCTGGATGGAGTTATGTGCCACTCTGTCTCCCTGCTCCCCAAACAGGAATTCAATGCATTTACCACAAGACGATACTGATCTTTCCCCTTTGCTTTTAAGTTTGATGAATGGGTGAATCCTTTTTACATCACCTACTGGCTCATCTAAAATCATTACAGTGAACCTAGATATATAGTATTGACAAAAACCAAAATACACGGGCTCTATCTCCAGAGCTTTCAGTTTCAGCATTCATCCTTGAGGATGATGATGCATATTGATGGTTGAGAATCTCTGGTCCAAATAAATGAGAGTAGAAACAATAGTGAAAGATTTCCAGTGTTAGCTCAGTGTGGTAAATATGAGCTGCAGCACCACACTCGTGTATCCTGGTGTCTCTGTACTGAAGAGCAGGTTGGGAGGAAACCAAAGGCTTTGACATCCCACATCTGACTGGCCTGTGATCCTCTGTGCAGCTTCTTCCACCATCCCAGCCTGTCTTTCTAGAAGAATCAGGCCAATATTTCCCAATGTAGGTCCCTGGTGGAAGTGATAGATTTTGCTCCTGTTGGAGGAAAGAGCACCCATTCTGCCACCATTTTGTACAGATAAGAAACTTCTCCACTTGAGAAGGAACCACATTTTCCTTCAGCCACTTAAGTCCTTAGAGTGTTTCCCTCCTTGCAGAGCATCTAAAGACCCACATTGCACTTTTGTTTGTCTGCACATTGGAATCACCTAGGGAGATTTCTTTTTTCGACCATGGCTTCACTCTCCACCCCCCAAGATATTCCAATTTAATTAGTTGGGCTTGAGATGTCTAATTGTTTTAATAGCTTTCCAGATGATTTTAATATGCAGCCAGATTTAAGATTCACTGGCCGGTAGCCTCCCAGTTTACCATCCACAGGTCTAAGGCTCTGACCTATGTTGAGAACAGTCAATAAAGAGAATTACTGAGACAAATGGCAGGATTTATTAGCAACACAGTGGGTCGGACACGAAGTCTTCATCATAACTTCATTGTGATTTGGTTATTTATATATCAGGATGCTAATTCTAATTGACTTGTCTGTTATTTGTGATTTAGGCCTTGAACCTCAGAAAATTATCAAGTCTAAAGGAAGATCAGATAGGACTATTCTTCAAATATCCACTCATTTTCATTCACTCTTTCATCAAACAACTCTTAAGTACCTCCTATGTGCCAGGAATGGAGATAGACATTGGAGAGCTAGATCTTAAAGGAGCTCACAGTACTAGTTGGAAGGAACAGGTGTGAAATAGGTATGGTATGATGTCATAAAAATTCTATACAGGAGCCATGGGCAAAGGAGATCACAGGAAAAAACAGCTAATCAGTAGTTTATGGTGAGTATGGGGTAAAGGTAAAGTGCAGAAGCTGAACTAGGTGAATGGAAGCTTAACAAGTAGATAGTATGCAGGGAAGTGTTAGACAATTTTTTTTTAAAGATTTATTTATTCATACAGAACTGAGGTACAGGCAAGAGGCACAGGGGCGGTGAGAGGATTCACCAGAGACAGAGTGGGGAGCAGAACAGGCAGATTGATAAAGTACACTGCTGAGGGAGCAGCGGGCAAGACAGTAAGGTCTGCTGCGCCATGTGGATCACCTCTGGGGCCAGGGATTAAACTCGCACTGAAGCGACTGTGGATGGCTTGCAGTGCTGTGCTTTAACCCGCCCTGCCACCAAGGAGGGCCTAGATAGATGATTCTAAGCAAAAGAAAGACACTCTGTACTCTGTAAAGTCCTGAGAATTCTAAAGGGCACGTCTGTATTGTGAGCCGAATATAATTTGGGGAGCTGGCTAGAGTGTGCAGTAAGGAGAGCAGGGTATGAATCAGCAGCAGAAGATGATAGTGGGGCCTTGTCTGCCATCATGGGAGCGTGCCCTCTGAGCTCTATGCAAGCAGCACCAGAGAAGGGGAACAAGCAGCAGATGACTTGCGTATCATCTGTCAGTCGTCACGACTGACTGTTCAGGCAGAGACAACCAATCACCTCACCTCAGAGCCAACCATATTGATGGGATTCAGACACGAGACGAGCAGCTTAAGCAAAAGTAGGCAATCCATCATCCATCTGGTCACTGAGCAAACATTCACTGAACTCCTACTGCGTGCTGAACACCAGAGGCATACGGCCCCTTTTCTCAACCTTGCCACTGCTGACATTTTGGACATATGGCCTATTTGGGGGGGGAGTGAGGGGGCGGGGGGCCTTTTGTGCATGGTAGGAGGTTTGGCAGTCACATTCTCCCCTAGCAAAGCAAGCGCCCCCTTTGATTTTACACAAATCACCACTGATTGAGAACCATCACTGTCCAGAGATGATTAAGCCCTCACTTCAGCCCTTAGGAGTTTACAGCGGAACCCAGAAAAAATGCCCATTAAAAACACAGAGCTGAGAATTAAGACATCACGAGAGAGGTACAAACTGTTCTGAGGTCTCATATAGAAGGGGAAAGCTGTTTCTATTTAGGGTAAGCAGGAAAGTCTTCATGGAGGTGAAGAGATGTTTGAACTAGGTCTTCAAGAGGTCCTGGGTGCGTGAAGGTGAACTGTAAAGATTGACATTCACCCTTCCCCCAAGGCCAAGTCCTGTCTAAGGCAAGACTTCTCTGTAAGTTGCCACCTTGGAACCTGCTGATTTGGACCCTGCTTTGGATCAGGGATGGGCAGCTAACCAATGTACAGGCTGACTGGTGACCCTAGATGCCCTGGTAAAAGTGATGCCATGTACGCTTCCCACTGGATTTTAGCGTTTCTCCTCCATTCCCTCCTCCTGGCTAGTTTGAAGGTGGCAGCACAGGCTCATTCCCATCAGCGGGGTGTGGGCTCTGCAGTCATCCCATGTTGTGAACAAAACCCCCACTCCCCACCCCAGAAGCATCCCTCACACTGCCCAGAGCCCCTCACCTCTGCCAGCCTCATGTAGGTCACTGCAGCATTGGCCACCGGCAGGGTCCAAGACAGCCTTGACCTCTGACCTCCTGGAGTCGGTGCTGGATGTTTCTACTCTGTTTCACTCTGCAGCAGTAGAGTTAGTTCAGGGAGACCCCACAGCATTTTCCAATATAGCCATTAGCAGAGACCCACCAATAATGCTGCAGTTTCCACCTCTGCTTTCCCAGCTCTAGGGAGAACAGGAGCATGAGGAGTGAGCTGGCTTCCTGCTGCAATGGTGTTCGGTTGGGGTTTCCCTGGAGCCATGTCGGAGCTTCGAGGTGGCAATATGGAGACCCCAGACAGGCCCAAAGAGGATCTCTGGATTCCTCACTCTCATGTGTTGTGCTTTCTTGTCTAGATTAGTTCAGCTGTTTTCTTTACACATGCATTTAAAGAAATTATATGCACTTTGGGTAAGGTTTAACTTGGAATAAAAATGTCAGATTTTCTACTATTGAGAAATTTAAAGCGTGCGGATACATTTGAAATTATTTCTCCTGGGAAACACAGTCACGGAGAGCTCTCACTGTGGAGGACGCCATTCTCAGTAGAGTCAGAATCTGAGTTCCCACTGGAAATGCAGATTCTAGGGCCCACTCTTGGAAACCTGGATTCTTCATTGTGACTCCCAGGTAGCTCGTGTACTTTATAGTTCATTATAGAGTGAGAAGCACTGCCCTGAAGTAGCTGAAAATTATTAGAGAGAAAAGCAAAAGACTTGAGTTCTCCAAGGCCCTTCACCTCTCTTCAGCCATATGACTCTAACAATGGCTTATTTCCCCTGAGTCGTGGCTTCCAAATCTGATCATGGGAATGACTTGCTTTTTCGGACTTGTTGGGAAGAGGCAAGGAAACTGAATGTGCAGGTATTCAGCATGGCCCTGGAAATGGAAGCACTTCAGTCTCTGAGTCTTTGAGGCCGGGAAAGGGTCACTGATCTTTCCGCCAGTTGTCACTTGTGAGTTTAACTTTCTGGCTGTATTCTTTCCTTCGGAGTAAACTTCACCATGTGTGAAAAAGATGTGAACAAGTCAGCAGATGATGCATTTATTTTTGAACACGTTAATTTCTTTATCAGCTCTATTTATTTTCTGAGGGCAGCACTGTATTCCATTAATGCCTCAAGTTGTTAACAATACCAGCTGGCAGCAGGCATCACTTACATTCACAGTGTAAAAGCTCAGGGGGTCGTATGGAAACTGCCATGCAAACCCATTGCTGGGTTTCCTCCTTGGCATGCTTTTTACCCTCCCGCGGGAGCAGATCCACCATCCCCTCCTCTCTTTCTGAAATGTTTTATTTAGGATATCATTTGGTTTTCTCTGCAATTTATTTTCTTCTTTGGTAGAATTTAGATCTTGAGGGGACAGAGACACTTCAGTTTCTTTTGTATCTTTTAATTCTTGGGACTTAGCATGTAGTAGGAATGCAAGAAGTAGCTGTGTTATTGGAGGTGTGGAGGAAAATACCAATTCCATCATTGTATCCTTATTCATTCATTTATCCCCAGTATCAAAGGAAGATTAGATAAGCTATCTTTGACAGTGGGTACCAGGGCATCCTTTCAAAATGCTCAACACCCAAGTGTGTCTATCTTTAACCAGTGGTTTTCCTGACTGCTGGTGAGCTCTTTGATGACAGGGTGATTTCATTCCTCTCTATATCTTTGAGACTCAGAACAATGTCATATCTTAGGTGTGTTCAATAAACAGTTGTAGGCTATATGGCAGGAGAGATCCTTGTACTGTCAGTAAAGTAACCAAGATGCAAAACAATGTTACTTTCATAACAAAAAAAAAAAAAAAAAGGGAGGGAAAAACACCTGTTAGAATTTAAGTAAGAGATTTGATGTCATTTACAATTTTTGAGGACTCTTATCTTTGCTGTTCTTTTCTAGGTTTTCTACAACCAAGTTATTTCAACAGTAACCTTCTCCAATTAGAAATCAGGCCAATTTCTTCCCATTTGAGCAAGTTTCTCTGCCAGTTCTTCTTCCATAGTGGCCTACTGACTGGAGAGAAGGAAAGCAACACTCAATGAATGCCTGTGCTAGACTCCAAAAGAAACCCAACACTCTTCTGAGTTCCTCTGGGGCTGAATAAGTCATCAAAACAGCATCAGGCAGGTTCGTAAAGGAAAAACAATTAATTAATGCCAATTAATTTAAAGGAAAAACACCTATAGAGATCTTGCAGGGTTGTAAATTCCAGGGAATGATGGAGTGGACCAGGAATATTTATCCTGCCTTTAGGGAATTGTGGCATCAAGGAAAAAAAGGAGACTTCATAAGTCAGACAAGGACGGTGACCCCCACCCTTATTCTGAGAGTAAAGACACTCTTACTGCTAAAGCTCCTACTGGATGAGCCCCTCCAAGCTATATTCTTTAATTAAGGTGTCTAATTAAGGAGGGGCAAAGGATTTAAATCAAGACAGAAGCTTCTTCAATCCTTCAGAGCCCTCACGGATCTCAACCCATTCTTTCTTTCTTTCACTGAAGTAACATTGGTGGCTCCGAAGACCATGACTGACCTCTAGTTCCCATGCCAGTGCCAAGTGGCTGATCCTAGGCCAACTGAGAAAAGTCCATGTGCCCTCTGTTGGAGACTGGCCTACCCCCACTTTCAACATGTGATATGAGTTACTTTTATACTTTTCTAGTAACAAAAATGATGCCTGAAGATTAATTACCATGGCTTAGGGTCTAGAGCTGCTGAGATGCAGTCTTTCCACCCAGCTCTCACTGAATCAATAGTCATCCCTTCCATGGAATTACATGGCTCATGAGAGTGAATGAGAGTCTCGTATTTTCTCTCAGGCTTCTTCATCTTGTCTGCATAGGGGCCACAGAGCTGATCAATGTTTGGTAAGAGTGATAGCTGAATTTAATGCCCTGTGTATATTTATTGCCAACAAGCATCACTTTATAACCAATTTCATTCTTCCAGACGAATCCATTTTCTTCCAACAGGGGCGTGGTAACTTGACTGTGGCCTCATTTCATCTTGCTCAGATCTGGGGCAATGATGATCAGCCTGAATGTTGTTGAGGCATGTTGGCTGATCCTTTCATCCAGTGAGAAGAACTGGGTTAAGACTCAAAGTAAGCTCTGATGTAAATATGTTTGGATTTTCAAGAAATACATCTTCCTCTTTCCCAGGTGCTTCTAACTGCTCTTGGCTTCTACTTACACAAGGCCTGCTCAAGTCACACAGTTCACAAAGCCCAATGGGGAAATATGGTCATCAGTGTAATTATCATCTGGCTACAGATGAATAACCATCAAAAAAACACATTCTCTTCATTTAATCTATTAACATTTGGGTTGATTTTTTTTAACACCTTTTCAACCTTCATTTGCCAAATATGTATTTAATACCTGCCTTGCCCCAGATGCTTTGCTAGGTATTGAGAAGACCAAGAAGAGGAAGCATAAGCCCTCACCCTCAATGATAATTCTTTCCTACAAAAATTGCCCGTCTGCCTGGAAGCTTCAAGGAAGATTTCCTAGAGAAGAGGCAGTGAGGGAGACTGAACAGAGGCATAAAATGAATGTGTCTGCAAGGGCTCATGGTGACTGGAAACAGGATCTGCGTGGCAAGGTCAGGTTTGTAAGAAAAAGATCTAAAACAACTGTCTCCATAGTCCAATAAGCTCTGCCCATGCACTATTATTTAATGCCAATTGGGGGGGGGAAGGAATTTTTTAAGGGAAAGGAAAGAGCATCTGAAAACATTCAAGACCGTAATGTTGTTCTGGAAACATTCTAATAGGTTTTTCCTACCCTTCTGTGGTCATTTTGGTGGAAAAGAAGTCTGCATCTCAATTGCCAGGAATGATCCATTCCACTGAGCAGAGAAACCCTTTACAGGGTCACACAATCAGGAGTGGCGACAGTGCCCCTGACAGAGACAGATCTGGTCACCAAGAATGGTGTGGTGACTGAGGTAAAGGCTCCTTCTGTTAATGGCAATGCCCTTGCCAGCCAACACACAGGGCGCTTTAGAAAGATGCCTGCATTTTCCAACCCCCTGTGCATTTTTGTTTTTCTTGGGAAAGAGAAGCAGTCTCATACAGAGAAAGGGAGTTGGGTCATAGCTACATTTGGAGGCTCTGGTTTCAATGGATAGCTTATTTTATCTTATTAAGATTTATTTATTTATAAATGCAAGAACTGGGGTACATGCCAGAGGAATGGGGGGCAGTGAGAGGATTCACCAGACAGAGTGGGGAGCAGAACAGGGATTCACCAGACAGAGTGGGGAGCAGAACAGGCAGGTCTACTGAAATAAACTGCTGAGGGGAGAGTGGGTGAGACAGGAGAGCTCTGCTGGCCCTGAGGGTCAGCTTCCTGGCTGGGGATGGAACTCATGCTGCAGTGGTTGGTGATAGGTTGATAGGATTGACTTTTACCCCTGTGGCACCAGGGAGTTCCTGGGTAGCTTATTTTAACTGCTGGATCACCCTGGGACTTACTCTTCATTTCTTGTAACACAGGGAACATCTAGTCTACACTCCTTTTTTAATGAGGAAAATTAGAACCAGAGTGGTCAAGTGATTTGCCCAAAGTCACACAGAGGCACCAGGACTCTATTATTCAGTGCTGAACTTATAATAAGTATACTAACCTGCCTTACTGAATATTAGCTAATTAGTTGTTTCATTAATTACAACAAACCAGTTAATTAGTTGTTTTAATTAATTACAGATAAATATCTTTTTAGGCTGTGGATTATTTTCAGTGGAGAGCAGCACTCACCTCGGGGTTCAACCCTTACTGCAGTGGGGTCTGGGCTTGTGTGACCTCTTGAGCTTCAGTTTCCCCATCTGTCCAAAGGAGGAGACAACCACCTCTGTCCTAGGGATATTGTGAGGATGGATAATGCATGTAGCACTTAGTTCATGTCTGACGCACATTGTAATGCCTGGGTCAATCCTGTGCTCTCCTGTCAAAGACCTTTGTTTTTTAATTCTTATACCTACCTGCCCTAAAGATGGTGATGAAAGGTGTATGTCCTTTGAGTGCTTTCATTATAACTCCTTCTAAATCTCTGACTGGCAGCTCTGGAGGGCTGGAGCTTATCTCCCTCACAGTCATCCCTTTCTCTGCATACTCTTCCCCTCCTCTGGGCTCCTGGCAGCCTCCCCTGGAGGGATTTTGGATGTTTTTTTTTTCCACAGCTCCTAACTTTGGGAGGGCATTTCATCAATGGTATCCCTGTATTTTCTGAATCCAGAGAGGCACAGGGCCAGCTCCCAGAAGATGTATCATCCATCTCTGAGTCCAGCCAGGTTTGGGTTGGCTGAAAAGATCTGGGACTTGTCATAATCTCTGGCATTCTAAGAATGGGCTTCATAGAGCTCTGGAGCACATGCTCACACACACTATAATATGCGCCCAGCACAACATCCCCTTTGGCCAGAACCATGGGAGGAGCACAATTGAGCATACACTTGGCTGGGCGTGTCCCTAGAGGTGTGACAGTATTTCCTTGGTTCTTTTCAAAGCGTGATCACCTCTAATAGAAGAAGTCGTCTTCTGAGAAAAATGTCTGCCCATGCATGGATACTCTGCTTCTCCCTCTCCTTTTGCACGTCATCCTCTCCACAAGTCAGCGAGCCGCCTGCTTCATGCACAGCTAGTTGGAGGGCACTGAAGTCGGGGGTGAGGACTCAGTGGAAAAGAGACTTTTGTGGAGTGTCGAGGACTTCTATGAGGCTATATCCTTTTGTCATTTAACTTGTATGACAACTGGGATAAAACAAAATCATCGTCTTACGACCTTTCCTCCAAGTCAGTAGTTCATTTTATACCACCGAATCAGCCTCCTCCTCACACTTCTGTATTCTTTTGAGCTGAACTTACGCATCCTTTATGATTTGGGACGCTGCCTATTTCTCCCACTTAGATCCCAGTAAGAACATATTTTCCTTTTGCACTTTTTCTTTTTGACACTGCAGATTTTGCCTTACTGAAAAACACACCCAGTTTCTTCTAATTTGAATAGTGTCTAGAAATATTAACATAAAGTAGGTACTCATTTCTCAAACTTCGTTTCTGCTTATATTAGCTTGCAATATAGTTAGAGCTTTCCTTTCCACATCTTGTTCTTATTCTGAAAATTCCTGTTTGTGGCATTTGGTACGGAAAATCATTTATCCCAAGCTACTTGTTTAATTCTTCTCTTTGGTCACAAATTCACTTAAGTTTTAGTGTCAGCAATCACTGGAGAGGTAGTTGCAGACATATCATTGTACAATGGCAGTAAAATCTCTAACAGAGGAAATATGGAATGAAGTTAGTGGACAGAACTCTGCAGTTTGGGAAGCTGTGTGTTTGCCCATGCTTGGGGCCCAGGTGGCCCATAACTGGGGTTCAGGATTCCTGTGAAGGCTGTGGGGCTGGGGAAAGGAAGCCTGGACCATATGCTGGAGGTGCTGCTACAGACTGGCACATGATTCTTGCTGTGAATTTTTAAAGTTACCCTTTAGAAGATGAAGCTAGTCAGTTTCAGTTAGCTTAGGAGGAGAATTTAAAATCACACAATGGAGTTAACTTCTGTTGAAAGCTTTTTCCTGAGATGAGAACATGATAATGTGAATTAATTGTACGTTTGGAGTATTAAATCAATCTCGCATTTTTGGAATAAACCTTTCTTGGTCATGTTTTACTTTTAAAATATTGCTAGATTTGGTTTGCTAGAATATTATGAATTTTGCATCATTATAACCAATATTGTATTGTAATTTTCACCTCTGGTAATGGCCTTGTCAGATTTTGGTATGAAGGTTTTCCTGGTCTCACAAAATTAATATGCGAATGTTCCAGTTTATTGTTAGCTGAAATAATTTGGATAATTGACTTCTACCTTCCTGAAATATTTGAAAGAGTACATTAGTGAAGCTGTTTGGTACTGAATTTTCTTTGTGGAAACTTTAAAACTATAGATTCACATGAGTCATCATAAAATTATTCATCAAAAAAAATAACCTGTAGATTCAATTTTCTTTGACAGTTACCTGATATTCAGATATTCTTTTTTTTCTTTTGTTAGTTTTAACAAATTGTGTAATATAAATTTTTCTATTTATCAAAATTTAAAATTAAGTGACCTACATTTGTTTGTAATATTCTTTTACTATCCTTTTAAGGTCTATGATAGCTATGATTTTATTTTTTTCTTACATAACATTGTTTATTTTTCTTTTCCCCTTGATTAGTTTTGCTATGTGTTTATCTATTTCCAAAGAATCCACTTTGGTCTTTGTTGAAAAAGATTTCTTGTAAGATGCCTCCTCCTAGAAGTGCTTTTATGCTCTTTTTTTCTCTATTAGTTGAAAATATTTCCTGATTTTTAGTATAATTTTTAAAATTATGTGTTACTTAAAAGGATGAATGCTTAATTTTCAAAGAAATTTGTAGAATGTGGTCATTGGTTCTTAATTTAATTGCACCATAATCCAAAAATAAATTCTGTGTGACTTCAATTCTTTGACACTAGTTGAGACTTGTTTAATGACTAAGGAGATACTTAAGTTTTGTAACTACTTCACATATACTTGGAAGGTATGTATATTCTATAATTATTGATTAGAATGCTCACATGAAAATTAGGTTGGAATTGCTAATGTGTTGTTTCTATTATCTACATCTTCATTGTTTTTGATTGCTTAAACTTTTTTTTGAACGAGAGATGATAAAAATCCCTATCTATTTTTTTGTTTGCTATATTTTGGCTGATGTTATTGGTTGCACCTAAATGTGTGATTGCTGTATCTACCTAGCAAATCAAGTTTTTAAATTACAAGGTTTACTTTTTGTTTGTTAGTAATACTTTTGGCTGTAAAATATATTTTTTTCTGATACAAATTTAGCTACACTAGCTCTTTTCCATTGTTCTTTGCATGATTTCCTTTTCCTTTTCCTTTTTAAATATTCTTACCCTGCCATATCATCCCCATATTTCATGTGACTCCTCTGGATGACTTTATAGTAAAGCTTGTCTTATTATAGTGAGGTAATCTTGTCTTTAAAGGGATGCAGTTAATCCACTTACATTTATCATTGGCATATGTGGTTTGTGTTTTTCTGTTCTTTTCTCCTTTGCCAACCAATGTAGACTCCTATTTCTTTTGTATATTTATTGTTTTCTTTTTCTATTGATTAATTCCTTCACCATTTTCATTTTCCCTCTTCAGTTAGCTTGGTCACTATGTACTTTCTCTAATGCATTGGTTAGGACTGCTGTGACAAAATACTATCAACTGGTGTTTGTCAACAATAGAAAGTTACTTCTCATATTTTTGGAGGCGAGAAGACTGAATCCTGGTGCCGGAATGACTGGGTTCAACGAGATCCCTTTCCTGGGACACAGAGGATGGAGTTTCCTGTGTCCTTACCTGCAGCAGGGAGAGAGGAAAGACACTCTTTTCTGACTCTTACGAGGGAGCTGAGTCTACTCCTACTCATGAGGGCTTCACTGTCGCTATCGTGCCTTCATTCAGTTCTAATTACTCCCCAACACCATCACTTGGGAGAGGAGGGGGACACAACATTTGGTTATTAAAAGGTGATTACTCTAGAATTTCAACATGCATCCATTACCTATCAAGAATTACTGTTATTTGGTAATGTTACCTTTTTTCTGGACTGTGTAAGGACCTTGTGCTATTTGAATTCTAGCTTCCTTTTAATATACTACAGTTGCTAGTGGTCAGCCACTTTGTTCCTTGTTATTGGGTGCAAAGACAGCATCTGGGAAAGCCTTCGCTCACTGGTGTGCCTTCTGTTACTTCATGGGCTAAGGGTCTTGGTGACCTATGCTTGCTAGAGGACTGACAAGGCACCATAGCCTGGAGGAACGACCCTTCTCATTTTATGCTCTAGGAATCAATATGTGGCATTATCCGATTTCTAGACTACTAGCATGCTTTGCCACCTTCTCTAAGAATTTTCAGGAAAATAATCCCAGGCATTAAAATGTCTGCTGTGATCATGCTTAGTGAAATAAGCCAGAAAGTAAAAGAAAAATACCGGATGGTTTCACTCATAGCAGGAGTATATATGAACAGTCATATACTAGAGACATTTTGTGGGGGTGGAGTGGGGAATGGGATCAAAAACGAGGGGAGTGGGGAGGGAAGTGCACGGGACTATGGTGATGGCACATGTGTGACTTGGTGATGGGAAACCCACGAGGATTACAATTGAGATGAAAAAAAAATGTACAAAATGATGTAAAAATAAATTATTATATTAAAAAAATATCTGCTGTGAATTGAATATGCAAGATGTTGAAGATTTTCCTACAGGAAAAAATATATATATGTCCTTTAATTTCATTATCATTCCATGGATGGCTATTCTTGGTGTTGAGGCAATATGATACACTAGAAAGGGTTAGACAGACACAGAATGCCAAATCTGTAATAACAAAAATAACAATGATTTTGTTAATGAAACACCATTTAGTAAGCACAGTGGGTAATTTTATGTGACCACCTGACTAGGACACAATGTGCCAAGATATTTGTTTAAATCTGATTTCCAGGTAAGTCTGTGGGGTGTTTCTGGAAAAAAATTAACATTTCAATTGGTCAAGTGTATACTGCTGATTGCTCTCCATGGGAGAGGGTGGGCCTAGGAATTCCCACAGGACCAAGGCCAGCCTTCTCTAAGCAAAGCCTGACTTTGCTTTTTTTGTTTGCAGCTATATTGAAACACTATTACTTTGATTTTGAATGGGGCATCAGGTTTCTCCTCAGTCTTACAGACTCAGTCTGTAACTTCCCCTCCAGCTCTCCTGGGTCTACAGCTAACAGAAGACAGAACTTCTCAGTCTCCTTCACTGCACAAGTCAACTCCTTGTCATAAGTATCTGTCTGCTCCACACATACACACACAATCACACGCATCTCTTAATGCATCTGATTCTCTGAAGAATCCTAGTCAATGAGTGATGACTGTGTGTAGACACTGCCTCGATGTGCTGCATATACCTTATCTCATTTGGTGTGACTCTTTCTAATTGTAGAAGCCGGTCTTCCTGTTTCTGTTCCTTTGCCAAGGTCACAGCTCTAGTGACAGAGACAGCCAAACATTTCCAAGGTATGTGGCTTTGAGTAGGTCGACAAACCGTTCTGAATTTTTGTGTTAAATAGGGGGATGGATAATACCCACTTTGAAGGACTGTCAGGGGTCAGGGGTAGGTGTGAATTATTCTTAGAACAGGATAAAATGCATGGTAAAGGACTCAGAATTAGT
The DNA here is from genome assembly GCF_000260355.1 of Condylura cristata. NCBI lineage: Eukaryota > Metazoa > Chordata > Mammalia > Eulipotyphla > Talpidae > Condylura > Condylura cristata. The sequence goes on along the minus strand of NW_004567118.1, from coordinate 10,848,795 downwards.
AACTAGTAGTTTCACTCTTTTTATTACTCATTGTTACACAATTCAGAGACTTCGCAGCTTGTGGAATAGAAGTACTTCCTCCATTGTAATATATCACTAACATCTGAATTTGATCACTTGTTCACCTCCATTAAGCTCTGATGATATTTCATGTTATCCTGGGAAACGATGTGATTACTGTGACATTTAAAATTGTGCACAGCCCGGGGAGAAGGAGGAGGTACACTTGTGGGAGGAGGGAAAGTCTGGGGTTCCACCGCGGCTCCCCAGCAGCAAGTTGCTGTAGGTGGAAGCCAGGACAGCTGCAGAGGTCACCAAGAGGTGCTTTGCTTCCCAAAAGGTGTTTGGTATTTACTTTCATTCAAGCATGTTCCTTCTGCTCTGATAACCATTGTCATCTTCCATTACCATAAGAGATGTCAGAGGGATTTCTACAGGCATATGGCATTCATTTAGTTTTCCCTCTGCGGTCATAGGAGAGTTTACAAACATGAAAACAAAACAGAACAAAGCCCCACGCGGCCATTCATCAGTGCGTGTTTATTGGACGGCGATCACATGCCCCATTGCCTGGAGGAGAATAGGGTCTCCGTCTCGGCATCCATGGGGCGCACACATTCACTTCATGGGGTGCTGGCTCCGGCGTGCTTTCTTTTCAATTTCCTCTCTGGTCTTGGGAAAGTGGGTCAGAGGACTGTGTAGATTTCCGTCAGAGATATAACAACATCCGCCACATTCTCATTGCAGCATTACATGGGACTGCACTTGCCAGAGCCTGTTCCTGGCCACTCACTCACCCTGGCCGCAGGCCAGGGAATGGACTGTCTAGGCCTGATGACTTTTGTATGGGTGAGGGTGTTGAGACACTTGGCCAGTGTCGCAGTGAGAGAAGGGGCCAGTCTGTGATAGACCCGGTTGTTGCTCCTTGGCTATCCTCCTTCACAGCAAGGTGAGCCTTCAGATTCCTTACTTATTATTCTGTGTAAAACCTTCCCTTCCTCAACCTTGAACATCCAAACCTAAATTGGCTTAGGCGGTCTTTTAAGATCTGGATGTTGCTTACTTCTTCTAGATTTCATCAGCCCACCCCATCCCCACCTCCCCCCCCCATTGTCTACACCCAAATTTATGTTCTGGTTATACTGAAACCCACTCCCTCACCCCTTCTTCCCTCCCTCTGTTTTTCTTTCCCACGGGACTGTAAGTTCACACACCTCTAAGAGTGAGGACCCATGAATCTCACTAGTGGGCACCAGCTATACCCACAGAGAACCAGCCGGAAGTACCCATCAAGGAGTGATGGCTTGTTTACTCATTCTGATGCTACTTCTCAGAGAGCAGATCCTTGCACACAAACCTGAAATCACAGCATTACTTCGCATGCTAGTTACCTCCATCTGCCTCCTCAGCCCTAGGAAGGCTCGAGCCCAGTGGGAAGCCTGCCCTGGGCTCTCCTGCTGGGAGTTTGGGTTTGGATTCCTTCCAGAACTGGGATGTGCCATGGGAGGAGACAGGACTGGAGAAGAGTAAGTGCAGGACAGTCCTTGCTTCTGCCCCTCCTTGCTATGACACTTTGTTCTGGTGGGTCTCTCCATAACTAGAGTTCCTGCAGGAACTTTTCCTCCAGGGTCCTGTTCCCAGCAGTCTACAGCAACATCAAGTCTTCCCTCACCCTTCTGTCCTAAAAGGAGAAAATTCTGACAAATGTTAGTTCCCAGCTGTTTCCCTATGGCTTGTTCTGTGAGTCCTCAGCATACTGGCCCTCCACTTTCACTGTTTCATCCTGGTCTATTTCCAGGATTCTGACTAATAATGTACTCTGAAGATTCTGATTTTTTCAGATGATCTGGGATGATTTCCGGCAATGTTAGATTCTTCGAGGTAATTCTCAAGACAGCTCCAGATTGCTGCCTTATTTTATGGCCTTAGACAAGAATTTCCAGAAGGTTTGCAACAAAATTTCCCCTCTGCTTAATTTTCAGCCTTTCTTCTCTGTGTGCCAGCAGGTGTCTTTAGATCTCAGAAGTTCCAAGCAGATTTGGTGTCTATATATTTCTATAATTCAGTGGTATATTTCAGTCCGGCGCTTAGGAAGCACTCTGCAGTGATCTCCGGATTCTCCTAGCTCATGCTGACTTCCTGTCAGCTGACTCATATAATGATTCCTTTGTGAAGGCCCACATTGAAAGTCCCACAGGGTTTGGGAGACAGTAGGAACTTTGGCACAAAGAAGCTGGAGCCATGACTATAGGTAACAGTGCTCCTATTAGATCCTAAGATCTTGTAATCCTTTTAAAAACATATATATAGTGATTGTGGGCCCTCCCTGGTGGCACAATGGGTTAGGACCCAGAACTGCAAGCTAGCCTCAGCCACTTCAGGGCGAGCTAGATCCCCAGCTCTGGAGGTGACCCACATGGTACAGTAGACCTCTCCTAACCTACCCGCTGCTCCCCTCAGCAATGTACTTTGTCAGTCTGTCTCTGGTGAATCCTCTCACTGCCCCTGCACCTCTGGCTTACACCCCAGTTCTGTATACATAAATAAATCTTTAAATATATGTAGAGAGTGATTGTAATAAAATAAACATGTACATCAATGAACAACTATAAACCAGAGACATCCTACAGGGGAAGAGAGGAGAACAGGATCAAAACTGGGGTGGGAAGAGCACACGGGACTACGGTGATGGCACACGTGGGAAGTCCACGGGGATTACAACTGAGATGAAAAATGTACAAAATGAAGAATGATGTAAAAATATATAAAATAAAAAAAATAGGGCAAAATTTGTGTTCTCTAAGAGGAATGTAGCATCAGGCAGAATTATGATCTGGGCTACCTGGGCTCGACTATAACTAGGACAAGGCAGAGCCAGTTTGTCTACTGAATGGGGACCTCAAACACCTTAGAATCTGAGATGGAATCACTCTGTGGTCTGGACCAACTTGAACAGAGCCCAAGGTACAGGAAAACTACATGCCTGTCACCATAACCTAGGGGAAATGTAGAAAACTGGACTTAGACAAGAAAATATTTGAAAATCATCTACCTAACAAAGGTATCCAGAATATAAAAGAAGTCTCCTACTGCAGTGGACAAAAAGACCAAACAACCAGTTTTTAAAATGAACAAGAGATATGAAGAGACACATCATATGAAGAGATATGAAGAGGATATACAGATGGAAAATAAGCAGATGAAATATTCAACATCACTAGCTATGAGGGTAATGCAAATTTAAATCAATAGGAAATATACTATATAGCTCTGAAAATGGCTAAAACAATAATCCACAGAGTTGCTGGAGTATAATGTGATATAGCCACTCCAGAAAACAGCTGGGAACTCTTGGAAAGATAGGCAGGCAGGATAATTCTCCTGCCCCGATAGATGCTTATGTTCTAACCCCAGCTCTGGTGACAGTGCTCCCTCTCAAGGGAAAAGGGCTTTACAGAGGTGACGAAGGGTCTGGACTTTGTAATGATGACATTCTCCTGGCTTAGCTGGGTGAGCCCCGTCTCACCACAGAGCCATTCGAAGTGAGGATGTTTCCTGGCTGCATCACAGATGTGACGATGTAAGGGTCGCAGCGAAAGGCAATATGCATGGCCTTGCCAGACTCTAGCTGGCTTTGAAGGTGGGAGAGGGGCCAAGCACACAAGGAAGGAACCAAGGGTCTCAGTGCTACAAACGCAGAGAACTGAATTCTGCCAGCAACTAACTGAGCAAGGAAGTGAGTTCTGTCCTGGACTCCCCAGTGAAGAAATCAGCCTTGCTGGCAAGTTGGATTAAGTCTTCGAAGTAAGCTCCTTATTGGGTCTTTGATTTCTGACCTAAAGAACTGTAGTATAATAAATTTGCATTTTTTAAGCCAACAATGTGGCAATTTATTATGGCATCCATAGAAAATACTGTGTGACCCAACAATTCTGCTTCTGGATATTTGCCTTAGGGAAACAAACACACAGTCACAAAAAAAGTATGCAAATTTATTATTTTTTCTTTTTACCACAATTGAAAAACAAACACCAAATACATGAATTTTCCAGCAGCTCTGTTTGTCACTACCACCAACTGGAAACAACCCAAATGATGAAACTCGGGCAGATCCACAGTGAAATATCCTCAGGACCGACAATAGGCAAATGACTGCTACACACCACGGTGGCCCTGTCTAGTGAGCTCTCACCACAGAAGGGTCTTAGGTGTCCCCAGGAGAACTGACTGCTTGCCTCAGCAGGACAAGAATGCACATCTACAAAGCCAGCGATGATACCAGCCACTCAATCAACAGGGTGAATATTACTAATTTTCTTGTTTAAAGGGAGTTAATAAATATATTAATATATATACTGGGGGGCATATTAGTTTGCTGAGACTGCCAGAACAGTGGGCTATAAACCGAGTGGCTTAAAGAACAGGAGCAGATTTCCTCACAGATCTGTAGGTTGAGGACAGGAGCCAGGAGTTGGGAGGGCCATGGGCCCACTGAAGGAGTCAGGGAAGACTCTGTTTGGGCCCCTCCCCTCACTGATGGTGGTTCTTCAGCTAGTGGCTACTTGCCACCATCTTCACAATGTGTTTGTGTGTATCTTTGTGTGTGTGCCTGCATCTCCTCTTTTCATAAGGCCACTAGTGATATCGATGAAGGTGCACCCCAGTGACTTCATTTTAACTTATCTTTGTAAAGAGCCTGTTTCCAAATAAGGTCAGAGGTACTGAGAATTTAGGACTTCAACATATGGGTTTGGGGGAAACCATGTCCATGGTGCCACGTATCTTCTTCTGACGGACGGGATGTGGTCAGAGGGTTGTGTCCCCTTGCCGAAGGCAGCGAGGGTGCCCCTGGCCAGCAGAGAAAAATCATGTGAGGAGGCCAAGTCTCAGGCTCTTGTTTCTCAGTGACAAAGCAATATCTTGGTTGAATGTTATTTAAAAAATATTTTAATACAATATTTTGGAATTTTAATTAAAAATCTTTTAGTGGAAATTTAAAACATGTTATTAAACATCATCTTAAGGCAAAATGAGAATTTCTTTTTAAAGGCGTTAGCAAGTTTTCCCTCAGGGACATAGCTCAGCTAAGCTTTGATTCGCTAAAGCAGGAAAGCTTTAGAGGAATCATTTCTTTTGGAAGATGGTTGGACAAAGGGGACTTACAAGTTCACATCAACTATCAAGTTCTGTGCTTCCTGGAAAGGCATCAGTCAGAGGTTCACCAAGTGTTTTCTAGGGAGAGTCCTATCTCTGATACTTTGCCCAAAGGAAGAGTATTTCAGACCTTGCTCTAGATGCAAAGACTTAATGAAAAAAAAAAACCTAGTGATGCACCAGGTTTCATAGAATTCATTGATATTTGCTACTGCACAAATGTTTCCAACAGAGGTTCAGTAGGCTGGGATCTTTGACAATAGCAGACAGACATGGTTCTCTCAAGGATACCTTCGGGAATACTTAACTGACATGCATAAGAACAGCAAGAGGCTTGCTCTTTTCTTTGCCATCAACCCTGCTGTGCCCCAGAGGGTGGAGTGGAAATACCATGTTTGTCACAACTCCAGCTTTCTAGTAAGGAAAAAAATCTTGAGTAAGCATCCAATGCACAGACTCTGAACACATAAGTGGGTTAGAAGCAGGTACTACAGGCAAATTGGTGGGTGGGTGGGAGAGGGGATCATTTCTACCTTAATCCTCTGAATTAGAGAGAGTGTAATTGAGGCCTCACTTATGGCCACAATCCACTTATTTATCTTTGCACCCCTATAACATTACCAATGTTCACCAGATTGTATTCAGCGTTATAAAGCAAAACTGTTCTAGAAGTGTATGGGGAAATAATAAATAGAATCAAACCAAATATGCTTTTTTCATATCTGCATAAATCACTAAGAATTATGTGCTAATAGAAGACATGCTTACTATAAAGAATTTTTTAACTAGTGGGGAAGAAGGTGCTGGGCTAGATTACTGAAGGAGTTTGAATTGTCTACAACAGTAAAGATTTGCGGCCCTCCCTGGTGGCGCAGCGGGTTAAAGCACAGCCCTGAGAATCTAAAGCCGCTTCCGCATGAGTTCGATTCCCGCCTGCCCCGGAGGTGACCACATGGTGTGGCAGACCTCTCCTGACCTGCCTGCTGCTCCCCTCAGCAGTGTACTTCGTCCATTTGCCTGTTCTGCTCCCCATTCTGTGTCTGGTGAAGCCTCTCGCCGCCCCTGAGCCTCTGGCCTGTACCCCAGTTCTGTATGCACAAATAAATAAATTAAAAAAAAAAAAAGATTTGCACCACAGAGTCACAAAGAGTTATCTGTCCCGGGTAGTTTAGACATTTAACTCTCATCCATATGGGACTATGAATTACTTGAGCCCTTCCAAATACTTTCTGTTTGGATTTTTAGGAATAACTTTTAAAATCATTTTGATTGAATTAATTATTTTTTTCAGAAGGGTCATACTGTTTTCATTTGTTAAGGCATTTCATCTTTAACTCAATTTTCAGGATGCTACGGGATGAGCCAGGAGCAAGGAAATTTGATCCTTAATACCATATTTCAAGGGTTCTAAGACACACATTTTTCACATTTAAATGTCTTTGAAACTGGGATGTGTACCAGACTGTCAGTGCTCTTGGGTCCCTCTACTGTTTTCCTGAGTTTTAACTCTATGCATTTTTGCCCTCAACATACAGCACCTGTGTCACTCTGTTGTTGCGCTCTGGGAACCCACTTGGCCCACCCAGAGCTAGAGGTACCTGGAATTGACCTCCACTCCCAGGTCTCTTCTACTCACCAGTGAAGGAAGGTGCCAGGCTGCGAGTACTCTGGGCTCCCCGGCCTCTGCCTTGACACGGGGGTGGGCCTGCAACCCTCCCTTGGCATCAGCTGAAGTGAGCTTTGTTTGGCATCACACATTTATGCTGCTGTCTCTACCACTTCCCTTTGTGCTGATCCAATTTCTCAATTTCCCATCTCAATTTCTCCCCCTTGTTCAAGCAATGCTTTATTTCAGAGGAACCAAGCCTATTCCTGCCTGTCTTGCCATGGTGATGTCTTGAGGTGCTGCTGGGCATGGCACAGTGATGTGGTCTTTTACCAGCATGAGGAAAGGGCTGTCAGCCCTTTACTTTTCAGTGGAACAAGCTTCTGAAAATCAGTGGAGGAAGGGATATGGATCCTGATTGCAATCTAAAAATTTATAACATCTTTTTGAGAAGAAAAAAAAATCACAAAGAAAAAGATAAATATCAGATGGTTTTACTTATATGTGGAAGGGAGAAACCAAACAAAGGGTCAGACAAAGACAGACTTTGGAAGCTGAGCAGAGACATAAGGCATCCAGGAGGGGAGGGAGAATGAGGGGAGGAGAGAGTAAGGGAAGAGCACAAGGACTATGGTGACGGGCGAGGGGAGTTTTGGCAGTGGGAGAAGTCGTGTATTGTCCAAAAATTAACAACAATGTAAGAAAAGTATTAAAAGAGCAAAAAGCAAACATCAAAACCTGGGAATAGCTGTCAAAGTACAAGCATTGTGGGGGACACTCAGGGCATCTGGGGGGTGGGGGTGGTGAAGAGGAGTGAACCTCCACCTGTCAATCACATGCAGTGTGGCAAACCAATGTTACCTCAATTCAAAGTAATGAAAGCCCTTAACTTGGGAACTCTCGGAGACACAGCGAACGGCTTCAGTTTGAAGATGGACAACTCTCTCTCAGAGCAGAGATTCAGGAGTATTTCATTCTGAATGTACAGAGTTGTAGGAATAACACCATTTATTTGTATTTAATATCCCTTGATGTATATACATACTATACAAATTTATGTTCAAACATATCTCAGAATTATTTAAAGTTACTATGCCATATTATCAATACTTTTTTTTACATAGTCAATGATACAGAGAATGGTGAGTCCTGTAAGTGATGGTGTTTTACATCTGGTAAAATACTGATGAGGTATATGGTCCTCAAAGGCACAGGAGGAATATAATCAAAGAACAATCTTTGCCATATTGGGGAAACTGAGATGACCTCACAGGTGTGTCAGCTTCTGTGATTCGGTGAGTCCCCTTGGTGAGTGGACCCACCAACTTGGGCATGCGGCTGAAATTTTGTAGAATTTAGTTTATTAAATATTTCTTACTCTGCCACTGTGTGTGTAACACAGTAACACATTCAATATGTGTGTGAGCCCAATTCCCTTCAGCTTTTCCTGATATTGAGCACTTTTACCATTCAGATACATAATCCATGCACTTAATTTGCTGCCAGCTTCATAATTTATTTTGTCATCACAAAGCTACAGACAGACCATGTGATCGCTACACAAAAACAAGAAGTTGACCTGAGATTAAATGTGTGTTAAGTTCCTGAATGTACAACTACTCAGGATACAAGAACTTGGATCTGCCCACAAGCACCTGTTCCTCTTCCGTGGCAGAGAAGTACCTGACGGACAGTGTCTCTATCCCAACGCAATTTTATTAGCCACTCAGTTTGTGTCGTCTTCCTGTTTTCCTGCCCCACATTTGGCTGATGAAAAATTAATTTCTCCACTGTGGAACAGTAACTCTAGCGGGCTTAGTTATAGCTGGGATAATTTCCACAGTTCCAGAGTACCGTGGCAACACACAGCTCCCCTGTGCCAGATCAATTCTTCAGCAATGTGATTAATTAACTTGTAAGAACAGAAGTCTGATGCTGTTGCCTCGAATCACACTTGTATTTTGCTTCTAGGTCTAATCTACCTTTCTGTCCCCAATTATCCTACTGTATTTTTTAAAAATCATTCTATTGTACTTTTTAAAAAGCCCTGAGCAGGTAAGCTATGAGTATGAGCTTTACAAATCCTTCACTGCAGTCACACCATGAATCTGATGGTCAAACTTAAACAGCATAGACTTTCGTCTTCAGCAAAAATCTCTTAAATTATTTCAACATTCATAGAACTAGTAAATATAGACATGCTTACCTACCATCTCATTTTTTCACATTTATTTTGTTCTTCTCTGTCAGCAGCAGGAAACTGGTAAAAGTTTTTGAAAACAATAAGCCACATTATAAGTTTGTTTTGGTTTATTGGATAGTGTCGTACTGTGGCCTGCATAAGGGATAAAAAAAATCCACGAACTTAAAGGGCTCAAAGTTGAGTAGTTAACTCTGACTTCGAGGGCTCACAGTTGAGTATCCCATCCCAGTGAAGCGTAGGATAGTGTGATGGAACTTCATCAAGGAGGCTGCAACAATGGGGGGCTGGAGGTGGAGTAGGGTATGATTGTTCCACACCTACCATGTTTCTAGGTAAACACACCTGAAAGCAGCTGTAGACAAGTAAGAAACAACAGGCTATCTGGCCAGTTTGTCTTCCCATCTCTCCCCCGCTCCGACCCCAGCTGCTGATTACTTACCTCGATACTGATGTTGAGAGGAACAGCTACAGGGAGAGAGACTAGCTGACTTCAACCAGATTTTCAATTTTCCTTACCACAGGGAAAAAGTCAGCACAGAGTGGAGAGAACATATTTGAAGTCTTTAAGACTCAGTTCCCCAGCTAATTAGGTAACAACAAATTAGCAAATGAAAGAAGTGAGTGTCTGTATAGACAGCTCAGCAACCCCACTTGGGACAGTCATTCTTTCTGGGAAGAGCGGCTGGACACAGATGAAAAATGCAGAGGTGGCACTCTAGAACAGCAATGCTGGGTGTGCGGAAGCAGCATGTGTCATGCCTTCACAGAGGAGAAAAAATGAGAATGGGGACCTGAAGAGGAGAAGGAATTTGATGAAAGAATAAAGCAGAATTCTCCAGACAATGTGAACAATCTATCTGAATAACTGTTGGGGATGAGGAATGATGGTGGAAACAGATCAGAAGGTGTACTGGGGAGCAGGAGGAACACTGGAGTCAATTGTCTGTTTCAGATAATTTTGACAAAAAGGTGGTGGGTAGATCAGTGGAGATAGGTGTGGTAAGAGGAAGGTAGGTGATTTCCTATACTGCATTATCCAGGCAATAAGTGAAAGAGACCTGGAAAATAAATTAGTCAGTGTTTGCAGACAAGAGAGAAAAGGGGCTATATTTAAGAAATATAATAGAAATAGCATGTCTTTGTCTTTATGCTAAACTCATTAAGCACTGTCTGAGAGTGCAGAGGAAAAAAATAGGTCAAAATTGTTACTCTAAAAGGGCTCCCTCTATGAGGAAGGAGAAGGGAATAAATGACCTTGATCATCACTAATTTCACCAGCCTGCTAGGAGGCTTATCCAGTGCCAGACTCCCCAGGTTCTGATAGGCTGATGCCTCAGTCCAAATAGTTTCATTGGGAGACCATGTAGATTGAATAGAAAGGATCCTCACTCAGGTCTAATGGGTTCAAGGCAACCAATCTGATCTTCCTGTTGGGACCTTACTGGGCTGACTGAGGCCCACTGACGTTATTCAAGATCCCACTGCCTAGACACATCAGGCTTCATTTTCATCCTAGAGAACAGTGACAAATGGGCTTCCTTTGCTCTGCAAACTAACAAACATAACTAGAGTTTTGCTACTTACACAAAGTTTGACCAGGAGACTATAGGAGGGCTCAGGGAAGACCTTTTCTCTGAGACAGGCCAACATTTTTGTTGTTCCTCATCCACAGGCAGAAGAATTTCCTAGATAGGGAGTAGGAAAGTCCTGCTCTTCCTCATTATAAATGTTCTCAAAGTTGAATGTACAATGTGCTGTCCATAACTGACAGCACATGAATGCTTCCCAGTTCCCAAAGGAGACAGACTTTTGAAACTCAAAAGAGTATGTGTTCCTTTCCTTTCTAATGTTACACCCCTTTCTTGAGGCAATGAACATTAAATGGTCTAGAAGTTCAAATGTGGGATAAAGAAGGGGGTGAAAGAAAATAAATGGAAAAAGGCTTGGTGACTTTGCCTATAATATAAATCACATGGGGATAGGATCATGTCTGTTCTGCATTTTATCCCTAGGACTGAGCAAAGGGTCTGGCACCTAGTAGCATTCGATAAAAATGTTTAAGTGAATATGAGATCATGAGCGTTAAACTGGAAACTAAGTGTCAGTATGGACAGCACATTGTACATTCAACTTGGAAAGTACGCACTAAAGGACGGCATGACAGCTACTGTGCCACTCCTCAGGCCAGGTGATCAGCACAGATAAATCCCTCCCTGGTGGAGCTGACTTCCATTATTACACTCACTGTTCAGGAGGACAATAAAAAACAGCTACCTGGAAACTGATAAATAACATAAAAGGAATGAACAGAGTGAAGTGATAGAGAATAATTTGGTGTGTGTGTGGTGGGGGTGGTGTCAGAGCTATTGAACTGATTTCACATTCCCTTGGGTAGCCTTCCTCCAGAGTAAAAATCATACTAAAAACAATTAACAAAAGTAGTATTAGTTAAATGGAAAAAATCATATGAGGAAAGCAAATGCAGAATTGCAATTAATATTTAATATATGAAATTAAATTAAATATTTAATACATAATCATTGTGCAGGCACAATATTATATGTGGATAGTGGCAGATAAAACATATCGGACTTTTATTTCTAAAGTTACTCTATAAGCATATTCTTTTTAGAGTTCTTTCCATTTTATCAAAAGTTATAGGCAATACAGTATACAAGTTGTTTGACTGTGAGTCCAGTTTGTTCTGCCCTATAGCTTGTAAAAATTCAAGTTTGCTGACCCATAAGAAAGCTGCACTTCACCTAGCAGAGAAAATAACAACGTCCCAGTTCCCCCTAGGAAAAGGATAATATTTTCTAATTTTTCAAACACTTTATGAAAGTATCATTTGACTCTGTATTTTTACAGCTGGTTACATTTATCCTTGGAGAGGTCCTTCATGCCGTATGTTCCTTTTCTTTCTCATTGAGGGGTGTTGTTAATATTATTTTGGAATTATTCAAATTTAAGAGAGTGATAAAAAGCCTCTATTCAGGGTTCTGACTAAGCAAACTCCTCAATTCCTTTAAGGAAAAATAAAATTTCTGAGAAAAAGAAAAGAAAGGGAAAGGTTTGGGATTATGAGCTTCTTGATTGGGAATCAGCAATACTCAGTGTGTCTTAAAGTTTCAAGACCTTAAGTCTTGTTTGTTCTTTAGCAGGTGCTCAGGAAAAGTCTGCTGAGTTGAATTAGTTCAGGAAGAGACAGGAAATTACTATCCTCATTACACAGGTGGGGAAATAGAGGCTCAAAGAATTTATAGGGGTGCATGTATTGTGTTTTGTACTTTAATCAAGGACACTCACCCAAGACAGCTCATTTAAAAGCTGGTCCTTGCCACCATTATATGAAAAGCAGTAAAGTGAATATTTGCAAGTAAAAAGAGGACAGTGCTCTTTGGAAAAATGACGCCATTTGGTGATGGGAAACCCGTGGGGATTACAATTGAGATGAAAAAAAATGTGCAAAATGATGTAAAAATAAACTTTTTAATAAAAAAAAAATGACGCCAGGCCCCAGCCCTGCCCCTAGCCTCACACGCAGTTCTGCACAGCGGTTTGGGAGGATGGGTCCTAGGAGACCTGCTAGAGCTCCAGCTTGTGCGTGTGCAGGTGCTCTGAGACCCTGAGGGAAAGAAGAGCTGCTGCTCTAAGCCCAAGTGTCTTCTTTCCAAAATGGAGCTACCTATAGTTTCTACCTCACTGGGTAATTGTAAAAAGCTAAAGAACTAATATTTGTGAACTGCCCATTACAATAGCTACAGCACATGGGCCTTCCTGGTGGCACAGCAGTTAAGTCCCACACTATCAAACTATCACAATATATAGCACAAGATGGTAACTAAATAATATCCTTACAGTAATTACAGGCCTATTTGACAGAAGCAGCGAGGAAAAGTGGAACAAAAAAGTGAAGTTAACATATGAGGTGGCTGTCAGCGAGTTGTGAGCCTGAGGACCTGTCTCAAGTTACTCTAGCAACTCTCTGTGTTTTCCTCACCAGAAAGAAATTAAAAAGACACTCTCAGTAGGGGGAGGGCAATTTCATACTACTAATTTGGCAACAACAAAAAGTCTGTACTTTCACAATGATAGGTACTAACTTACAAAAGTAACTTCAGGTGTTTGAGAATCTCACTCACCTCTGGGGGACACAAGGTAAGAGTTCCCTCAGGGGTTTCTCTCAAATCTTGTCTTCCTGAAGCTTCCTCATGTTCCTCATACTGTGAGGCAAAATACAAGTCTCAAACCATTCTGAAACACATACATGTATTATAAATACATGTATGTATAATATTCACTTGGGTTAGATATAACATCTGAGATTCAGTAGATGAGGAGACTCAGTATCTAGGCCTAATCTTAACCTGGCTACCAACTCGCTATGGAAACTTTTAGGTTCCCAGTTCACTCACCTATGGAAAATTACAATGGACACTACTTACACTATCGTCTAAGGGGCTCTAGGTATGCACAGCAGTGCTGGAAGCTGTCTTAACTGGGCTTCAGCTCTTCATCCTATTTCAATCAAAACAGGAACATTGAAAAAAATTTGCACATGTATCAGAAGTTGGCACAAGAATTCATTTGAAAAATAATTTTTTTTATTAGCAAAAGATGTTTGAAAATCATGGAATCACAGTGATTTTCAAGGTTCCTTCCAGAATTTCAAAGTTCTGAGTTCCTTTTTCCTACCTGTGTTTCAGGAGGGGAGGGAAGGGAAGGGTGAGGAGGGCCAGTGAGCACATGGTGACCTCTCGGGGTGTTAGGTTTGGGAACCCGGTATCACTAACTAGTGATTTTTACTTTCCTTCCTAAGTTACGTAACAGTATAACATCGGGTGAGAATAAGCTCCTTTTTATTATTAAGTTGGTTCTTATTGTTGAAGACATTGGACATAATTTTCTTCCTCTAAACTCTCTATTTCCCAGCTTCAGCTTAAAGGCATTAAACTGAAAGAAAACCACGGAGGCCTAAGGGCTAAGTCTCAGCACCATCACAGCTATGGGCTGAGTTCGCTCCCCAGCCAGGAAGCTGAGCCACATGGCACAGACCTCTCCTGTGTCGCCCACCGCTCCCCTCAGCTGTGTGTTCCAGTCAGTCTGCCCCCCTCCCTCTGTTAGGTGAATCCTCTTTCCCCTTGTGCCTCTGGTTTATACCCCCGTTATTATATGCAATAATAAATAAATAAATCTACAAAAATTGAAAATAAAAAATAAACAGAGAAATCTTCAGCACGCCAAGTCAATGACTCATTCCTTCCAGAATCTGTCTAGCAGCATCTTCACAGTACAACAAAGTCAAATCAAAAGCACAATTAGTTTGGAGGGTGATATCAGCAATAATGTGGTCAGTTCCTAAGAGTCCCTGGATGCCTCTCTGGATGGCAGAGGACATTCCAGGTGCCCTCTTCTCAGGAAGACTCCTCAAACACTCCCCCTGGCAAGGGCAGCTAAAGTAGATTAATTCTGATGCCAGCCAGTCCTTGATTTTAGACTGTGCTGCAGAGAAACCATCGCAGCAAGCTGCGTTCCTACTTGCTGAGTGTTCGGGTAAAGCAGGGAGAGGCTTCTGAGGAGAAGAACGGGGTGATGTGGAGGCCACGCCTGACTGCAGAGGCACTTTCTGGGTGTGTGCGCACAGCTGTGGAGCTCAGCTGCATCAACAGCACCCTGAGGCCGTGCAAAGGGCTGTGATCTACTGCAGGGGCCGGGGGTGGCAGGGACTGGATGGGAAATCAGAAGACTTAGGTGTGAGCCCCAGTCGCTGGACAAGGTATCTTATTTCTCTGAGCTGCTATTTTCCTAACTGAAATAAAAATGTTCACTAGATCTCTCTCAGAGGCTGTGGTATGGCCAACATAAAACAGGGTCTTTTGAAAACACTTTGTAAATGGAAAGCTCCATAAAGATGTATGCCGTATTCAAGAGCCTGTGAAATAACTGTTTAAATGTGATCCTTTAATACGCCAAAGGGCTTGCCCTAATTACTCTCTGAAGATAGGCATATACAAGGTTAGAGAATTATCAAATACACGAAGTGTTTCACTATGTTCTCAGAAATCCCAGTATGTATGAATGATAACCATTGTATCTGATATTCCTTAACTACATATAAAATTACAAAGAGCTAAATCTATATGAACAGTGGACATATTATAAAATCTAATCATATATGACTTCAAAAATATATTCTTATTCTCGACTACTTAGTGGTAACTGATACTATTAATGCAGTAAACTATATATAAAATTACAAAGAGCTAAATATATATGAACAGTGTACATAATTATACAATCTAATTATCTGTGACTACAAAAATACGATATTCTTAAAGAACTACTATGGTGACAACTGATACTATAAATGCATACAGTGACACCATAAAGTTTTACAAAAATAGCCGAAATCCAGAGATTCCATTTCTCACGGTAAGTAGTGTGTGTCTTACTCCTATTTTGAACTGTTGCGTCAAGAGCTGTCCATGTGGCTAGATGGCCATGGGGCTCAGTCTCCTACAGGAAACCACTAGCTCTTCTGGTCTGAAGGTTCTCTGAAGCAATCCTCTTCATTCTCTTCTGAGCAGGACAGGGTCAGGGCGCTCATCACGGGGTGGATCCACGACGTGGTCTGTGTTACATGGCTTGAGGAGAACACAGAATGCAGTCACAGGTTGAAGGGCTGGCCTCCTACCCACCACACTAATGCTGATCAGTCTGAGAGACACCACCTCCCCACATGCAGTCCTGGTGGAAGCAGTTAGAATGTTCCAGGAGCTACATGGAGTCCTAAGAAATGTCTTAAGTTCAACAAAACCCATTTCTTTTTCCTTTGGTAAAAGGGTTCGCAGCAGGATGTACCATCTTTGCCTCCTCACTTCTGCGTACTGACACCTGGTTCATCAGCGTGTCAGATGATGATCTTGATCTAACATCTCCGTAATCTTTTCCTTCCTCTCCTTTTCCTGCACTTTAGCTTGGGTCACTAAAATAGCTCATCACTCTGCCTCTGTTCTGGTTCCTTTCTAATTCATTCTCTACTCCAGCCAGAGATCTTTCTAAATGACAAACCCCTCACTGTTGCTTGCTGCTAAAAATTCAGTGCCAGCCATTCCTTTCTAGATTAAATACATTGTTTTTTCCTGCCTCAACAACTTTCCACACAATTACAATCCCCTGTTCTGACTGATTTATTTAGTTAGGTCATACTAATACTGAAGAACCGAATTCCCTTCAGGATTCTTCCAACCTGTGCTCATGGTTTTAGCTCTCCCAACACTATCTAATCCATGTTTTTTTTTTTTTTTGTTTTTGTTTTTTGAGGCATTCTTACTGCACATAAAGCTCTCTGGGGGCAAGAACATGTATCTTTGAATTTATGGTGCCTAACATGTCCACAGAAAAAATGACTAGGCATTTGAGGAAAGAACACAAGCAGAGGTAAGAAGAAAGTATAAAAGATATATGGCATGTTTAGGGAGCAGTGGAAAAATTTTATAAAGTGTGTCTGGTAAATGATCTTAGTCCTGGCTTACCTCACCTATCCACATAAGATGCCCCTCTCCCATCCTACCCCAAATACGATCTCAGAAGCTGCCTTAGACCAAATCTGTTTGAAGCTGGCACTTAGGAGGCTCAAATAAGATTGTGGATCTGAAACTACCTCCTGATACAGAATAACATTTCCAAAGTGTATTCCAAGGATTTTAAATGAATTAGTTATGTGATGAAGAGAAAGCTATGGTTACAAATCTTTGAGATACAGTAGGTTGAACACAGTTGTCAGTCTCTTTACTGTAGAATTTCTTAAGTCCCTAAATATACCATGTTCTCTGGTTCTCTGAGAGTATGCACTTTATTCAAACTAACCTGTTTCCATTGGCACACCCAGGTCTGATGTCCTATAGAGCACAGTTTGGGGCCCATCACAAAAATGCACCTACTTTATTGGTGGTTGATGATAATCATTGATAATGGTGGGCCTAGCACAAATGGTTAGTTTTACTGTTCTTACTGGATTTGGCTTGTTTTTAATCTCATAGTCTACATTTTGGCCAGATCCTCCTTACCACCCTATATAGATTGTTTCATTTCTCTGTCTAAATATTTAAAAATGCATTTTTCCATGGAAAAGGATTACTGATAGTTTCAGGATGGGGTAAAAGTTAAAGTTGTTTCAGAATCAAGGTGAAGGTGTAAAGGCCGGGACAGCTTCATAGTTTCAAAATCTCAGAGTGTGGTTAAGTCCTACAAAGAATCATTATTCTCTTGACAGTAATCCACATTACTATTATCTCTTTAAAAGGGCTTAATGGAATTTCTTATTATGCAGGTTAAACTGACTAACACATTTGATTCTGCACAGGTTAACTTCATTTTGTGGCATTTATAAAGTTGGAAAGCTGCCTAAGTGGAAAGTAATTTTAAAGGAATACTAATGAGTGTAACGTGATAAGGCTAGAATGCCAGAAGGTGAATTGAGGACAGTGTCCTGTATAAAGCATCTGCTTAAAGCTTAAAGGAAAAAGCTTGAAAAAAATTTAAATCTTGGTATGTTTAATGTTTGTTAGAACATTATAGTATGTTAAAGGAAAAAACTTGACTTTAAATTATTATTTTAATTTCCCTATAATTGAAGAGTAAGGGGAGGAAGAAAAATAGAAGCAATTATCTGAGAAATAAGTGAACGTTTTCCTATCTGACTTAAAAATGGTATTTTCATGCTTGAAATATAACTGTCCATGTATGGACATTGCATTAAATTTATAATTTAAAATAATCAGAAGTAGAGTTCAAGTTCCAAAAACTGTAGTATGGACACTGAACAACGACAGTCATTCTTGTTGGTAACCCTCCCTTAACATTTTATCAACAAGTCAACATCTGATCCTCCTCCAAGTGCAAAAGTAATACCATGAAATACTAATCATGTATTCACAACACACCTTCTTGTACATGTTTGAAAATCTAGCACCAAATATGTCTTTATAATTCTCTAGAAAAAAACAAACACAGGCAACAAGCAGTGTTATGTGTAAAAACATCCAGAACTAATGCTTCTAAACTTATTTAATGCATGTAATACACCTAGCAAAGAGTAGATAATAAATGATCAGGATTAGCATTACAGATAATTAGAACTTTCTGATTATTGTAAGAAAAAACTTGGAATTTGCCCTGTGATATTGCAGTGGGGCTTTTCATGTGCAGGCCATTCAATTTCATGTCCTAGTGAACACTGTAACTAAGAGTTTTGACATAATCAGTATGATGAGATAATCCTAGATTTACTGGCTGGAAAACATTCCTGTATTAGGAATATTTCCTCTCTGAGTTTTATGCTTGGTAATTCAACTGAGAGGAGAGCATAAATCAGCCCTGTTGACTCTGTTTAATTAATAAAGATCCATGGTTCCATAGAATGAGATGCTGCTACTTAGTATGAAAAATTTAGAAGTCTGGAAAATAAATGAGACTGAGTATGAAACACGAAACTCTTTCATTTGAACATATAGCATCTCTGGCAAATGTTCCTGCAGAGAGCATCTGACAGGACTTGGAGAGTAATAACATCAGTTCAGATATATTTAAAAAACATAATACTACATACCGCATAATGATTGCCAAATCTGTTGTCAGAAAACAGTAATATTTGATCTGGGAAGATGACAGTATTGTGTCTGTCCTTTTATATTAGTAAATTGAAAGGCATATTTTGGAGCTGATAAGGGAGAGCTAAGAGAACATGATTTATTTTACTGGCAGAGAAATGTAAGTGAATTATTTAAATCCCATTTTAATTACCCTCCTTATGTTTCTTACCTTCTAACATGCAAAATACTTCCTTTCAAAATAAAAATTTAGGACAGTCTGTTAAGAGAAAAGTGGTTTTTGAAAGACAAAAAGAGTACTAGTTTTGTAGAAATTCATTCTTTCAACTGTCTGTAATGATGAAAGAGGTTCTTTTGTTAATTTTCCATTGTAGATGGCACTATTTATATATCATTGTGAATTTAGCAAGAATGCATGCATTATTTTATCACACTGAAGATAAATCTGCAGGTCGATGAGCCTAAGTAATTACCTTCCGATGTAATTTTTTTTTTGGAAAAAATAATCTTACGTACATAATATTCATATACACCAGAAAACAAACAAATAAATAAATGTTAATTACACATATTTCTAGCACCACTTACTTTGAAGCACTGGAAACTTTTACAAGTTGCCATGAACTGCAAGCTATAAGTAAGCCTAAAATAGTCTAGTGATGGAATAATTATCTTTCATTTCTTCTTGGTGCATGTCACCAAGATCATTTATTGTGTAGTAGTAGACATGCTGATCAATTTTGTACAACAATGAAAAATAAATACAGGCAATCCTAATTGGGAATAAATCAAGATAAGAAAAAAATGAACTGTACCCAATAAGTCACCAAATCATAGGGCAGATGTCATCTTGTCAGATACTGGTTATGAGAATGACTACAAATAAGTAATAGAAGTAGCCACTCTGAAATGTGTTTAAGATAAGCTTATAGGTATTTTGTTCCCACTGATGTATAAGTAGAATTCCCTCTTATATAATTTTGGAAATATATTCCTAAAATCAAAATGAGTAGTTCTCATTAATGAACTTTGTAAATATCACAGAACATTTTGAGCATTTTGTAATTAGGCATTTGGAAATCCAAAGACAGATCAAATGAGAATTCTATCTTTTACAATCTTGAGGACAAACTTTATTTTGATTATATATTTATGGTACTGCCTATAAAATTGCATCAGATATAGTTTAAAATTTTAAAAATCCAATTAATTAAAAATATCTTTAGGTCTCACATTAAAAAAGCTGTAATAATATAGTACTTATGCATAATATTAGACAAAGATGCTATATCACTAAACTTGTTAAAGGTCAACACTGAAAATAAAATTTCAGAAAAAAAGTGAAAAATATGACTTACATTTTTGCAAATAACATACATATGCTTGGGCTGCTGTAACTTGCTGTACAGCAGCAAAGGACCCATAGTATTTTAGAGAGCTAAAAAGCCCTAGAGCTGATGCAATAAAGTTTTCCAAAAATCACTGTGTAGTCACAGGTGACAGCTCTTGGTAACTCCTGAAAACTGATGCTATTTTTGATCATGATAGATGGAAAATCCAGAAGCCATCAGGGAATATGCCCTACTGACAATGATATCTATATCCTGTCCCATTAGATAGTATAGAAAATTATATAGATTAAAAAATATTTATATATCTATTTCCATTATTGTGTATTTTACAATGTTTACTTCCTCCCTCCTCACCTGTCATCACCATAGTCTGCCACATTCCTTCCTCCTTCAGATCCCTCTCTGCCCCCATCCCCTATAGGATGTCTCTGGTTTATAATTGTCTGTTTTTGTTTTGTTTTGTATTGTAATAACAATGCACACCCCCAGTCTTATTTGGTTCTTTTAAATTCCTCCTGTAAGTGAAACCATTCCATATTTTTCTTTTTCCTTCTGACTTATTTCACTGAGCATAATCCCTTCCAGCTCCATCCATATTGCTGTGAATATACAACTTTTTATAGTTGGTATCTTTGTTTATTCTCATACAAATTATGTACCCACCAATAATTTACATTCTTATAACACATCATTAAGCACTACAGAGATCTGCTACTAGGAGGCAGCTGTCCCTGCAGAGACTGACTCCCAAGTCCCCTTTATGGCCATATATTAGCATGTCACCATTCCCTGCCACTGGATAGTCTTTGGGGAAATAACTGGGAGAAAGTCTTTGTTGGGGTGAGGTTTGGTCATTGGGATGGGACGCTAGCCTAAGGGTACTGATGTCCTTCTATAAGAGGAAGAGACTCCTGGGAGCTCTCTTGCCATGCACACACAGAGATGCCATGTGAGGAATGGAGGAGAGGTCACCAGAAACCCATCCTGCTGGCATTCCGATCTTGGACCTCTGGCCCCCAGAACCGTGGGAAAAGAAATTCCTATAGTGGAAGCCACCCAGACTGCTGTGTTTTGTTCTAGCAGCCTCTGTTGACAAATTGAATCTGTAAGGCAAAGTATTCAATTAAAAAAAAAAGTTAGTTTTTGTTAATAAACTTAAAGAAAGGGTCCTGGAGGAAGAGAGAAGTTCACCTCTGGCTAAAAAGAAAGTAGAACCCCAGAAAGGTGATGAATTTCTAAAGTATTTTATGCAATTATAGAAGGTTTACTTATATTATCCCAAAGGAGTGATACAGAATGAGACTCATGCTTCAGTTATAGCTATTATTGATTACAAGAGGGAAAGGGTTTGCTGTTAGTGGTCTTGATCTGGATGTTTTATTATTTCAGAGGACTTTGTCATTCTGAATCCTGGCTGGGTTCTCCTTAAAAAGGCAGTTGAAAAAGGTGGTTGCTCACACTGCCCTTTATAGTGCTACACCCCTTCGTTAATATTTATAGAAAATCCAGCTACCTGTTTGACCTGAGAAACCCAGAGGGAAAAAGAGCCAGGGTATAAAATAAGGAAAGGATGGGGAGCTGGTAAGTCAACTATATGCCAGGTATTTTAACTGGGGTTCTACAACCCTTATTTTATTACATTGTTAAGACACTCCTGGGAGATAACTACTCTCCTATTTTTTGGACAGAAATAGGGGGACAGATAATTGAAATAGAACAATTACACTGGCCCTCCCTTGTGCTGCAACGGGTTAACACACAGCACTGCCAGCAAGATGCAGCAGCTTCAGTACAAATTCAATCCCCAGCCCCAGAAGTGACCCACATGGCACAGCAGACCTCTCCTGTCTCGTATACTTTGTCAATCTGCCTGTTGTGCTCCCCATTCTATCTCTGGTGAATCCTCTCACTGCCCTTGCACCTTTGATCTGCACCCCAGTTTTGTATGCATAAAATAAATACATCTTTTTTTTTTTTTAAAGAACTATTATACCAAGGTCACACTCGAAAGTCTTGGCTTAAACATTAGAATCCAGGTCTAATGGATTCTATATGAGGAGCCCATTTTTTTTTTTTCTCACCGATGGTTTTCTGAAATTGCTTGTGCAATTATTGCTTTTATAATATCTTAGTCCCTACATATACCATGCACTGTGCTTTACTTTGTGGTCTAAATTAGCTGTCACATAGATGGCCACATCCAAACTAGTAGGTCAATAATTTGCAACATATTCATAGCAAAGATGTGTTTTTCACTTTGGGGTTTTCTATTTTTTATTCATTTTAGAAGTGAGATGACAATGTAACTTAAACTTTTAGTAGTAAGCTGACAAAGACAAATTTATTCATATCTATGTCACAGTTCACATACTTTTCACTACCAGAGAACAACATAATAGGAGGTCCTATTTCCACTTCAGATAATCATTTAGAGTATTAAAGAATCTGACTGGAGAGAAATGAGTAAAACCATATGTACCCAGTCAGACGTTAGAACTGTAAAAGCAAGCTCTTAAATACTGACTATCTCATCAGAATTTGGTGGGGATTACCACTGCCTAATTTGTTATTCTAAACTACTATTTGCAGAACTGGCAGAGTTCCTGCATCAGCAAGACGCTCTTAGAAGGCCAAAGATTGCAAAGATGTGGCATGTGCCTGGTATACCGCTTCCCTGCTACACCCACAACAGACATGTCTAATCGATCAAAACACACATCAGCGACACTGAATGTGGTCACAGAATTCTTCACTAAACACTGAGACAGTGAGATGAAATCTATTTGTCTCCCTTGCTCTACCAGAAACTTTATTTTTATTCTGCAATTACAACTTGCCTAGGTTCTACAAAGGAGTAGCAGACATTTATATGCTGTATGTATAGTACTTCCTATATAAAGGAGACCAGGTTTTACAATACTAGGAACACTTATTCAGATTTTGGGGTCTGATACAAAGGCATAGCAACACAAACATGCACAGGAAGAAATGATAAGTGATTTTAAGTAACTTAAATGATTATACCTACTTGGAAAACCACTCAAAATATGATTTAATGTTTGAAGCAAGTACTTAATATTGAAGATTTTGTACTGTTTATATAGTGTCCTACAGTATTATGCACACTGTGTATATATGTATTTGATGTACTGTAAAACAACATGGGGGCAGGATCCTCTCCGATGGTTCCTGATGACCCCCACCTGCTGGCACTCGCTCTTGTGCACTGATATCAGGGTTGGCCTGTGTGACCACTAATATCTGGCAAAGGAGATGGTATTTTAGTCATCTCTGAGGTTGGTTACAAAAGACGCTGCAACTTAGGTCTTAGTGTTTTCCTTGTTCTCACTTTCTCATGTGCCTCACTCCGGGAGAGGCCACTTGCTGCTGGCTCAGCAGCGCCACGGTCCCGTGGACAAAGGCCCACTTTGTGGTAAGGACTGAAGACTCCTGCCAGCAGCCACATGTGTGAGCTGGGAACAAACAGCCCCACTAAAACATTCTCGACTCGCAGCCCCAGCTACCTGTCTGACGACAATGTCCTGAGAAACCCAGAGGGAAAAGAGCCAGAATGATCTGGCAAACAACCCCTGAGCCTTCCCTCTCTGGTAACTGGGTAAGAAGAGAAATGTTTATTGTTTGAAATTGCCATATTTGGGGGGAATTTGTTATTCAGGAACAGGAAATTCATACAGTAATGAACATCCATCATAGTGAAATCTTAATCTTTCAAAGCAAATAGAATATGAAGGAAGCAATTTAGCAGCGATGTCTAATTTGCAATATTTAAATTCACTTTAATTATCAAACATAAGTCTCATCACAACTGTATTAAGTTATAAAGCATACATAAAACGCATATGAACTTCAGAAGTGGGATGCTGTAAGAAAATTATAAATCTGTAAACATATAACTTAAAAAAATAAAAAGTTCAGTGGAGAAATGGTTGTTAATCAGATCATTTCAGTTTAGGACCATAAAGATAACTGATACCTTGTGATTAAGTTTAAGACTGTTGTGATTCTCTCTAGAAGGAGAAAATAAGCAAGCTTTCCTCTGAGTGCACTGATATCTACCAATCAATCAATCAATCAGCCAAGTGGGCAAGTCATGCCTCTGCATACACAAGTTAGTATACATGCACATACCATAAATATGTGCAAGACATGGACATTGTTGATTCTATGAAACACTGGTCCTAGCTATGTCAACACCTTGATAAAATATGTTTACACCAGTTAAACTGTTTTCTTCCCTTACAAAAGGACTTAAGTAGATGACTAGAAGGTGTTAACCGGATGGCAGTGAACATGAGCCTGGGTAGGCATATTCAATATGGACTATTCCTGGGTATTCCTGGGACACTTATTCCTTTGCCTGAGGCTTGGCTTCCATCAAATATAACAATTCAAGTTCTGGGAAGACAGCGACAGATGTCAATCTCAGGGAAAAGATTCTATGTATACAGACCATCATCTTCTCCCATGTTCTGGAAGGATGACTGCAATCATCCTGTTTTTTTTTTTTTTTGTTTGTTTGTTTTTTAATTAAAGGTGAATGGCAACAGACTGAGTTCATGACTTATTATTTTTGCCTCCAATGTACTATTCACCTGGAAAATGAACTACTCCTACTTGAAAAAGCTATTTCTGAAAGTGTTCACTTTGGGTCAAGTGGCAGAACAGGCTCTTTACATACATAAGTTCATTTATTCTAGAAAGGAACCTTATTAAAGGCTAATATTCTTTCCATTCTACAAATGTGGAAATTAAAGACCAGTGGGGTTAACTAAACATACCCAAAGTTGTTTAGCTCTTCCGTGGAGACAACAGCATTTGAAGCCAAGTTTCTCCAAACCCAAAGCCCATGATCTTCCTTCCCTTACACCAGATGGCCCTCCTGTAATCAAACCCACCTGCACTAGAACTTACACACTTGACTCTTATATAAACCCCTGGAAACCCACACTCAGGGGCCATTTACAAGCATCAAGTTAGTTTGACAATCTAGCATCCTGTCTTCTTTAAATAAGAAACTCCCGAGGAAGAAGGTGAAGCACTTACAAGATTTAAAAAATGGTGGGGTTATGAGAACAGACAGGCGTGTTTGGAGCAGGGAGGAATGAAAGCTGTGTCTCTAATCTGATTTAAACAGGTTAGTATCTCCCTGCTGAACTCACTGTGCTGTGTATAGAATGAATGTACACATGATCTTGTTCAATGGCTTGGGTATAAGAAATCAGGGAAATATGTAAGAACTACATAAGGATGTTCTCAATTGGTTGAGATAAAATTAGCATCAATGTTTGCATAGGGTTAACTTCAAGCAAAAAGCCCATCTTATAGTAAGCAACCCATTCTTGCATGAAGCTGGGTAAAGGAAGAGCTGGTACATGATTATATTTTCTTATCTTTACAATTTGACCTTTCTAATCTCCAGGAGATGCTTTTTCTTAGAACTAAGTTTCTATTCTGCTACTTTTTAAACTGATAAAATCAGAGCTCAACCTAAATTAAGAGCTGTTTAAATAGCTTTCTTGTCACATGTAAACATACTAAGGAGACATAAGTGGTATAACACGGGTGTATGTACCTTTGTGTGTGTGTCTGTGTGTGTGTACACGTGTATGTGTGTGTAGGCCTATAACTTGGCTCTGTGACTTGGTCCTGTAACTTTTCTACAATGTGACCTTAGTGAGTTTAATTTAGCCTCTTTAGCCTTAATTTAGCCTCTTTTTCCCACATGTATTCTCTCTCTCTCATGTTGAGACAATGTAACCCACCATGGTCCTGTAAGAAACAGGTCTATCTTATCATCTGTTTTCTGCTTTCCTGGTAAGTCAAGATGAAGGCCCAGGAAGAGAACTGCCGGGCTTCTTAAAGACACCCTTGGAGATACACGTCACACAGCAAGAGTGGGCTACAAACTGTGTCTCATTGTATTCCTTCCACAGGGACTATAGGTTAGGTATGTGAGGTCAAAGGGCACATCTATTTTCCCTCCCCTTGGAGTGGGAACCTAGTCAAGGCTACTGCTCCAGTCTGTCAGGGGCAGGGACTTAAATCAGCTGGGTATCAGGGACACATTCACTCTCTGACTGGCCATCTCCCTTCAAAACCTTTGTAGTCAGTGATTGTGTCCTTAGTTCCCTTTGCTGCAAGGGCACAGGTCAGGCTCTGACATTCAGCTTTCGGGATATATTGACAGAGAGCTAACGGCAAACTTAGGCAAAGGACTTTTGAATTTGGAACCCCAATTTATCAGTGAATGCTAGCTTACCTTCCCCTGGTTGGCTCCTGCAGGAGCGAGGCATGGCAGAAGGCATGATGCGGCTCTCCACCATCACAAAGCTATCCTAGTAAGAGCTGAGTGAGGTCCACTTTCTACACTGTTAGGAGGATCAGACGAAATGAAGCACAGGACAAAACACCTCACCATGCCTGGCCACTCAGCACCAGCTAGTGCTCAATGACAGCTCGCCCCCTTCCCTTGTATGGTTCCTTATTCATACAAAGCTAGTAGAAGAATGAAACCCAAAGTAAATTTGAAAGTGGTTTTTCATGTTCCTGCCTCCCCTAAATGACTCAAAACTCCCAAGAACTCAACATTTTTAACACAGCATTAGAGCACATTTTTTTTTTCTTCCTCTAGAAGAGAGTTATGATTCTGGAAGTGAACAGTATGGTGTTAAATGTGATCTGTACATGGGATTCCTGGGTCCTCTCCCTAGAAGCCCCCACCTCTTCACATATCATCAACTACACTTTTGCTTTATTAATTACTTTTTGCTGGAGAGCACACAAAAAACACTTTGGTAGGTTTATCCCTAGTTTTCAGTTACTTATTTTCAAATATGAAACTTTTGGATTCTGTGTTTTTAATGGTCCTATGATTTTTTCGTGTTACTTTTTGTCCACAGTGATGAGTTCTTCAAAATGTAAATTATCGGTGCCTTTTGGGGGGCATCTACTGTGTTCACAATTTTGTGCTAAGTGTTTAACATTTAACAACTCTAAAAGTAAGTAATATTTTTCTTATGATAAAACTGAGATGAAGGCTAAAGTAGGAAGCTGAATCTGAGAATCCAAAATCTGGATAAAGCTTTGGAAAATATTTGCAATTTGAAAGGACAACAGACACCTATCTCCCTCTCCATTTCCAAATGCATACCAAATATAATTTGCCCATAGCCATGTAAGAGAGTCTGTGGGCAGTCTCCTTTATGTTCTCACAATGTGTACTCTGGCCTAAGAGGAGCCACCCAGAATGTGGAGGAAATACAGCAGATGACTTTGGCCAGAGTAACGCTAGCCAGTCCAAAAGCTAGAAAAGGATTTCCTGTTGAAAGATGGGTCTGTACCAGTGACAGTCTCCTACAGTAGAGAGACTCTTGGAGTCAGAGGACTTTGATTCAATTCTGGTTTGGTGATTTATTTGCTGTGGATTTTTGGGTAACTACTAGGTTCTTGTTTTCTTCATCTACAAAGTAGAGAAAATGATAAGTGCAATCACCTCAAAGGGTGTTCAGAAAGTCCACTGAGATAAGGGTTGTTCATATACGGCCTCATTTATCATTTCAGTTATTTATCGCTGTCTTTTCTCACATTACATAAAGTTCACAACATCAGAGAACTAGTCTACATATTTCACTACTGTGTCTCCAATATGTGGATCACTGACAGGCACATAGGATATGCTCAAAAACATTTTCAGAATAAACAAAATGTGTATATTTTAAAGCATTAAGAATGTTGGTTATCACTAGTATTGTTTGTAACTTTAAGACATATTAAGTTAATACTTTCAGCTGGAAGTAAATTCAGGTAGTCATCATTTAAGCTCATATCCTGTCCCATTTTTTTATGTTTCCCTTGTAATTATTACTAGGATGTTTTCCCTAAATGATATCTGATATTAGCATTTAAATCACATGAAATGAAAATGGTGAGGCTTCACTTCTTGTTTCTAATTTTTGTAACCTCCAAGAGGGTTTCTTGGTTTTGCTGATTATTCTGCAACTTCCAGGTTCTCTCCAGATGTGAAGAAAATTGCTTACTTGGTTGAGATGCTTGTACTTACTTGATGAAGTACTTGATTCCATCTGCTGTGTAAGCTTCCTCCCACCCGTAAGGTAGACCTAGAGTGAAAGGAAACCAAAAATACACTTAATAAGCTGATAAAGTTAACTTTATTTCCTGGACACAAGCTTCCCACATCTTCACAATTATTGGAGTACTTTTCTTCTAAAAAATAATTTTTTCAGAAAGGAGGAATTAAAACAATTCAGATGAGCTTTTGTAATCAGCATCTTTAGAACACAATAAATAAGTTTTGAACAGTTAACAATCTGCTTTAGTTACATTAACTGGATTATGACTTGTCATTTACATGTGGTGAGCATTTTTGTCAGCAGGATACAAGCAACAATTTTTGGTGCAGAGGATAGTTTCTGCCTGGAGGCGGAGGGTGGACAAGATGGCCGCTGCTTGTCTACGCTGGCTCAAAGTCTCTTTAATTGGTGCCGTTACATTCCTCCACTCAGCTCCACAGGGAATCAGTGCATGAGTGCCAGATCAGCAGGGGTTTGAAAGTAACTTTTGGACAAGACAAAAATCCTTTTGAAGTTTGAAAGTTTAGCAAAGTGATTTACAATGGATGATGGCATTTTATTTTGTTAATTAAGAATTTTGTGCACTAAACATAAACCACTAATTTGCTAAACTTAGCTTCCATTTCTATAATGGGATTGAGAATAGTTAGCTATAAAGAGATGCAGATTGAAGTAAGCAAGCAATTATTTGGCCATATTTCTGTAAATTAGTGCGTTTTTCCTCATACCAAGTGGATGGGCTGGTGTTGGGGATGCCATATCCTCCTATGATTCTGCCAATAGAGGTTCTACCCTCTAGAACATAGCAGCTTCCAGCCCTCAGCAACCAGCATCCTGCTAAGGATTTTAATTGACCTTGAAGATCAGTCCTTTGATATTGCCTTATCCTGGATCCTGTGAAAGTTCAGACTCACAAAAGAATGATTCTGTGGCTCAAGTAACTTACTTCTTTGGAAAGTAAGTGGGTTAAAACAACAATAAACTGACTTCCATTCCCCTAAGCCTCAGCTCAAAGCAAAGTCAAGATGCAAGAACTAGAGCTATTTGAAGTAAATCTTACTCACCGTTTGCTGCTTAGAAAGTATACTGAGACTTGTTATAAGGATGCTGTTTTTATCATTAAGAAAACACACACACACACACACACACACACACTTCCTTTTATATTTACTCCCAATAAAGATTTATTTATTTATGCATACAGGAATTGGGGTACAAGCAGAGGTGTGTGTGTGGAGAGTTGAGAAGATTCACCAGAGACAGAGCGGGGAGCAGAACAAGCAGATCTATGGAAAGACACTGCTGAGGGGAGCAGTGGGTGGGACAGGAGAGATCTGCTGAGCCATGTGGGTCTCCTCCCTGGCCACTGATCAACTTGTGCAGTAGCTACAGATAGCTTCATAGTGCTACACTTTAACCCCATGTGTCACCAGGGAAGGCCCTACTCCCAATTTTTGAACACAAATTGTATACAATGAGACCTTGGACAAAAATTCTGTAACAAGTTCTCTTCTCAAGATTAACACAGACCACCTTGGGCTTCTTTTGTTTTCATGAATAAATGTTGCTATTTTAAGGGAAATTTAAGAAGGTCTGAGAAATTAGCATAAGCAAATGACTGGCTTCCTAAAAGTGCCTGAAGTGACACCATATATATCTCTCTGAAGTCACGGCCAGCAGACTCCAGCTTGGGCAGATAGATAGGCCAAGAAAAATGGCCCCTTTGTCTCTGTTGGAGTGACCATTTTTATTTTCTTCACATTTTTGCAGATCATGTCATTCATCACTGACAAGCCCCTCACCTCAAGAAAGAATCTGATGACTGTACATAAAAATCTTGTTTTCAAGACAAGAATTTCAGATCAATAAGGTCAAGAAAGTTTAAAACTATGTATAGGCCCTCCCTGGTGGCGCAGCGGGTTAAAGCACTGCACTAAGAAGCTTAAGCCACTTCTGCATGAGTTCGATCCCCGCCTGCCCCGGAGGAGATCCACATGGCATGGCAGACTTCTCCTGACCCGCCTGCTGCTCCCCTCAGCAGTGTACTTCGTCGATCTGCCTGTTCTGCTCCCCACTCTGTCTCTGGTGAATCCTCTCACCCACTGCATCTCTGGCTTGTACCCCAGTTCTGTATGAATAAATAAAAAAATAAAATAAAAAAGCTATGTATAAGTCTTTCTAATATGACTAAGATTTTTCTCTAAATGATTTATTTGTGCAGTCAGCTATATCTATAATCTAAGTTCTTAATTAATAGATATTTTTAATGAAAAGAAGAAAATTTGTACATGCTAGTATCTTTCAGTCCACAGGATCATTTTAAAACATACTGACCACATTCCCTGTGCTATCAGAATAGAACTTCTGCCCTGGCATATTCTTAAACAAGAACTAACTTCATAACAGACTAATTAAAGGTATCAATTCATCGTCACTTAAAAAAAAAGTTAGGGTAATGGCCCTCCCTGGTGGCGCAGCGGGTTAAAGCACAGCACTGAGAATCTAAAGCCACTTCCTCATGAGTTCGATTCCCGCCTGCCCGGGAGGCGACCACATGGCATGGCAGACCTCTCCTGACCCGCCCGCTGCTCCCCTCAGCAGTGTACTTCGTTGATCTGCCTGTTCTGCTCCCCGCTCTGTCTCTGGTGAATTCTCTCACCCTCCGCATCTCTGGCCTGTACCCCAGCTCTGTACAAATAAATAAATAAATCTTTAAAAAAAAAAAAAGTTAGGGTAATAAACTTAAGATATTTATTTTAGATAAATTCTGTTCTGGAAAAGAGTATACATTTATTTTTAGAAGAGTGAACAATTTCTTCTTTTTCATGCAGTTAATATAATCTATAAAAACCAGACTGGGGTGCTAAATTGATAATAACTATTTCTCATTGTTCAAATGATTTGAAACATAATCACTGTCTAATTACAAACTGAAATCACATTATTTAATAAACCAAATATTTGGTCTATACAAAAAGGCCACATTCGATTTCCGCCCGCTTATTTGATCATGTGTGCTCAGTTCTGCCGTTAGTAAGCTGGGCTCAGTTGTGCAGACGAACTGAATTCTCAAAGGTCACAAGCCCCTGGGGTGGGGCAGAGAGGGCACATAGCTCTTTTCTCTTGGTGGGGAGAGTGACACCCCAACAGGGACTTCATGAATGACCTTTATGGTTGTCTGCCTGGGCCGGATAATCAGGGATGGATTGACTGGGGATCACAAGATGTTCCTTGACCAGTGAAGGGTCAAGCTGCAGCTGTGTCACTGCTCACAGACACAAGACTTTCTTCTCAAGTAGCAGAATCCTGCCTATGCAGGCCAGCTCCATGACTGCTGTGTCCCTCATTACATCCCACCACAAAACAGAAGCAAGGTTCCTATCACAACAGGAGAGAAAGTGGGGTACGTGCAGGGCCTCAAAGTTCAAGGACAGAGCCAAGGTATCTGGAGAAGGCCCTGCATGTGTACATGATAGTGGCTGGCTGCTCAGAAGGACAAACACCTGGCAGATGGCCTGGGCCTGCCTCTGACCAGAAGTAATAGCTTGAGCCTGCTGGCAGAGAAGTGAGTGACAATGAAGCAGCCTGGGCACAGCTCTGCCCACAGACGTGAGGCAAGCATCATTTATTCCTGGGGAGGGACAAGAAATTGTCATATCCCCAGTTTCTGAGCAAACTTCAGAAAAATGCTTTTGTCCTAGAAGGTTTGTGTGGATGGAGTTGGGGAGGAACTTGACTTCCTGAGCAAGCACTGACATAAGTCACTGAGGGTGAGAACAGAAGGTCTTTTACATGCAGAATTCTGTACAGATAGAAAGCAGAGTTTTCAGCTTTGGCAAGGAGAGGGGCAGGAAACTCCCTTGGGCCTGAGTAGGAGGTGGGGTTGTTTGCCACAGCTGAGAGAATGTCTGCTGAGAAAGTCCCACCCCTAAGCCTCACAGGCACAGAGAGGTCCTGCCAGGCCAGAGGATGGAGTAGGAAATCCAAGGGCAGCTCCTCTTCCTTCACTCCTCACACCCACCGCTAACACTGCCCAGAGTAAAAAGCAACAGCTTTCTATTTCTGGGGGGAAATGGAACAGACATCAGACAGTCATCGTGATGTAGCTACTTAGAGCCTGCAGCCAGCTACGGATGGGGTGGAAATACTGAAAAATTCCCAACAGCCCTCCAGACCTCATATATGCAGACGCAAACAGCAGCAAGGACTACTGGAGGAATCTGAGTCCATGTGTTACAGGGCAGGGAGAGGGGGCACCCCTAAGCCCCCAAACCTGCCTGCAATTCTAAAAACAAGTCAACTTGCCTGCAAGTGAGACTGAATAAACACTAATGGCCCATTTCTTGGTTTAGGTAATATTTATCTCAGTTTCTTTATATTTATCTCAGTTTCTTTATATTTATCTCATATTCTTTATATTTTATAACTGCAGTCACAATGAGACACACAGAAAAGGAAGAGATAAAATAAATCCATTACCAAACAAACATTGCCACACAAAAATCAACCAAGAGTACCAGGTTTGGAGACAGATAAAATGTTGGACTATAAAATAATTGTACTAAAACTTATTAGAAGACCTAGTGGACTAGTGAATTATGGTTGTCTAACTGCGGCAATGTTGATTGCACGCATATATTATGCAGAAGGTGAGTGAGAGTAGAGTCTAGTTAAATGATGTGTTGGAAGGAGAGAGGAGTAAATGAGTTGAGGGAATTGCAAGAGATAAGAACAAAGAACCTTTAACTTTAAGCTGAATAAAAAATCAAGTGAAGGAAACAATGGTGGGAACTGAAAGAGAAAACAGACCTTATGAAGGATAATAAGCCATGGAGTGAGCTGGAAAGGAGGGAGGCCTGATGGGGAGAGTGAGGCATTTGAACCACTTCCTGTTGATGTGCAGATTCATGGCAGGTTGGGGAAAAGGACATGGGAAAAAGAACAAAAAAGTAAAGTGGGCTCACATGAATGATGGCAGAAGTTGAAATGGAAGAAAGCTGGAGAATGAAAATTCTATGAATAAAAGAGAAAAGATGATACCAAAATATAAACTCTGATTTCAGACAGTGCTCACACAGACAAATTAATCTGAAAAACACTTGCTAGTATAATTATTAAAAGTCAAATATATTTAACTTTTAGCATCTGCTATCTCGAAAGGGAAAAAAGAAGGAAAAGGCAGGGAAAGAGAACGCGGGTAGAGGGAAAGGCATCACTAATTCTCAATAAGCTTTTATAAAAAATGTGACATTCTTCATAGAGTGGAATGTTTGCTTGATTTTCAGTTGGAAAATCTTAATCTATATGTAATGTTCCTCAGTTACAAGTTAAATAATCATGGGGATATAATAATAGTGTCAAGTCTCAACTTTCTGAACTAGATAGCAATAATAGTAGCAGTTACCCTGTCTAGCTTATAGAATTATCATGAGACTCTAATTAGATTATACATAACTACATAATGCTCTACCAAAGAAGACCACTATTATTCATAGTAATGAGAATAACAGCTCCTTCTTTGTTGCTTATGGCTCTAGAGATAGAAAGTACTTGGCATGCTTAAGATAGGAAAAAGCTTTTAAATTATCTATAGGGGGAAATTTCCATTAAGGTGTAGGCATATTTATTACCAACTTGTCAAGACAGGAAATTGTAGTCTCTATTTCACTCATGATAACACTCAACAAAAGAATAACAGAAACTAGTGGGACACTGTGACCCTCATTGAGTGGTAAATGTTTAACAACCAGCTTTTCTAGGGAAGGAATAAAAGGCCTACTTTGTAGCAATTGCTGAGTTCTGTGTTGTGAATACACCTAACTTGACTGATTTCGGACTCTTCATGTCTGTGACTGACTACAGCAGTACACCATGATATAGTATTCCCAAATATACTGGATGTAAATAAACTCAAGAACAAAGATAATAGTAAATGTAGGAAGATAATTAGGAAGTGGTGAGTCATAAGTACTTATTATCTTTTCTTTTAATAGTGTATTCAATTTTCAGTTTAACCATCTTAACTGTTAATAATGATTGTTTGACAAATGATCTATAAAAAATCTTGCCAGCCCCAATCAGTCTTAACCAGCTCTAACATAACCCTGTGGAACGCAGCTCTTAGCTCCCTGGTCTTACCACACTGAAAGTTCTAAAAATCAAAGGATAGGAACACTATTTTGTTCAAGAGGTGATTACATTAAACTGATACTAGTCCTTAAAGGTGTGGAGGATCAGTGCCCTAACAATAAACTATGTATTTATCAAATGTTTACACACAGCTTTCCCTGTGACTGACTACTTTCTGGGTAGTTTATAATGTTAATTCCCTGTATCCTCACAACTAGTTGAAGGGGTGGTGTTATTAACCTCACTTTGGAGAGAGGAAACTGAGGAGTAAACTCACCATGCTTACACTGCTAAGAAAGGCATCGTCTCAACTGGAAGTGAGCAACCTGGTGCTACCAGCTATGTTTTTAATCATTTTGGGCCTGCTTGCCTGGCCCTAACTCCTATTTGCATTGCCAACAATCAATATTTTTAAATGCCTAACTTTCTGAAGAACAAAAAAAGAAAACAAAACTCCCAGCATCTCAATTTCTGCATTTTTACCCAGAGAAATGTTCTTTTGAAAGAACTGCAATAATTTTTAGGCTTGAACACAAAGCAGTCTATTTTAGAAACATTTTATGTGAGACTTTTGATTGTACAACTTAATTTGTAGGTCTGAACTGTAGTCCCAATTTTAAAAGAACTACTAGTTAATTTTCCTATGAAGAAAGGAATCTTATACTGAGAGATGGTTATAACCTATAAATAACCAATAACACAGTATTTTATATATAAAAATAATTTCTAAGGAAACTTTTTCTTAAAAAACAACATAGAGACTCTCCTCAATGGGTCAGGCTCAATGGGTTAGGACGCAGCACTGCAAGCTGGTTGTAGCTGCTGCTGTGTTAAGTTTGATCCCTGCCCCTGTGGTGATCCACATGGCGTAGCAGACCTCTCCTGATCCGCCCTTGCTCCCTTCAGCAGTGTACTTTGTTGATCTGTCTGTTCTGCTCCCCACTCTGTCTCTGGTGAAGCTTCTCATTGACCCTGAACCTCTGGCTTGTACCCTGCTTCTGTATGCATAAATAAATAAATCTTAAAAAAAAAATATATATATATATATAGGGCCCTCCCTGGTGGCACAGCGGGTTAAAGCACAGCAATAAGAAGCTTAAGCCACTTACATATGAGTTCGATCCCCGCCTGCCCTGGAGGAGATCCACATGGTGTGGCAGACCTCTCCTGACCCGACCCAACTGCTCCCCTCAGCAATGTACTTCATCGATCTGCCTGTTCTGCTCCCCACTCTGTCCCCAGTGAATCCTCTCACCCTCCGCATCTCTGGCACATACCCCAGTTCGGTATGAATAAATAAATCTTTAAAACAAACAAACAAACAAACAAAACAAAAAAAAAACCCCAAAAAAAACTATATAGATTTTTCTGAATTATGCTTTAAATACGCCTTAAAATTAGAAGTGCATAAATGTATTAACAGACAAAAATTTCTGGACCTATGACCTGGTTTTTTAACCATCTATCATTTGATCAAAAAAGCACAAATGATATTTATAATGTAGAAGATTTTATGGTTTTTATTCATGTGTCCCAAAATTATAACTTCAAATGCTAATTAACATAATTGTGAGTTCTTTCCAGTTAGAAGTCATTCACTGAGCAGCCTAGAAGCTATAATATATTAAAGGGACAACATTGTAAAAATATACCCAGAGGGAGTTTGATGGTTCATAGTTCTCTTTATCTGATGTCACCATTTTGGGGCAAATAAAGATTTCAATTTCACAAATCTAAGTGAAATTTGAGCCTCATTTTGATTTACATAAAGCATTTGTTGGATGCTTACTATCTGTCAAATGTTGGACTGCTTTAAGCTTGGTCATGTAATTTCTCATGGTCTTTAGTTTTCGCTTTTTTTCTATTTAAACTCATTTATGAGGTAGTCTCCTTTAGTTTCTTGGTTTAAATGCTATTTAAACTTTGATGACTCAGAACTCAGAACTCTATAATCCTAACCTGGATTTCTTTCCTGAATCCTAAACTGGTCAAGTAAGTTGCACACTCGCCCTCCATTTTGCTTAAAGGTGCCTTCAGTTAGGTCGGAGTGCCCATTGCTCATCTCCTGACTCTGCCCCAGACCCGGCCTCCCGCAATTCTCCCCATTAAGTGAACAGCAGCTCTATCCTTCCTTGCTCAAGTGACCCTTCTCATTCTTCCACATCCCACATCCAATTTAGCAGCAAGTGTGGGGCTCTGTCTTCAAATTAGATGTAGTATTTATCTATTTCTTGTAACTTCTGCCTTTTTAAAACTGCTCATCCCCTACCTGGATTATTCTAGTACTCCACTGCTTCATTTATTTCCACCTCTACACCTTTAGAGCTCTGCCTTTAGCAGCCAGAGTAATTAAAAAAAAAAAAATTCAAATCATGTTCCTTTTAGTTCATAGGCTCTCTGGTCCCAACTTCTCCACACTTGTTTCTAATTCTTTTGTTCAGTGTGCTTTGGCCATATTGGCTCCTCATCATTTCTTGAACAGACCGTGTATGTTAAGTGTACCCCAACCTCAGAGCCTCTGCACTGGACAGATCCTCACTTCCTCACTTCCTTCAGGTCACTGC
The DNA here is from genome assembly GCF_000260355.1 of Condylura cristata. Lineage (NCBI taxonomy): Eukaryota > Metazoa > Chordata > Mammalia > Eulipotyphla > Talpidae > Condylura > Condylura cristata. The sequence continues at coordinate 10,812,065 of NW_004567118.1, read as the reverse complement.
TCAGCTGTTAGAAGGTCAGTAATGCCTTCCTTGTCACATATAAATAACAAGCTTCCCTCCTCTCTTGCCTCTGGCATGAATTAACTCCTTCAACCTGTTTTCTTTGGTTTCCTTCCCTAAGATGCAAATTCCTTGAGGAGGTACAGTTCATTCAGTGTTCCACTGTGGGTACTTTTGACCTTAAGTTCTTAAATGTTATTTGCTGAACTAAGGATCAATATTTACTACAGTAAATATCTGTGGCAACCCAAATACCTACTATTTAATCAGATGTAAAACCTGGGAGGAGAGTGATTTAGAATAGGATATCCTAAGGCTGTAAATTAACAAGAGTATTAAAACTGGAGTTCCAAAAGGATACACTGAACTATCTGAATCATTTCCCATGGGCTGATAGCCTTCTTACGGATTAAAGACACAATGTGTGCAGGAGGGTGGGGGAATGGGAGTTGGGTGGGGGGTGTTTGCGGGGGCTGAGGGATGGTTACAAAGATAAACAAGATTTCTTTACAGAACTACTTTTACTACAATAATAAAATACTGAAAGGCCAGTGAAACATAAATTCAAAGGTCAGTTAAACATAAATTAATGGGCCTATTAGCAGGACAATAAATGAATTGCCCCTTCTCTTTTGAGAAAAACTATTTAGTGGGGAGAGGTGGTAACACTGCTGTTCAGAAGTGGACTTCCCCTGGCTCAGAGCAACAGCAGTGGCGGGTTGTCCACATGGGACACTTCCATTTGCCTGCACTAAACAGGTTGTCTGAAAGTAACATGTAGTTACGGGATTAAAATTTTTTTCACCAGTAACTCCAAAGCGCAGTTTTGTGTTCATTCAGGGGTCAGGGAGCCACTTCCACATGAGTTCGATCCCCGCCTGCCCCAGACGTGACCACATGGTGTGGCAGACCTCTCCTGACCCGCCCGCTGCTCCCCTCAGCAGTGTACTTTGTCGATCTGCCTGTTCTGCTCCCCACTCTGTCTCTGGTGAAGCCTCTCGCGGCCCCTGAGCCTCTGGCCTGTACCCCAGTTCTGTATGCACAAATAAAAAAAATGCTTACTGCTCTTAACTGAAGTGGCTATGAAATCTTCTGGTAGTGTGTATACATATAGAAATAAAAATGGCAGAGAGAGAATGCACAGGAGGGACTACAGCAGGGTAAACTTAGGCAGGGAAAGTGGGTTTTAAGAGACTGGACTCCACTCTCCAGCTCTCCACATCCAATTTAGCAGTAAGTCTTATGTGGAATCTCACACAAGTTTTCACTGGTACAGCAAATCAATAAGCGTCTCCTTCAGACTTGCCCAACAGAGTAACCTTGTGAACATTCTCTGCTGAGTCTCTGGTTTCCCTACTCGCCTCGACCCTATATCTTCCAGAAATATCCTAACATGGTCCCTACTCACTTTTAGGCAGTGTTTACTATCCAGCTGTTGGTAGAATGGGGACCAGAGTCAGAACAGCACTGCACTGGGCCCTGACTCAGAACTGTGCCTCCCATAAAGGCTGATTGCTCAGTGAGTCTCGCAGGTATTTGAAATGTTACTGTTGTTATAAGGTCTTTGTACTCAGCGGGGAAACTTTCTTACAAATATTTGTACAACTGTTATTTGTGGATTTTGACAACAGGATAGTGGAGGACTAACAGACACACAATTTTAGAAACCCTGTCGAAGACCAGATGAGATGAAGTCAAGGTCACTGATGGGTTTCCACCTTGCAGATAAATAATGTGACTCTAAAATCACTTGTCCATAATCATATATAGCCTTTTACTGCTACCTTCCTTGTTTTTCAAGTTTGTTTATCTAGAAATATCTTAAAGATATAGTATTATTTTGAGGTCAAATTGGAAAAAAATAATAGAAACATGACTTGTTTCAGATATTTGCCTTTAAGAAATTTGCTTAAATTTTTGTTAAATGCATTAAAAAGAGATTTAAAGAATGTAATAATACCTTAGTAGAGCAGGTAAAATTTTCAAATAATAGCTTTCATACAGATATATTCAAAATTGATTAAAGAGTTACAAACTCAACTGAAAGTGATTTGAACTTTGTTTTTTCTACTCTCTAAAGAGGAGTAGTTCACAGTATTTTGCTTATCCTTTGAAATAAAAATGAAAACAAAAACCCAACTATAGTATGGCATTCAAGACTCTGACTGCAGGATTGAGCCTACCAGATGAGGAGGGGGAGGGTGGGAAGCAAAGACTGAAGTAGGTTGAATGGGGTCTGGTGGAGAACTATTGGCGGTAGGTGTGGTTGGTAACATACATCTGAAGAGGGACAAACTGACATCTTTGAATCATAGGTATTGTTATATATAAACGTTATCTCAATGACAATATAACAGAAAAGCATTTTTAAAAAGTTTTCAAGGTATTTTAAAAATTCTACTTATGCCCCAAAATCACTTGAATAAATTATTAAAAATAGATTTACTCATACCCGAAATAAAGTAAACATAAAATGTTTCAACTACTCTCAACTTTTTGTTGACTACATAGCCCAGGCGCTATCATTCAAGTCTGCATCTGTCCAGGCAACTAACTCTGCTTATGATTACTTTTCCTTTCTACTCTGCCTTGTAAACTGCTCGCTAGTCACAGCCAGCTTCAGTGGCAGTTTATCATGCATCCCCCCACCCCCACCACATTCTCTCCTTCGCGGCACTTCTGTGGTTCATGCCAGTTTCCCTCAAAAGCATTTCTCACTCTTCCATGTAAAAATGAGCTTCTTGACGGCCATGACCATGTTATATTTATCCTTATGTCATCTTCTGGTAAACAGGTTAGTCTCTGCCACACAATGAACGTTCAACAATGGTTTGTTGAGTAGTCACATCTTCAGATGATTTCTCTTCAGATTTTTTTTTAAAGATGTATTTATTTATGCACACAGAACTGGGGTATAGGCCAGAGGTGCAGAGGCAGTGAGTGGACTCACCAGAGACAGAGTGGGGAGCAGAACAGGCCAACTGACAAAGTACACTGCTGAGAGGAGCAGTGGGTGGGTGAGGAGAGGTCTGCCGTGCCATGTGGGTCATCTCCAGGGCTGGGATCGAACGCGTACTGAACAAGTTGGCTTGCAGTGCTGTGTCCTAACCCATTGAGCCACCAGGGAAGGCCCTTTCTTCAGATTTTTTAAAGGCAATATTGCCAGAAGAGATTTAGCAAAACTCTGGCTTAGTAATTAGGGATGCTTTTATGTGAAAGTGACAGACAACTCAATTAGCTGGACAAACAACCAGTAGTTTGTTTTTTTTTAAAAGACGTTTGGAGATTGTTCAACGGTAACATCAAGTTCTGGGGTCTTCTTATCTCTCCACTTCAGCATCTTTCGTGTATAGATGTTCATCTTCACACTTTACTCCTGAGGCAGGAAGGCCTCTAAAACTTCTGGCACCACATCCATTTTTGAAGGCAGGATGAAAGGAAGGACAGGTGGCCCCAGCTCCACCTGTGCTTACTGGTCTATTAAGTTTCCCAAGAAGTTCCAGAGTACAACTCATTGGCCAGAACTGGGTTGTGTGGCTACTCTACAGAAGCAGGAGGCAGAGAAAGCAACAAATCTGCCTTTCCAGTTTCTAGCAAAACAGAATCTGCCATAGATGACAAAAAGCATCATGATAGACCAACCCTAGGAGAGTGGATTAAGGTTAATTACTAGGTTTGTCAGCATGAACATGCCTCTGAGACCTTGGGTACCCTGGAGTATTCATGCAAATGGGTATGTAGTTAATAATTCATGTTGAGATATTCTCTCAAGAATGGTTGTATATACTGGCATAAGTAATAAGATATAATTCAACCTCGCATTTTATAGTTCTTTCAGTGCTTTTAAATCACAATGCTTTTTTTTTTTTATCTTCCATTCACCCTAACTTTGCTTTGGCTCCCCTGTTGCCATTTAAATTTTCTCAGAATCTTTGGCCCTCCCTAGTGGCACAAAGGGTTAAAGCACAGCACTATGAAGCTAGCCACAACCGGATTCAGCACTTGTTCAATCCTGGCCAGGGAGGTGACCCACAGGGAGGTGACCCATCTGGCACAGCAGACCTCTCCTGTCTCGCCTGCTGCTCCCGTCAGCAGTGTACTTTGTTGATCTGCCTGTCCTGCTCCCCACTCTGTCTCTGGTGAATGTTCTCACTGCCCCTGCACCTCTGGCCTGTACCCCAGATCTGAATACATAAATAAAATAAATCTTTAAAAATAAGTAAATAAAATTTCTCAGAGTCAAATCTTAAATATTTCATTCTTTATGCTTTCCTGATTTTAAAATAACCTTCTGAGCTATAAGCACTTTTGTACCCATTTGCCTGATCATTTTATTCTCCTCCCATAGACTGCCTGCTCAGGAGGGAATTTAGTCTTTTTCAAACTAGGTCCCGGCCCCCGCCCCAATTATTTTCTGAATTAAACATTTAATTCATCTTCTTTCATTTGCTTAGTAAGATGCTTAGAAGGAAAGGAAATACTAGTGTATAAAATGGACACCACACCCCTACAGTGATGTTGTAAAAAGAACACATACAAAAAAGGTTCCCATTCTGGGTTAAAAATGTGCAAAAGCTGGAAAACAGAACCTCCTCTGAGCTGACACAGCTCTGAAGGCAAGGGGTTTGCAAGGTGAGGTACTTATGTGAAACTTGTAATGAGGCACTCCTTCCTCTAGAAAAGTTCTCACCCAGAACATACCAGTTGGGTTAATACAGCAGGGGCTGAACTTTAGTCCCCACATTTTCCTGTGACCTTTGCAAAAATGTTTAAGCTCTGCAGCATTGACAGAAGTTTTAGAAAGTCTACTAGAAGGTTGTTTGATTTCTCCAGTTCTGTAGAGATGGGGAAATATAGGAATTTATATTGTGTGGCTTGGTCTAACTGTCCAAGTTCTTGCTCAAAATGTTTCTATCTGATGGTCTAAGGACTTAACTTTTGATGCAGTATGTAATCATCGTATCTCAACTGTATAGGTCTCTGGCAGGAAGTTGCCTCCTAAATAACACATGAGTAATAGAATATATATAATTTTTATAGATAGGAACTGGAAAGATTATAGTTATTAGGCATCTATGTATACATGCAAAAATTTATGCTTTAAAATCCAATAAGTACAACTGAATTGAATCCAATAGGTTTCTACTCTAGAAATCTTAAACTTCATCTCTATTCTCCTTCATTGGTCCATAACCTTCTATTACACTACACTTTATGATTTACCATCCCATATTGCTCACTGAAAACTGACAACTAAATATTGAATTTTAATTTGAAAAGAAAATTGTTGGTTAAAATCAAATGTTTGTGGCTAAACAGAACATTGAAAACTGATATTTAAAAATTTATTTTTAACATGTAAAAAGTTATTCACATGTCTGCTAGTATCATGACAAATTAATTATAAAGAGAATTTCCATCATTAAGGGAAAACTCATTTATAGTATTTTTTGTTTTGAGAAGCATGCTTTTGTATCTTCAGCTATGGTGATGTGTTAAGAAAAAAAGTAAAATTATAAGATTGGTTTGATTTGATTAGTAATAAAATATATCCTTAAAAGTTATCAGTGTCATTAAAGCAAAGAAATGCAAACGCTAGGTAGAGAATACAATATGCACATGCTTAGACATTTCATGTTACTTGTTGGAGGTATTTAAATATCAAAATCATGGAAGAAAAGACTAAACTCACTCTGTGATAAGTTCTGACATTCTATTTGTTCCAAGATAATTTATTAAAGCCTTTTGGTAATGAACATAAGTTGAGTTAGTCTACTGTAGTGATGACTGTAAAAAAAAAAATCAGTTAAGGTTTTGAGGCTGAATTTTAACTTTGTAATTTATACATATATACATACATTATTTTATAATTTTAATTTTATATTTGATATATCTTATTTTAAATAAAACCATGTAAATATATATTTACTTGCTAATTTGTATTAGGTCAAAGTTTTTTCTTTGTTGATTAGTTCTCTGATTAGGGTCCTATATTGTTCTTGTAGAAATTGCACTAAAAATGCATTAGCTATCATTTCTAGTTTTAGTTTCTTTAAAGTACATTGAACTTTAAGAACATAATTAAGAACATCATCCTAGACTTTTGTAATTATAAATTTTGTAATTTTACAATCTATAGCTAACTCCCTCACATTGAATTAATAGTATTGTTAATTCATTTATATCAAACTCTCTCTAATGCACTCAAGCCCATTTTTGTGAAAACCTTTTTTTTTCCACATTTACATTTCATCAAATTAGAAATTATATGATTCAGGTAGATAGCAAAAATCTAGCATAATCATTTTGGAGTGAGTTGGTTAACTTGGTTAATTAAGAAAGTCTACTTTTCTGAGAAATTGGTTCTTAAAAACTTTTAAAAAATATATATACACATACATACAATTAATAACTGGAATCAGTTATAATTTATTGAGGGTTATATATATATATATATTAGTTTTAAAAAACAATTCAAAGGATAAACTTTTTTTTTAAAAAGATTTAATTTATTCATATAGAACTGGAGTACATGCCAGAGATGGGACAGTGAGAGGATTCACCAGAGACAGAGTGGGGAGCAGAACAGGCAGATGTACTGAAATACACTGCTGGGAGAAGCAGAGGGCTGGCCAGAGGAGGTCTGCTGCACCATGTGGGTTACCATCATGGCCAGGTGTCAAACTCATACTGTAGGGTTTGTGGATAGCTTCATAGTGCTGCACTTTAACACACTGTGCCACCAGAAGGGTCTGTCATTTCTTATCTTTCTGACCAATATATTTTTTTAAGATTTATTTTATTTATGCATCCAAGAACTGGGGTATAGGTTAGCCAAGTGGGAATAAGGTGAGAGGATTCATCAGAGATAGAATGGGGAGCAGCACAGGCAGATGTACTGAAATACACTGCTGAGGGGAGCAGCGGGCGAGGCAGGAGAGGTCTGCTGTGCCATGTGGGTCAGCTCCCTGGCCAGGGATAGAATCGAGCTGCAGTGACTGCAGATAGCTTCACAGTGCTCTGCTTAACCCCTTGCACCACTAGGGAGGCCCTCTGACCAATCTTTTTAAGTCCAGTTTCTTCTTTTTCTACAGATCTCTAAATGTTCTTTGGGTTTTTCATTGTATTCCTTTCTCTCCTTATATTCCTGTCTGAGGCAATCTCAAACCTTTCACTGCTTTAAAAACCCTCCAAATGTGAATGGTCCTCACACTTGATTACTCCTTTCTTATGACTCCTGACTACTATAACCAACTTCTCAATAGTATCTACACTTAGATGCTCTACTTTAGTAGGCAATTGCATTGAATTTTTTCAAAATCAAGTTTTGATTTATTTCTCAAAAGCTAATATTCCCTGAACTCTTAATTCAGGAAATGGATCCATTCCAGATTCCCTTGATTTTTTTTTTTGGAGTAGATAGCTCTTTGCCTCTGCCTAGAATGTTCTCCTCTCAGCTCATTTCATGATGGGTGCTTAGTCATCTTTCAAGTCTCAACTTAAATCGTACTATGCAGACACCACCCTTGTTCGCCCTCCATTTTGATCAGAGCAACACACGCACTAAAGTCACAGCACTTGCTCAGTTTGAAATTACATACTTACTGGTTTTCCTGTTTATTGTTTGTTCTTCTCTTTCATCTTTAATACGGACCTAGTGAAGCCTCAGAAACTGTAGGTGAATTGATAAATCACAGCTCTCTTTCTTTATAAGTATATAATTGAACAAGGCCTAACTACTGCCCACCAAGTATTTGCTAAGGCCATGCCTGCTTTATTCTCTGTTCAATACATAGTGTTTGACAGAGAGTAGGTGCTCAATTACTGTACACTGAATGGAGGAAAATAAGCAAAGAGTAGAAGTGACAACATGATTAAGAGACAGATCCTAAAGGTGAGTGGTGTACAGTAGTATTTCTAAGCCCTGGTAACAATCCAAATACATGCTAAAAACAGCCAGTCATTCAAATGTTTAGCTCAGATAATGTAGACATCAGTACTTTTGTAAAGATCTAGAGGAGTCAATAACTCACTCATAATACAGATGTTTAATGACATTTACATACAGCTGAAACTATCATTTTATTTTCTGACTATTCATGCAGCTACTTGGATAGATCCGTGTTTCTTTAAGACATGTAACGCTCAAGTGAATAGTGTTCTCAAGGCCAGTATATTAGGAAGCCTTGGCCATGTGAGGCATGTTTAGTGAAATAACCTGGCATTTGCTGATGTTAAGAATTAACAGTAACATCATAATGGGAGCCTAAGATCTTTACTCATCATCAAAATCCAAATGGGTTACAAAGAGAGAATTTCACAATCAGTCCTTTTTACCCTAAAGGCTAAGCCAAAAGGCAGGCTCTTGACTGAAGTCTGCTGTTTCACTTGACATGTGACATAACTGGGTAGTTGTTTGCTTTCCTGAGTGTAAATACTAATTTTTTTAAAAGTGAGATTATAATAATAGATTGCAGTAACAGGAAGATTCTTTGAAGAGAATAGATCAAAAAATGTTTGTTTAGTATAATATCAAATTAAAGTCACAGTTTCTGCCTACCAAGAATTCCAAGATTACATCAGATGCAGAAATAAGAAAAAAGGTCTGTGTATATATTATTTAAAAAACCTTAGCAGTGGTTCTTTAAATATTTACCTCCCGAGAAATTTCCCTCTAGAAAGATTCTTAATTATACTGAGCTTATTAGCTCATCTGCATTATTATAGCACTATGCACTTGGTTTTCATTAGTAAAAGGTTTGGAGCAAAAACTTTACATAGATAGTGTCTCTATATAGCTGACTCATATTTTATTTTATTACTGGTAGGTGTGCAGAGAGGGACTACACTGGTTTTGTACAGGAAATACTACAGAGATTTGAAATCTAGGTCACATAAGAGAGAGCTGCTATACCAGAAGAGCACAAAAGCCCACTGTTTGTTTGTTTGGCCTTCCATTCAAATAAGAAAATCAAGTTTAAACAAAAGTTAACAATTAACTGCTTCATAATTACATCTAATTAACTTACATGACAATTAGTTGTGGCCATGTTTATCTTTTTGATTTCATTGGTCTTAACATGCATGCTACCTTCCTATTCAAGGAAGTCTATGCTCAGTGTACAGACAACAACCACTAGACTGAGAATCAGATGATAAAAATTTGTGATTCAGTGAAATCTGTTGTCTTCGAACCTCAAAAAAATTTTAAATAGCAATTAAATTTGTGTTGCAACATTAGGCAGTAGAGTTAAGATGGGGAAACGTGAGTGATGCATGGTGAGTCAACAAATACACAGAAAGGAGGGCCTGTTTGCTGTCCTGCGCAAGCTGACAGATTTGCCTCCCTGCATGGTGTTCTGAATGTTATACAGATGGGTGTGCTGTGACTTAGACATGAATGGGCTTTTGAAATATTACGACTCCCACAAAACAGGTTGACAGTATCATATTTAAGCTACATTCTCAAATGCAAATACATCCACAGGAATGTTTTGAGGAGTGGTAATATCTCCTTAAGAGTATTAAAAAAAGGTTCATAGATGTATATGTCTCATTAAATGTATTAGTTTCTGAGACATGAAAAAGTCATTCAGATGTTTGAGTCTAAATACAAGTAATCAAGAGGGGCATTAATTCCTGGGGACTGTCTTTACTCCTGTGTAGGACTAGCATGACCTAGGTAGGAGACCTAACTTAACCTAAGCTAAACTAAAGTGAACTGAACGAAACTAACCTTTCATGAACAATTTAGAAAAGAACTGAAGGAGTCTTCCTCTATCACTTCTTATCATGGGAAGTCATACCCTGGTTTTCTATTAGTCAAAAAAATTCAAATGATGAAAATTTTTATGAGTAGTCTAAGTTTCATGAATAAGTAAAAGCAGCACAAGTGAACTGACTTAGAAATCTGTTAAAAATAAAATCTAGCATATGAATCATTTTTGATTAGTCAAATTTAGTTTAGATTTGATTCATAATTTGTAAATTCAAAAATAATCCTAGGTGTTGGAAGATGACATCTCTATATCCTAACAAATGTTCCCATTATTTAGATCTGCTTCCTTTGGCAATTGCTTTAGAATTCTGAGCTTTAAATCCATTTATTGGCAGAAATATGCTGTAGATTTACTACTGTAAACTTAGACTAGGCTAGAAGTTTAAATATTTTAGTAAACAGTTTATTTTAAAATATTTGTGTCATCGCATTTCTTTTAAGAGAAAACAATGATTTTACTCCAAATAATAAAAAAAGAGAGGTGTAGATAAAAATTCAGAAAGTACTTGAACAAAACTTGCACTCCTTGGGAAGGTACATAATTAGTCACTCTTAAAAAAAAAAATTCTAGATAAATGAGCAGAGGCAAGATGACACACAAGTGAGACCTTTTTTGTCAACTCCTAACAAGTACAGACACAGAACTATGAACCTGACATCTCTATTGGATTAAGAACAGTCAAGCTTTCTGTCGTTCAAATCCCTAGGAAGTCATATTACATACTGATATGTTTTTCTTATCTTTGGATTAGAAAAAGAACAAGATGATTTAAGAACTATGTTTAATGTGCTGCATTTATATTTTTAAAAAGAGCCAATGTGTTTCCTAAGGAAGTCTTTGAAGGTTGATTTACTGTGAGACCCTTACAGAAACCCCTGCAGCAGTCTGTTTCCTTAAGTTAAAGTCAATTCACCATCTCCTCAAGCAGCAGAACAATATCTGCTGTTGGTAAAAACTCTTCAACCCTCATTCTCCAACCCCAAAGCACAGTGATATACTTCACAAACCTTGTCAGCACCTTATCAATAAAGACAGATCCACCTTTAGATAACAACCTACATTACGGTACTAGTACAGAGAGAAAGATGTTTGCAATAAAGGCTGAGGTTGACAGAAACCTTGCTCATATGGAAAGGCCATTCTAGATACTTCAACTTTTTTTTTTTTTTCTAAGTCCCAAATCCTGAGAGTAATTGAGAGGTTCCCAGAACACTCAAAATCTAGGTTGGCTCTAGGAAAAATAAGAACTATAGTGACTATACTCATAAGACCCATTGAGAAAATAGGGAGAACTAAGGATTAGTTTTCCATCCTGAAGCCAAGAAAGAGGTATTGTCCCTCTATAGCATGTTCAGCCTTGATGCTATTTGACCAAGTATTTCAACTAAAAGGCCAATAAGGCCATTTTTCTTAACCTTTCTTCTTTAAGGATGTTTAAATAAATGCTAATCCTTTCCCAAAATAAACAAAAGAAGCGAGTGTTTTCTTTTGGGTTATCTATTATTTTAATAGTTCACATTTAACCGAGTCTTAGAATCATTTCTGTCACAATTGTCGGCATAGAGCACACAGTGTGGTGATGCGGTCCCCACAGGGACATATTACCGTTAATGGCCCATCCAGTCATCTGATTATGTTGTATGGCTAATGGCTTTTCAGGATAATAACTCTGATACAGACAATCAGATGCTTTAATTAGTTTATTATCCTATTTTATTTCAGAACAGATATGGGCCATATTTGGCTTTAATGTGAGGGCAGAGTGCAATGCAACTTTAAGGCCATTATGGGTAAGTATAATCCTCCATGGGTTTCTCCTGTCCGTTCAGTTTCCAGTAGAGGTAGGTGGCTACCAATCTAAATTATAGTTTTAAATGAAATTTGCATATCAAAGCAAATGCCGAAAGTGCAGAACATGCAAATGATAGAAAAAATGACAAAAGGGATGAGAAGTCTTCCAAATGAGTGCCAGTGGGGTAGGGGTAGGGGAGAAGGAACAGGAAAGACTGGGAAGGTGGCAAGAATATGGGATCAGCTCTGTGTTATATGCCAGATTTTAGCTCACCCAAGCATTGCTTCTTTCTACATTTTAGAGATGAGGAGCCGAAGGCACAGAAAAGTTATGAATTCGTCAAGATTTTGCCACTCAGGAGAGGCAGCGGTGGGATGTGAACGCAGGCAAAATCCCAGACAATTTGGCTCTTTAGACTGTGCTGTCAGTCTCTCTACCCTTCTTCCAGTATATCCAAAATAAAACAAAAGTGTTACAAGTTTTAGAAAGCAGAAAAAAAGGTCTGTGAGAAATTAGGCCACAATGTAAACAAATTATTGTCTCTGGGTGGCAGATTATGAGCAATTTTTCTTGCTCCTTCATGCCTTTCAAAATAACAAAAATGAAGTCTAATACATTTTTAGGCCCACAGACAATAGAACTACTGTCAACCTGGACTAACATTTTTCCTTTATCTTAGCACTTCCCAATTTAGAAAAGCTGTGCCTATACCTACATGACACTTTGTTGGCAGCCCTCAGAACATGCTGTGTCCCACACTAGAAAGGTGCAGAAACCTGGACACAGGTGGGGATTTGTTCAAATTCAGAAACTTCTACAATATGTTGTAGGATCAGTATAGATTCAGCTCAATTTCCTATACTCTTATCCCCCTTAATCCTACACCTTTGAAACAACAGTTACATAACTGGTATTTATAAATGACCAGGAGGTCCTAAGAGATATTGAAATACATTATGAATCACAGAAGAAAGATTAAACTGACATTCAAGGCAGTGTTGGTGTAAAATGCATTTCTGCCCTCACCACTCTACTGACGCCTCTCTTAAAGGTCACAAATGCTTACAATCACAGTCAATCTTTTTCTCAAATGTTGCCCTCTTGTTATCATTTTGCACTGCTTACTACTCCCCTTTTGAAATTCTCTTCTCCCAGGATTCTTTGTCATTTTTAACCTCCCAGCAATCAACCCTTTATTTCTACTTTGATCCCCATCTGGCACTTTTTCCTTCCAAGTTCTCCCCCTAGGACTTGACCTTTACTTCCTCTTACACCGTCTCTCTGCAATGTTAGGGCATCAATGAGCAGAACTACATGAATAATGTCCTAAACAACATCTCAAATTCCAACTGCTCTCCCAGTTTTTCTTCTAGATGTTTATCAGCATTTTAAATTTCTAACACTGAGCTCGTGTGTCTTCTCTCAAAGTCTGTCTTTCCTTTTGAGTAACCTTGACTTTCAAAAGTTCTTCCAATTAGCTAAGATCAAAAATTCATTTTTATCATTCTTGTTTCTCTTTTAATTTGTTGTATAGTTGTACATAATCTGCCTCTATGTTTTTATTCATTTAGCTATTCAATTAACATGTACTGAAATAATGTAGTGGATTCTGGAGTGAATGAAGACAAGTGAGGATCCCATGTTCCTGGGGGTTATATTGCAGGAAACGTGTACTTTCAGATGGTAATCAGTATGGTTAAAAAAACAAATAGGAATAGAAGGATCATGAGTGAATGATAGTGACAATGGGGGGGGGCTAGTATTTTTAGAGTGGCCTTTTTTCAAACATGACATTATAGCTGAAAGCTGAGGAAGTAAAAAGTGAGTCTTTTGAGTATCTGAAGAAAGGCCATTGCAGGAGGTGACAGCGCACATGCAAAGGCTCTAAGGTGAAAATGAACCGGCATCTTTGAAAAACCACAGTAGACCAGCATGGCTGGTGGAGTGTAAGCAGGGTAAGGATTGTAGAAAGTGAGAACAATCAGGGCCAGAAATGAAGGGCCTTGTAAGTCCAAGGAATTCTGATCTCATTCGAAGTGTGATGGGAAGGACTGGTGAGTTTTGAGTAGGGACATAATGTGGTCAGATTTGTGAACTACAGGCTACTAGAACACAGACTGTAGGGAGAATCAATGTGCTCGTTAATCACATTCTTAGCTATGGACGTGACTACTGAAAGCATTTATCAATTCACTTTTAAAAAGTGAAGGTTTCATTTCAACTGGTATGCTCACAAATAATGACAGTATGAGTTGAAAAACATTCATTTCCTTAATTTGGGTTAAAACAATACCATATTTATGAAATGGTAAGTGAAAACAAGGCTGTATACATTTTTTCCCATTTTTTACTTACATGTTTTGTAAATGAAACTAATATTTTTTTTTACATTTGTCATTGTAGTGTCCAGCAAAACAATTAGAAATGAATTAATGAAAAGAATTTATAAAGAATTCACAAATTGCTAGTAATGAGATACAATGTACCAGGCATTCAATGTACCAAACCAGAATGAATAATGTCGAAATTATGTTTCCACTAGGGGTCTATAAAGAAGGAAGTTGAAAATAAAATGAATAAAACATAAAGGCATTTCAATTATTGTCAGGTTACAAAAGGTTTGTGCTTTATGTGACATGAGGATAGAGAATGGAGACATTAACAAATGAATCCATTATATGGCAGTATCATTTGGAATCAGACAATTAAGCTTTTGGCATTTACCAACACTGACTATGTCTCCTATGAAACTAAACACAGCTCTGTAGACTGAGAAGAAAAGGAGATAATTATTAAATAATCAGTATTCATGTTAAGTTTTTAAGTTTCCTTTTATTTACAGAAAGTAAATCACTCACTCTGTATTCTCAGGTTTCATTCATTTATTTCTCTCTACATAAATGTCATGCTTGCCTTTTCACTCCCCAAAGTCTGACAAGAAAGAGCATCACAACAGGGAAGAGTGACTTTCCTTCTTACTAGATTTTTGGGTGAGGTATTTAAGGGATTTGTTCCTCAAAGAACCTTGAGCATCCATGTGCCAAGCATTCTGAGACATTCTGGAAATAGTAAGCTGATTGAAACAGTAAGGAAGGTGAGCTGCTTCCCTCAGGAAGGCTTATAACAGCATTTACACTATAACAGCAACTTTCAGCTTCTAGAGGTGTAAGTTGCCTTATTTTCTCTTATGATTGGATAGAAAAGAGTCAAAGAGGTGGAGGAGGCAGAAAATAATCACTTCATGGGCAGTTTGAAGGTTGACTGCAAACTCTAGGAATGCAGTTTGTTTCTTTTATTCTAATAGGAAATATTTTATTCCAGGGAGATTCCATCCCTTTGCTACTTTGAAGATTCCATCCCTTTGCTACTTTGAAGGTTATTTTCTCAAACAAAATATAAAGCAAATGCCTGTAGTTTATGTTATTAAATTTCTATTGCTATGTAATACACTATCACATACTCAACAGCTTAAAATGCACATAATATCTCACACCTTCTGTGAGTTAGGAGTCTGGACATCACTGAGCTAAGTACTCTGCTTAGACTCTTAAAAGGCTGTGAATCAAAATGACAGACATGGCTCTGGTCTGAGTCTTGACTGGGTACTCTCAGTAGAATTCAGTGTCTTGTGATTACAGGACTGAAGACTTCCGTTTTCACAGCTGTTGACCAAAGCTGTCCTCAGCTTCCATAATGTGGGACTCCCAACTTAGCAGCTCATTTCTTATACAATCTTATGTATCTATCCTGTCATTTTTGCTGCATTCTATTGCCTATGATTAAATCATAGTTTCTGCACATACGCCAGGGAGAGGCTCACACAAGGGCATGAGCATCAAGAAGCAGGGGTCATGGGTGACTCCCACAGTGTCCCCCAGTCTGCGGAGACTTTTCCCTTTATATTAACGTACCAAATCTTATTTTTATTTATTACTGTTTAAATATAGCTTTTCTTGAATTTTTTTCTCAAAAATATGTTAATCCTGACTTCAACGTTCCTGCCACTATTCAAAAGAATTCTTATTAGTTCCAGGTTGTTTCTTTGTCTAGCTTTTGCATATTTGTTTAAACATCTATGCTCATCAAAGAGTTCTGTGAAACTTACCTTGATTTATTTGTAAACCCTCTGCCTTTCCTATAGAGACTGCAAGCAATTGTATACAGTAGAGTTTATCTTTTAGAATTTCTTACCTCACACGTCACATTTCTAACTCATGATCTCTAAACATGAAAATGCTTAGATTGAAAATAAACCTGTTTTACCCAAATGTAAAATAAAACAATACAAGGCAAAACAAAAAAAGACCGATATCATGGAATTGGTTGTATATGTCCAGATATATATGTAAGTCAAGAATCACATTCTCTTAAGATTCTTCAGATAAACTATAATGTTAGCAGATGTTACATATTTGAAGTGTTTTCCAATTACAACCCGATGGCAGGATCTATTTTGAGAAAGCATCATTTGTATTTTTTTTTTTTCTGCCTGGGCTTTTTGAGGTCTGCTCTTAAGATTTACATGGGCTTTTTTCTTCTCGCATCTCTAAAGCTCTTTTTAGTGCATCCCTTTCATCCATACTCATGGCTAAAAAAAGGGTGTGGCCATTCATGGAAATATTTTGGTTAGAAAAATGCCATTCCTGACCTGGGATCTATGTGTACAAAAGAGAAGAGTTAATTCTGCCCTTGAGACCCACCTACTTCATGACTGAACTTCAGCTTCTTACCTTCTACTACAAGGACATCCTCAACATTAACAGAGCTGGTCTCCTGTCTGAGTGTCTCATACACAGTTACTCAACAATATGTGTGGAGAGAATGACCTATTTGTATAATCAAATGGGGTAGATTCACATATATGCATCTTTACTTATTTTTGTATAGTATATTTGTAGAGGTCAAAATGAAAGGTCAAAACTAATGTACCTTTCATATTCCCAGAGATGCAGTCAAACTGCTCTCCAAAGAGTTGAACAGAGTAAACATCTGTCAGCTCATGTGTATGTAAATACATACAAAAACACAGATTGACCATCATTTTAATATGTGGCCTTCTGGTGAATAGAAATGGTGAATTATTGTTTTAAGTTCACTCCTCAGTAAACAATATTAACACATGTAAGTTAAACATTCCTATATAGTAAATGTATTTATCAAACAGGTACTGCACACAATTACAGTATATCTCATGAACTCCTATTATGTGTCCAGCACTGTTCTAGGTGTTACTGAAAATGTGGTGAATGAGACCTTCAAGATCTTCGTTTTAGGAAGCTCCTATTTTAGTAGAGGATGAGCAACAAACAAGGAAAGAAGCAACAATTAAAATACGATGAAAAGAGTAAAATAGGGAAATGAAACAGTACTTAGAGGTAGGGTTTTAGGGACAGTTGGTTAGGAAAGGCTATGCTGAAATCAGGCATTTACACTGAGGACTGAATGGTACATGAGCTGGATTTCTCCATCATATTACCGCCTTGTTCTCTGCCAACATATCAGGCACTCTTCCACCTCAGACTTTGTACTTACTACCTGAAAGAACATTCCTGATATTCTTCTTTATTATTTCAAACTTTATATCCATGGAATAAATTTGAATTGAAGCCTGGATTTCCTATTCAAACTTAGTTATAGTTACTTACTATAACTTTAGAGTGAAATGTTGCTTTGCAATAGTTTTCATAAGTTTTAGCACATGGTTTTCTTACATCTCTCAGTGGAATCATGTAATAATGATAGATTATAAAACTACAGTAGTAGAAATCTTTCACCATTTTTCAAGGTTTGTAGGGAATGAGAGAGAATGAGAAAGAGAGAGGAAGGAAGCAGGTAGGGGAGAGAATAATTCATCATATCTGAATAGTTTACAAGGACAAATACCCTCTTTACATAATGACAATGAATGATGAAGGAGATGATGATGATAATGATGCTATATATGGAGTACCTACCAGATGTGAGCCACTTTATAAACATTATCTTTAATCAGATAGCAACTTCAGTACATTATCTTTAATCCTCACAACAACCCTGTGAGTGGGTGATATCTCCATTTTCATAGAGGAGGAAAATGAGACTTGGAGAGATTACAGAACCTCAAAAGCAGTATCTATTATGTGGTAGAGCTGGAATTTGAACCCTTTGCATATGGTCTTTTTGTTATACTTTTCTGTCTCTCTACAATAAAAAAAAATAAAACTATCTTTTTATAAAGGCACAATTTAATATGTAAACAAACTAATATTTTCTAAAAACTAAAGGCAACTTTACAAGGGTTACTTAATTTTATCCTGTAATATAGAGAACTGTATGCCTATTCTTCCATTTTATAAAGGAAAGTTGAGGAATTTATGTAGAGTTTTAAAAAAATCTTATCCAAAAAGCAGATTTTTTTTTATCTCAATGTTCTCACTATGCTACCTCGACTTTTTCATTAGCATTTGAAGGTTAAATTGTGAATGAAATGAGAAATACCGATACTATTTACTTATTTTTAATCTAGTTGGTAATGTTGGCTGGATAAGTTCATAAGGGCACATATTTTTGAAAAATATTATTAAAGATTCAGTCCTTGATTCTATACCAACAGTTTTCCGATCTTTACCTTACCTAGAAATGCATATATATCACTATTTTCTACAGTGCTTCCAAAGAGGACTTTTATTTGTGAGGTTTTTATGATACTTAATTTTTTTTATAAAAGATGCTTTAAATTTCAGAAATAACAAATGCTCACTCAAAAAAAAAAAAAAGACAAATAATACAGAAGTTTCTGAAGACACTAAAAAGAGATATGTCCTCCAGAGAAAAACAGCATTTTAATGAATTAGATATCCCTTTATATTATACCTGATTAAAAAGTATTAAAGTTCTTTGGACCAGTGGAATCTGTCACTTTATTTTGAATATTTGTAAATCATGAAAGTTAGTTAGATGATGTAAATTTTGGCCAGTATTCTAATTAAAAAAAAAGTTCTAAAATATAATATTTATATAGCGCATCACATTTACATAGCACTTTCATACTAGTTTGCTCAATTCACTTCAGAGACTCCACTTCAGAGACAGGAAACTAGGACTCTAGTCCTAGTTTCAAATTTTATCAAATCCTAAGATGTCATTGATTATCAGACATTCTGCTATTTTTACTTGCCTCAAAGACAAAAAGAAAAATAGCAATTCACTTTTAATCACTCAACCATACCCCTGTGAAACTCATGGGACTTCTCATTAGAATAACTGAGTTAGGATCCTGGCATTGTCCCTTCCAAGCGTGACTAAAGCATATCATTTTCATGCTCTAAGCCTTGAGCTTTCAGTACCTTGAATTAGAAACAATAGCATTGCCTATCTCACAGTGTTGCTCTGAGGACATGTTATGAAAAAATAGCACTTTTACACCACAGCACTGATAAAATTTTAACAACCTTCTGTATTTAGGGTACTATCATTTTAAAACCTATTAACAGTAAAGGTAATATTAATATTCTGTTGTTGAAGGTTGAAATGTATGGATCTAATTAAACTATTCTATCATGTTAAGTGACCATGAAAGCAGTTACTGTATACTAGCACTACTGCTACTGGATTTTCTAAGATGAGTTGTTAATTTCTTGTTCTTATCTGAACTTATCTGAGGCCATTAACCCCCAAAATGCATTCAGTGTGGATGAGGACATCTCAGGCTTTGAGGGGACATATTACTTTCTGACATCATTTATAGTTTGTTTATCTAGTTATACATGAACTACTCTTTAGCTATTCTATTATTACAGTTAATTCTAATTATGGAAGGAATCAGATTTTCATTTTCTGGAAGAGTAATACCAGACTACAATTTACCATCAAAGTCATCTGTAATTTTTGAGGTAGCCATGTGTTTTTTCTGGCTTTGTGTTAGAAACCACATTGGTAACACTATTTACCACTTAGTGTGAAGGTATAGAAGCTTTGACCTGGTAAACAAGGTACATCCTGCAGTCCCTTTGACAACTATATTTTTGCCTTGTAAAAGAAAAGAAAGTGCTACTTGTCCAGCCATGCCTTTTAGCTCACAGCTACTATCAGTGTATAGGATTAAATTATATACCTGAAATATTTTCCTGGGAATGATCTTTCTAGGAAAATGCCTATGATGTGGTAGCTCTGGGACTAATTCACACTAGCTATTTTTCTGCATATACTAAATGCTGGAATCATAGTGACATTCCTTTTTTTTTTTTTATGATTGACACTCCGATGTAAAAATAGAGAATAGTAGATGGCCACTAAAGATGTGTTACTATTAAATAAATTCTGCCCATCAATTCTGAGGAATTTGTTTAATTAAAAAGGCAAATACACTGTAGTTAATTAATGTACAAAAGGAATAACAGAAACACCTGAGGCAGTCTAAGATCCAAGATGAGAGCTGGTAATTGCTATGTGTGCTGGATTTTCAGCTACTCATCACCCTAACAGGCACAGGATTACCAAGCTTAAGCATAATTCTAAATTTCAGATGTTCTGAAAGTTATACTGACTGTTGAACTATGAATCTCTTTTTAAAATAAACATTTGCTCCTTGCTACTTCAAACCAACCCCAAGTCACTACTATCTCCCACATCAATTGCTGTAATTGCAATTGGAACTAGTCCTGCTATCTTCACTTTTGCCATTTTTACAGTCCAATTTCAAGCAGCTGCCTGAATGACCTTTCAAAATGTACATTAGATCACACTATTCTTCTGGCTTAAAACTATTAGTGGTTCCTTTCATACTCAAAATAAAATGTCTTAGTATGGTGCTCAAAGACCTATATGATCTGGTGCTTTCTGTTTTCTTGCTTGCTCATATGTATTGGATACTAAGATTTTCTCTGTCCCTCAAATATATCAAGATTGCTCCAATCAAGCTACCATATGACCCAGCAATTCCACTCCTGGGAACCTACCCAAAGGTCCGAAAAACATTAATTTGAAAGAAAATCTGCACTCATGTGTTTATTGCAGCATTTTTTACAATAGCTAAGATACAGAAATAACCTAAATGCCCCAAAACAAATGACTAGGTCAAGAAGATATGGAATCCACAGTGGAATACCATGCAGCAATCAGGAAAAAAAGATAATCATGCCTTTTGCAGCAACATGAATGGAGCTGGAAGGGATTATGTTCAGTGAAATAGGTCAGAAGGAAAGAGAAGAATATCAGATGATTTCATTTATATGGGAACACAGGGAAACTAAGTAGGCATCAGGAAAAAAAGATAAATCTAGCAGGCAAACAATAATTCTGAGACATTCGGTGGAGGAGGAGGTAGAGTGGAATCAAAATGGGAGGGAAGAGCACAAGGAACCATGGTTGACAGTTCATGAACATCTTGGTGGTGACAATTTTATGCAGATTATACA